>NW_019154143.1:5137535-5350611 GCF_002288905.1 Enhydra lutris kenyoni
AAAAAAAAAAAAAAAAAAAAAAAAAAAAACAGAAACCCAGAGGTGTTAAGCTCTAAAGAGAAGGAAGGGGGCGATTCCTACAAACCTCAGGGTCATGGTTACCTCCGGAGGGAGGGAGGGAACCCGAGGTGAGACAGGCACACAGGGGCTTCTAAGGGGCTCGCCACCTTCTACGTTTCAACCTACGCAGTGTGGGCACAGCTCTTTCCCTTATTCTTCTTCGTTGAAATGAACATAAGTTTTAGACGGTCATTGTTACGCGATCTATTTTCTCCATAAAACATTTGAACAGGTATGATTCTCCGAACAATCATATTTGTCGACCTGGATTAAGGTGTCTGAAGGTAAGAGAAGATTCGGGATCCTTTAGAATGCCAGCTATGGAGTTGCCTCATCCGAGTCAGGCGGGCCGTGGGTTAAAACTGCCATGTACCCCCCCCCCGCCCCCACCCCCAGCTACTGAATCAGAGTGTCCAGTGTGAGGCGGAGGAATCTCTGTCACCTTGCCCGGGTTTGGAAGCACCCAGTCCCTCCAACCCTTACGCAGCCTCAAGAGTGGCTCCCTACTGCCCTCTCGTGGCCAGTTTCCCCATCCAACCTGAGCGGAGGAAACCAGGCGAGATGAGCAAGAGATGAGCAGACTCGCCTTGGGATCAGGGGTCGTCCAGGCCTGGCGGCAGACTGAGCACTTGTACGATGGAACTAGATGCCAAAAACAGCATCTAGGACCCACTAGCTTGTCTAGTATTTCTATGTGAAGTCCCAGTGCTCTAGCCTGGCTTATTGCCTCGAACTTAATCCAGGCTCCTCCTGACAGAGACGATCTCATGGACTCAAAGACCCCTCCTGCCTGCTCTAGACCCTCTTGCGGCTTGGTCCTCCCTGCCCCGGGAGATGCCCCGACTCTGTAAACTGCCTCCCCACCCGGACTCACCACCTGCACACACCTGCCCAAAGGAGCGGCTCTCCTTTTCTGCCTGAACACACATCTGGTCTATCTAGACCACTCCCTGATCCTGGACTTTCCTGTGCGATGCTGTCCTGCCCTTTGCCTGCCGCAAGGGCAAAGCTATTAAGAGGCTAAGAATCAAAAGCCACAGAGAAATGCAGCTCCGGGGCACGTGAATGCTCTGAGGCTCCACTGAGCACGCTGGGTGCTTGGGGCTTCTCTGTCCCTGTCTGCCATCTTCCTTTTTCTCTCTCCCTTCCTCAGTCAGAGTTTCTGATTCCTGACATCAAGCTTGGCATGGGCAGGTTCATTCAGAAAAATTATAGAACTGGTGTCACTCAAAGGAAGAGCCTGGCCCAGACCCCAGGAGGCAGGATCCAAGTGTGTAGAGTCCCTGGTGTAATGTAATGATTAAAAATGAATTTAGAATAGAAATTGGATTGGAATCTCTGCCTGCTTCTATGCTTGGTAGTCTTGGGACATTGTTTTACCATCTCTGAACCTCAATTTCCTCTGCTGGATAAAGAGGATAATAATATTTAACTTGAAGTTTGTTGTGATTATTGAAGGAGACAGAGTATGAAAAAAATGCTTATCTCATTTTATACACATGGAAGTACTAAAGAAATATACTAGTTGTTATTTATTATGAAGTCCAGGCCTGTTGGGACTCAAAGGCTGTATCTTAGAAGCAGAGTCATGTGGAGCCCTTGGAAGCCTCTGTTGCCCAAAGGCTCCACTTGGAACAGCCTGGAAAAGGGTCCAGTGTGACTCCGTCCTGCCTGTTTCCTCCAAACCCCATCAGGGCCCTGGCCCAGCCGCTGGATTCATGCCCTCAGCCCAGGGACTACTGACCCTTCCTGTCCATCAGTCAGGTGGACCACAACCCTACTCCTTCAGGAGAAGGAGCCCCCTTTCTCTTTGCTCTCCTGCTGGCTTGCTCCCTCCCGTTCCCGCCATCTCCTCACCAACACTCTCCCCACAGCCATCTGTTGTCACTCAGTCTGCTCCTTTGCCCCTCCCCTCCACCTCCCACTGCCTCACCACCCCCAACCCCACTCCCCCAACCTCCCCCACCCTCATCCCCACCTTGCTTACTCAGTGCTCTCTTCCTCCTGCCTTCCCCAGTCAGGTCTCTGGGGTGAGGAGCACTGGAGCCTCCTTGGGCTCCTCCTACTTAAGGGCGGCAGCCCCAGGTCTATGAGATGGCCCACCCCTAGTGATGACAGAATTGACCAGAACGCACAGCCTAAGCAGCCTCTGCCTGGCTCACAGGGAATGTCTCCTTAAGTCATCCCTCTGTTCTCTAGGACACAGAGCCGGGCGTTTTACTGCGAACATCGTGAGCACACTCACCTTGCTTCTAACCACAAAATAAACTCTGTATTCACCATTAGACATCGAGGACACCAGAACCCTCATGGCAACCACAAGACCTGAGTTATGGGTCCAGCTTGGCACTTACTGGCTACGTGGGGCTGCTAAGTTACTTTCCCCTCTCTGGGTTCCTCACCTGACCGATGAAGGGGGTGGGCTGGATGGTCTCAGAGGCCGCTTCCAGCTCCAGTGGGTCACAGCAGGCTCACCAAGGCACAGATAGTCACGCTTGCTCTTTCTGGGGCTCCACCCTTCTGAGAAGCTCCCGCATTCGGACCAGACGGTTCTGTCCGCTTTGGTCCTCCATGCAACTTCAAGGCTAGGTCATTGACTGACCAGTGACGCAGATCCTTTAAGGTGACTTGCTCGAAGCCACAAAGTAAATCGATGTCCGAGGCAGAACAGCCACTCAGCTCTCCCTCCCAGCTTTGCCCCTCAAGCCAGCCCAAGACTGCAAACAACCCCTGCTGCCCCCCCGCAAACTCCTCCGAGCTCTACATCCACCCAAAACTTCTTTCTCACCTAAATCTTACCCTTCAGCATGGTGTGTATTTAACATAGACGAACACAGACGGTCATCATTCAAAACTCTTTCTTTAACCTGCATGAAAGAACATTTAGAAATTGTGAAACTTTATCCATCTGCTTTTTCTTTCCATGCTTTGTTTTTGAAAACACGAGAACGTCAGTTTCCGTACACAGCCCCACGTCACTCAGGGCCTGGCGGCACGGATTTGTTGGGGGGACTAGGTGTTCATTTCAGAAGCCGAATGCTTTATAGGCACAGGTCGCTGGTACAAAACCCCACACTGACTCAGCCAAGGATTGAATCCCCACAGAGACATCAGGCTCCCAGGAAGAAAACCACTGAAACCAAACATTTTTTTTTTCTCCAAGGCAACATTATCTTATCTCTGACTCTGTTCCCTTATCTAAGAAGAAAGGATCAAATTCTTCCTGCTTTCCCCCAGCAGTGCCTGCACTGTGGGAAGTAAGGCTGATTTCTCATTTTTCCTCTATGATAATGGCAGCTGGCACACTATGCGAAGGGGAAGTCGGGATTTGGAAAATCCCGGGGTCAGGGACTCTCTCTTTAGATACCCGTGCTTTATTGTGTTACCACTATTTTTATGAAAAGACTGGTTTGTCTCAGGAAGTTCTGCGGCCCCACCCAGGTAGGAGGGACGGCAGGAGTTTCTAAAACCCCCAAGGATGCAGTGCGGGGAGGTGGGGAGCAGTGTGCTGGGAGGGCCAGAGAGCAGAAAACACTTATGGTTGGGACCCAAAAGAAACAAAATGCTAGACCTTGAAACCAAAGGCCAGGGACACCAGCAGCTGAAGGCGGAGACTGCACCCAAGGATGGGATGGCAGTAGGGTTTGGGGTAGGAGGGGAGAAACCAGCTCCCTGGCATAAGAAACGAATGGGAACGGAACATGGCCAGGCTGGCTAGCTGCCAGGATGACACGCGAGCCTTCCCAGGAGCTTAGCTCGCCCTCTGGGAGGGAGAGAGAAGGTGCATCGGAGCGGAATATTCCCAGACTTAAAATCTAGAAGTAGCTGAGTTACCTTGAATAGGTGATTTTGATCTCTTCCATGGAGTTGCTAGCCAGGACGAAAAGATCCTCAGCAGAGTTCAACTACAAGTGACATTTCTGCATACATGAATCTTACAACTGAAAGTCTCATCTGCTCTATCAGCAACATTTTGTTTTATTAAAGGATGTCATAGTAGATCTGTGTAAGAAGGCACTGACCCCTAACTCCCACACTGTTTGTGAAGGTAAAAGCCAGAATCTATTTTTCTCTTTTTAAAAGGCCATTAGACACAGAGCACCTCCCCAAATGTTTCACGTCCATCTGGAAATTTGTTTATATGGGTCCAAAGGAGAAACAGTAAAAGCTGTTTTTGTATGAATGCAAATGTGATTTAGACACAACAAAGCTGCCTCTTGATCTTCTATATTTTTAGACCTCCGTTTCTGGCAACATAACATGTTGGAACACGTTCTCCTTTTCATACAGGCATTGATCCTTCAAATATGAAAGCACATTAGCAGGAGAGCAGGCTCACGGTCAGGCGCCCTATTCCCTAAAGTCAGTTAACTGGTCAGCATTACTCTCAGGAGATAGGGAATATCTGGGCCTGAGACATTTTACTATAAAGCCAGGATAGAAATCTGACTCATGGGGCACCTGGGTGGCTCAGTGGGTCAAGCCTCCGCCTTCGGCTCAGGTCATAATCTCAGGGTCCTGGGATTGAGCCCTCAGGGTCCTGGGATCGAGCCCCGCCTCGGGCTCTCTGCTCAGCGGGGAGCCTTCTTCCCCCTCTCTCTCTGCTTGCTGCTCTGCTTACCTGTGATCTCTGTGTGTCAAATAAATAAATAAAAATCTAAAAAAAAAAAAGAGAGAAAGAAATCTGACTCACTTGTAGTGAAACATCTAAAGAGAAACACAAGATCTATTCATGAAGCAATTTTGTTTGCTCACCCACAAGCTTCTTTGCACAATAGCTTTCCTATGTTGACTGTTTGATGGACTCCACCAGCCAAAGTGGAGCCGAAGGCAGAGGCTTTAACCCACTGAGGCACCCAGGCACCCCAGTTACTTGTTTTTCTAAGGCAGCTCCCTTTCAGCAATGGCATGGGTATGAGCAGCTATGGCCATGGAGACCTGAGGAATATCTGGGGAAATTTTCCTTAATCATAAAAAGAAAGAGATGCAGGAGGATAGCCTCTTTCTCCCCTCCTGCGTTCAGAAGCAGTTGTGAGACGGCATGATTCCTGGTGCTGTGGCAGCCATCTTGCCACCATGAGGATCCAGACCTAGGATGAAAGTCAATATGTTGTGGATTGCTGCCTGGAAATATGGAAAGTGCCTGGCTCCTAATAATACTGTTGAGATGCTGAATCAGTCAGGCCTCCAGACTTTTTGAGATATGGGATAAGAAAAACCTTAAGTGTTTAAGACACATCAAGTTGGTTTTCTATTACTTGCAGCCAAGCAAGACATTAAAAGTCATAGGAAAGAGAACTAATTTGCATAAGCTGTGAAAAGAGAATAAAAATATTTTAGTTTGTGTTCTAATTTTCCTGCTGTGATCCTCTGGATTTAGTAAGAGAATCCTCTTCCCATTCCCCTCCATCCCATTCTCCAAAGGGAAATGTTTCATTCCTCTGGGGGTCCACAAGCCCAACTCCCAGCTCCCCTGTCATCTCAGTACCAACCTCCTCAGTGCTTTGCCTCCCATTCTGGATCTGTTCTTGATGGAGGTTTCTCTGGCACTCTGTGGAGCTTTTAGGCGACTCTGGCATAGTGCCATGACAGACCAAAGAATGACTTCCTTGCTATCCTGGATATTTGGATATTACAAACATACATGAACATGAAGTGGAGAGCTTCGGTACTATTTTTTGTGACCTGTCTCCACCTAGATTTTCATTCTTTGTTTTCTTCTTCCTTCCACAACTCTTAAGTTGCCCATGTTTTCCCTTTAATGATCTAATTGATGATGTCAGAAAGTGAGTCTAAAAAGTGCCTTAAGCCATAGAGTACAGAATAAACAAAAAATACCAAGAGGTATATTCCCTATGAGTTGGAATCTTGAGAATGGTAACAAATGTGGACCTTTTTATCCTCTCTTATCTTTGCGCTCGCTCTTTCTCTAACTCACAGGAGAAACTGTGAGAAGAACGTCTAATGAAGTACTCTATTTCCCAAATCTGAATTTCATTTGGTTTCTTTTGCATAAAACACCAAAAATGAATAAAGAACAGATTTAACTGCGGTTCCTCCAGTGTAAGGCTGCCTGACCTCATTTTTACTTTAGAAATTCAGCAGATCACCATCCCTACTGCTACAAGCAATGTTTCTCAAAGGGTGGTCCTTGGGACATCAGGTCAGAATAATATTTTGAAATGCAAATTCCTGGGCCCCATCTCAGAGCTAAGAATCTGAAGTTTTGATGGTCAGAGAATCTATAAAATAAGCAAGCAACCCAGTTAATGTATACGCACATAAATATCCCAATCTTTCAGTTTACCATTTTAATTACAAATGCTACCTAAAAGATTGAGTGGCCTTTACAAAGCAGAAACCAGGGACAGTAAACCTTGTTGAAATATACATGTATTTAGAATGAATTACAAACACTGGATAGTATAATTCTGATGAGAAAAATAGTTTGATAAACAGAGTTAGTTTTAGGCAACATTTAGGTCTCTGAGGTGAGGTAAAAAAATTCCATTTAATTTTGAAAACTTGAGTTCTCCTTTCTCAGCTTCCCTCCAATTCCATATTCTGCAACCAAATGGGTCTTTCTTTTCTGTAACCCATCTTACCTGACATTAACCAATTTAAAAAAAATTTTTTTAAAGCAATCACGTAGGCTGGGGACAAATGTGCAAACTTGTCAAAACTTCAGGTTGAAAAGTAAAGAATTCAGGGATGCCTGGGTGGCTCAGTTGGTTAAGCCACTGCCTTCGGCTCAGGTCATGATCTTGGAGTTTCCCAGCTACTTGGGGAGTCTGCTTCTCCCCTCTCATGCTCTCTCTCCCTCTCTCAAATAAATAAAATCTTAAAAAAAAGAAAGAAAGAAAGAAAAGAATTCGAGGTATTTTAATGTATCCGTCAATCTATTTATTCATTCAAGATGTATATTAGTGAATGTCAAGTATCGAGGATAGAAAATGAATAAGACATGGCCCACGCTTTTTAAGAAAAATTATCTAAACTTAGAAATCAAGAACTCACATCACATTCTTTTGATGTTTGGGCGTTGGTTAACAAGGCTGCCAATGGAGTACTTAATTCTTTAGGAAAATGTGCGTGTGTTTGACTGGGGCCACTCACTGTTAAGTAAGGGCTGAGATTCCATGATAGATAACTTCTAGATCTACCAGCACCTGGTGGGTGGAGGCTAGGAATATGCTGGATAGCCTACAACAAATAATTCTCTAGTGCCAAAGGTCAGTAGGACTGAAGTTGAAAAACCCTGTTCCAAAGAGCTCCAAAGGCAGTAGTTTGGGACATCAGAAGTGAGAGCAGTGTTAGGGTTTTCCTCGAAGGACTGATAAATGGTTGGGGAAGCAGGAAGACAAGTCTGTGAATGGGAAGTATTCTCTTATCATTTCTGGTAGTGCAGGGTGTGAGATAAGGGAGACACCAGCGGGGAGGCAGGATGAGGACATTTTTTTAGGAAGGGTAATTGATGCTAGTCAAGTATTTAAAAGTATTTGGATCAACTGAAATTTTCATTTTTCCTTTAGATATTTGATGCCTTTGAAGCCCTAACCTGGGCCACAGTGGCAATTACAGCATGTTGGTGAAAGATCTTCAGTTTTTACAAATTAAAAAGGGGAGAAAATAACACTGCTTATTTTTGGTCGTGTCTCCACGATCACAAATATTTAGCAAAGGGAAAGACTAGAAGTGCCTTTCTGGCAAAAGTCAGATTCTCTCAATTAAATTTTTTTAAATTGCTGTCACTCTGTAAAGCTGTATTGCATTTTTCTATGTGACTATCTACATGATTAAAATTAGTTTAGCAGGCTTTCATTTGTTAAATACAGACACCCTTTGAGTTATACTTTTTATACCATGAGTGACTAGCCAGTCATTACATCTAGAAGAAAAGTTCCTTCTGTTTGAGAAATGGGAGGTTTCCACCACAGAGAGAATAAATGTCATTACTGTTGGAATTGTCTTTTTATTTTATTTTATTTTATCTTATCTTGATTTTTTTTTTTTTTTTGAGGAGCACGGAAGAGTTGTTTTGCCTCAGTTGAGAAATAAAGACCCCTTGGCTGAATGGACAGTTATTTCCTTGCTAGAAAACTCAGCAGAGGCTGTGGTTGGAGGTAGGAAGAATTTTTTTTTTAATTAGTTGGTAAGCAGATACCATAGCTGCAAGATGGGGTCTTTCTTTTCATTGGACAGCTATTAGCTGCTGCAACTGGCAGGGACAGGTCCACTTTTTTTTTTACCCCCGTAAGTGGAAACAGCTAGGGCCATAGCTAAAGGTGGGTAATATCCTGACATCAACAGTTCTGAGTGAAAATTCAGCTGAAACGATATAGTATGTTTTCGTATAGATTATGAAGGATTTTATGGGGTTACTTAGAAAACAAACCACAGGGGCGCCTGGGTGGCTCAGTGGGTTAAGCCTCTGCCTTCGGCTCAGGTCATGATCTCAGGGTCCTGGGATTGAGCCCCGCATCAGGCTCTCTGCTTAGCAGGGAGCCTGCTTCCCCCTCTCTCTCTGCCTACTTGTGATCTCTCTGCCGAATAAATAAATAAAATCTTAAAAAAAAAAAAAAAAGGAACCACAATTTATATTGTGATTTTCATAAGATATATTCCAAGTTCCAAACAAACCTCAATTATTTTAGATCCTGATACTTACGGGTTAGTCACTTGCTTTGAGAGTCAAGCTTTCTTCTAAAATCATTACAGTGGTGAATTGCAATGTTCATCTTTGTCTAGATTCGCTTTTGTATGTGTCTTAATTGTAATAATGGGAGTATAATCTTTATAAAATGGAAAAAGTTTTAATGATGAATGGTGAATTAATGTGTCTCTATTATGGCACAAGGGTGTTTTCTTCTTATAGATTTATTTGCATACAAGAGGCCGTCTCTACTGAACAATTTTTTGAAAGAGATCTGCTCCTAAGGAGAAACTACTTCTCTTTAAATAGTCTGAGGACAGTGGGTCTGGGAAACTGCTAACCTAAATTCTCCCAGCCTGAACCTCGTACAACACTGACTTGCCACCCGAGTTCAAAATGAAATCTTTTGTTCTACTTATGTATAATTGAAACTATCCAGTTATTTTAACTAGTTTGTATATGCATATATTGTAACAATATTTTGCCTAACTGATGAACACTTGACTTTATTTTGAACCTGCCACAAGGAAACTGACCTTGGCTTGTGAAGCTGACAAATAAATCATGAATGTCCCTGAACATTTTCTCTCAAGATGAAGAAAACATGCAGAAGGGAGGGGCAAGACTCCTCTTTACTCTGTTCTGCTGAGTTCCATTTTCGAGTGTATCCAAGGCTGTGCTTTAAACAGGCTGTCTACAAGAAACCACGGTAAGAATGTGACTTAGAAAGCCTTCTGCAATTTCTGAAGAAACTTTATTCCTATCTTTAAGCGTCCCAGAAAAACTGCTGATCATCCTCGAGCAAGGTTGGTATCAATCACGCAAAGTATACGCTTTTCTGAAAATAACTGTTTCTGCATTGCACAAAAGCTTAATTTTTCTAGACAAACTGGAAGTTTTGAATAAGAATTCCATATTTCAATGAGGTTGTCATATTTTTAACAAATGGTTCCAACATTGGATTGCTATGTAGTATTACATAAATATTGTTGGTAATTTTTCTTTCCTATGTATTTTTCTAAAATACCATTTTAACTTTTATTGAGCACAGGAATATTGGATCAGCTATCTTATTGTATTTAAATGATTAACAGTTTATTACACTAATTACTTAGTCTTGTGGAAACAGTTAATAAGCTTACTCTTGTGCCTTTTTCATAGAAAACATTTTCCCCTTGGAAGGTCCAATTTGGTCATAGTAATCTTGGAGTAATTTCATAGTCTGGGGGTCCCCTAAAATATAAATGTTCCCCAAAAGCACTCCACTTGCATTAGACACAGTATTATTTTCCCTCTTTTCCCCAAGTCTATTCCTAGCCTAACCTGAACATACTAGATCCACCATAATTCTGTATGCACCTGCGGCTTAGATATCATGGTTAACCCATGATGGTTAACCATGGTTAACGAGAGAAACTCCCCGTGGGGTAAAGTGCTCTGATCTGAAAATTCAGGCCCTCTTGTAAGAGGAGCAATGAAGGGTGAACCCCATTATTAACTGACTAGGGAGATGAAGACAGGACATATCACCTGTGAACTTCTGAATGTGCTTATGAGAGGTGTTCTGATGAGCCTCGATTGAATGTTCTATCAGGCATCAGGATGGGGGGCCTCACTGGAGGTGGTTGAGAGGAAAGGCATTCACAAAAATCTAGGTTTGATTACTGCCTCTAAAAGCGATTGTGGGACTGGGGCCAAGTTTCTTCACCTCTGCAAGCCCCTGCTTCCTCACCTATAACGTTACTTCTCTCACCGAATGGCTAGGACGATGGAATAAGACAAGTCATCTGAAGAAGGAAGCAAGAATGGAGTGTAAGACGCAGTCAGTATTTTTGTTGTGGCTGTTGTTGCTGTTGGCTCTCCTCTGGCCCCCAGGTCTGATCTGGGAAACCTGGAGCTTCAGTGGCGCTGGTGGGCTCCTCCAGGCTGCTCTTTGTGCAGCCAGCCTTGGGCCGCTCTCTCTCTTCTTGGTTAGTGTGTCCTTAATTTTAGAATAATGTCTTCAGTTATTAGCAACAAAACACTTCCTTGACCCCAGCCTGGAGAAGAAGGTAGATGTTGCTGTTTTGAGGTAGGGGTTGGGGGCGTGGCCTGGGGGGTACTTATATTTACTGCTCAACCTGCAATTCACAGAAATTCAGGTTGTAAATTAGAATATTCCAAGAGCAAAAATATAACGGATTGGAATGTAAATGGCAATATCTGACCATCATAGGTTCCTGAGCCTTTAAGTAAAATCCAGATCAAATTTCTAGAACAAGAGTATATCTTCTCAAGGAAATGGAGGCAAAACCCTTGATTGCCTTCTAACTAAACAGTTTCTTTGCCCTTAATGGTCTGTTCCCTAAGTTGATAGGTGATAAAAAAGATCTGGAAATAATTGCATAAGGAAGTATATGAATAATTAACCATAGAGTAGATTGATAACTGTTATAGGGCTAAAACCAACTTGGTCATTCAATTGCTTCCTGGAAATAAAACCACTTAGATAAAACCCAAGAAATAAAACAAAACAAAATTAAAAACCCTGATAAATCTATAACATGCGCTCTACGGCAGGAAGGGCTTCAAATGTCTTAATGCTTTTCTCTTGATTATACATACTACTTACAAAAATTCTTTTTCAAAATATTTATTTGACATTGAGTATGTGCACTGTGCCCTTGAGTATGTGAACTGGGGACACCAAGATAGATACATCCTTGCCTTGAAGAGCCCAATCTCAAGGACCCAACAGTCACTGGCCAAGCAGTAATAAACCTGGGTACGAGAGAGAGGTGTCTGCAAGGCAGCAGGGAAGGGTTTTGTGATTGAGTCCTTATTCTTCCCCAAAAGTTTTGATGGGGCCATGGATGGGCACATCTTTTGGAGAGGACAAAAATGTACAGAGGAGCTTCCCAAGAGAAGCAGATTAACTGGATGAATTGGTTTTTGACCAGCGGTGAATGGGAGGGTATTCTAGGCACAGAGAGCAGCCTGAAGAGCACACAGAGACTGGGAAATCTGTGGCTTATGGAAAGATGGTAAGGCAGTTTGGCTATAGCTGAAGTATAGAATGATGTCTGGTAGGGAAAAGCTGGAGAAGCAGGTGAGGACATACTGGGAAGGGCCAGATCATTGTAGCACTGTGCTAGTTTTGATGGAGAAAAGTGTCTCAATCAGTTCTAGCTGCTAGAACAAATTTCCATAGGCTGGGTGGCTTAAGTGACACTTGTTTCTCAGCCCCGGAGGCTGGAACCCAAGATCACGGTGCCAGTGTGGTTGGCTTTTGGGAAGAGTCCTTTTCCAGGTTGCAGACAGCAGGCTTCTCACTGTATCCTCACATGGGAGGAAAAAGAGATCTCTGGCCTCTCAGTCTTCTAATAAGAGCAGTAATCCTATTCACAGGGCTCCAGCCTCATAACCAATTATTGGCCAAAGGCCCCACCTCCAAATCACATCACTTTGGGGATTAGGGTTTAAATACGTGAACTTGGGGGGAACACAAATATTTGCCCATGGCCAACAGAAACTTTGAAACTCCTAACTGTTGTTTCCCAAACCCCTCTTTAGTAGTTCCTTTGATGCTATACTTGAGGAAGGGTGGGGGAGTCATTCCTTCTTTTTTGGGTTATTCCTGCAACAGTTCCCGGCGAGGGTAGCTCTTCTCTGTGCTGTTTAGTTTTAACTTAACCAAAGATCAATGGCTACCACTATCTCAGTTTCTACCTCTCAGATAATTTTTACTAAGCAAGGAACAGAATCAAAGATACTGGTGGCAAGCAGAGGAACAGGTGTTAGGTAGGCAAACGAGAGTCTGGCTACTTGACCCTACTTCCTGAATTTGAAGAACAAGTCAGTACCAGCTGCCATCTTCCTCTTGGAGCAGAAAGTTGGTAAGGCCTTGTTCTCCACTCACACTCCATGTTTTTATTGAGGATCTCCTTTGTGCTGTGTACTGAGGAAATAGCAGTGAACAACTCAGTGGGCTGCTTCTGGAAAAGCTTAAATCGCATGGTGCTTTAAGCTTCTTTTAAGTATTATAGAAGAGACAGTATAGTTTCTTTTGTACCCAAATCTTATTTTTAAAAAACCAAACAAAACCCTATTATCACTTTGCATAACAGGTTTACATTATATTGTATTCTGGAAAAACAAAACAAATATTAGCATTGTATTGTGATATCCTTGCAAACCGTAAATGAGAAAGTGGTTTTGGGAATGGAGTGCTAGTTTCAAATCTTAGAAGTGTTAGCCTGCTATCTTCCAAAATACAACTTCGTTTTAATAAAATGACTGCGGCTATGGCTAGGCTTGCTTATTCTTTGATGCAGCTTGCTTAAAACTCAAAAAACACCTTAGGATCCTAGAGAACCCTCATCAGTAAATAGCATTGTATAGATGATAAAACAAGCCTTTTAATTTTTCGTAGAGCAGGATTTTTTTTTTTTTTCCTTAACAAATAGGAGTGACCTGTTTTTAATTCCATTCAGTGCATTGGTGGGGAATTTAGTAATCAAGACTAAGTTCTCTGCAAGCCTAAATTTGACGTCTGCCCTAACCTGGAATGAAGATGGAACTTCAAGGTTATGCCTAGGAGGGGTAACAAAGAAGGGTATACTGGGGGAAGGGTGAGTTTGGGCGCGGGAGCCAGGTGCAGGCGGGTTTGGGGAGCGGCAGTGATGGGACAGACGCGCTGGGCCTGTCGCGGCTGGCCCAGAGCCAGGGCCGGAGACCCGAGGGAGACAGGCTTGGAGGGGAGGCAGCATCCCGGCAACAATATGCGGTGCGGACTGAGGCGCCGGCGGAGCGCATTCTCCTTCTGGAAAAGGTGCGCTGGCTGCCCGCCCGGGTAAGTCGAACCCCCGCGGGAAGAGGCGGGAGCCGTAGGGCGAGCGGCCGCGGGCTCCTCCCCCGGCGCCTCCGCTATCTGGGTCAGGACGCGGCGGGCCGCGGGGCCGGACGGGGGGACCCGCGGGCTCCCGGCTGCTGTTCGCCCGGCCGCCGCTCCGCTCCCGTCCGCCCGGCCGCAGGTCCAGGGTCCCCGTTCTCCGACCGCGAAGAGGCCCGAGCGGCGAACTCAGGTGCGTGGGGAGGTAGGTAATGGGTGGCTCACCTGGCGGAGGCCTGAGGCGACCGGGAGCGGAGGACTGAGGCGGCACTTCCGGCGGCCGCTGTGGCACTTCCGGGTCCCGCGGGGTCCCTGCCGCCGATGCCCTGTGGGGCATCCTTCCGCCGGCCGGCGCGGCGCCGCGTCCTCCCGGGTGCAGTCCCGGCGGGCGGTGGCTCTCCCCTTCCGGAGCAGCCCAGTCGAGCCGGCGTCTGGAAGCTGCAGTCCTGGAACTCGGCGGTGTTTCACGCAGGCCGCCTGTCGTGGGTGCGTGGGAAGCTGGCGGTGTGCTGCGCGCCCCGGTGGGTCCCTGCAAGCCGAAGGGGTTTCATCTGGAGACGCCGGGTCGCCACACAATATCCGGCAAACATTTTTGTTGTGTTTTGCTCAGACTCCGATTCTCTACTTTACAAAAAAGAAAGGCCAAATTTTCAGTGCCCCAAATATCTGCAAAGAAGCCAAACATTAGCGAGCCCTGAGTTTAAAAGAAATTATTAAATAGGAAAACTAATGAGAACCTGATGGAAAAGGAGTATTAGAATTCACTTGGAAATACTAGGTTATCCAGGTCGCTGTGATTGCCAGTTCAAGGTCTCAGAGACAATCCTATGGGAATCAAACCTCAGGCCTGAGTGTAACCCATGGTATTCCTTTCCCCTTCTTGCAAAATTTTTCATACGTCCTCCAAGTACCAGAGTTACATAATTTATGTAATCCCCCTAAGATTCTGCTGATGAATTAAATGAATATATGGTAGATATTGCTGAAAACATTGTAATTTGATAAAGCACAATTTCCATTTCTAAAAATTAATGTAAAAATTTCTTTAGCATTAACATTTTGGTGATTTATTACTTCAGTAGGATTCTTGCTTCTCATCTGCAAATAATTATGTATTACCCATTAGCTTTAGATGACAATATATTTTATGAAAATAATGTGTCATTTTCTATTATTACTAGCACCTTACAAATCAAGACTTGTAAGGGGACTAATACTTAGCATTTGATTATCTAGTCAATACATTTTTTAATTACTGTGTTTTTATACTAAAGGATAGTGTAAATACACTAATTTGATAATTAGACATATAGAAGTTACACAAATAATGTAATACAGCCTTTGAAATTATACTGCAGGTAAGCAAGTGTTCTGATTTATTACTTTGCTAGTTTTTTTTAATGATTTATTTATTTTTAGAGAGAGAGAATGAGTGCAGGGGACAGGAACAAGGAGAGGGAGAGTCTTAAGACTTAAAGGTGAGTCCGAGGAGGGGCTGGATCTCAGGACCCTGAGCTCATGACCTCAGCAGAAACCAAGAGTCTGGCACTTAAGCAACTACACCACACAGGTGCCCTTGCTAGTTACTATTTTTAATGAGTGGCATTTTTCAAATCGGTGGCTTAGAACCAGGTTTATTTTATACTGGTAAAAAACTCAAACATAGCTTGCACTATTAGTCTCTAATTGTGGTTATTTAAACGCAATACTTGCTCCACTGATTGATTCTAGTTTTAACCCCTGTTGATTTTTATAGTTCTGAAATCCTGTTTCAGCTGCGAATATCTCTGCCCAGGCAGCACCCTCCTTCATATCCTTATGGTTGCTCTCTGAATCTTCCTCAGGCAGCCAGTCCAGGACTTATCAGGGTAATGGTTTTCCTGTCCTAGTCGCACAGCCCCCGGGTAAATGACTTAACAGCAGGCAGTATGCCTCAGTTTGCTTTCTGCAAAATAGAGATAATAATAGGACCTGCCTCCAAGATATAATTTGGAATTGGTATACCTAAAGAAAAGGTCAAACGAAAATTCATGCCCCTGGCCACTTATTTGAACCTGGGACAGTCTCAGGAATCAGATCGCCTTCCGAACTTCCATTTATTTACTTGATTAAATGAAAATAATTTCAAACTAGGCTACGTTTTTCTCATGTAAAGTTCAAGGAATGCCCATGAGCCAAGAAAGCAATCAGAATAGGAAGATTTCTTTTAATAGACCTCCGGATCAGCATAGGAACATTCTGCATTAATCTTTTCATTGACAAAAAGCCAAGAAGATCGAGTTTGATGCGTGGTTAGTAGACATAATGCAAATGGAAGTCATGGGCATGTAGTGACTTTTATTATTATCTGTTGCCTTTTTTGCAATAACCTTTCAAAATAATTTAGTTTGGTAATATATTTTGTGTGCGTGCATGTGTGTGTGTGTGTGTGTGTGTGTGTGTAAATAAGTGTACAGCTAATAATAATTACCCACAACTTTAGCTGAATTGATCCCAATCTACTGCTGACGTGTCTCCTGGACAGGATAGGAGAGGACGAATGGTTAGACTTACAGTTCCATTCTAACAATTAGGTAAAAATGCTTTTTGTTTAAAAAAAAAATTAATTCCAGGAAAACTTCCCTGAGGTCAGGCAGGCCAGATTAAGCACTCAGCCTTTCTCCTAGAATCTTTGGCTTTAGAAGAAGGGAGTCTTAATTCTCTTGGATATAGTAATTTCTGAAAAGTTATTATTTTAAAATCCAGTAATTTCTGAAAAGTTATTATTTTAAAATCCTTAGTCCTTCTCTTTTACACTGAGACCTGTGATGAAATGGAGCATCTAGCTAGGATCCTCCCTGCATTCAGTGCATATCATCTAGTCTATTACTTAAGGAATCTGAAAACACTTTCTCTTAGGCAGATTTCTTGGCAGTAATCATATTCACGCTCCAATGGGGGACCATTTGAAGCACCACATTTAGTTGCTCATTTAGAGTATAACAAACAATGCTTTGCCCAAGTATATGTGATCATGAACTATAGACCCTAAAAAGACACACTTCAGGTACACAACTGAATTCAGAATTCACATCTTTCCAGTGCGCCTTTCCCTGTCCTTACTCTCAGCTGTTTATTTTGTTTCCTAGTTCACTTAGAACAATGAAGCAACCACAGAGAACTTTCATAAGCTCCCACTGTCCCATCTACCCACCTTCCTGAATCTGCTCACATAATCTGCCTTTTCTTTCCTTCCTATGAATGAACGGTTTGTGTTTCCATCAAAGGTCAAGGTCTGTGCCTGTGCCCTGCAGACTATCCATCCCTCTGCCTTCTCAAGTTTCATGCTTCAGTGATTCTCTGATCTTTTACTTCATCATTTTATATTCCTTTTTTTAAAGAATTGGATCTTGTCCATGCCCAGATAGAAATGCTTTTATTTCTCCCATCTTTTTGGCACCATTTTCCAATATAGTCATGACATCATTTCTTTTCTCCTTACTTGCTTTCTCTTTGCCTGATTGTTCTTTTTTTCACCCTTCTCTGACCTCTTTTGGACTAACTGAATATCTTTAGTATTACATTTTTATCTCCACTCTTGGCTTATTATTTACACCTTTAAGGAGTTTTTTTAAACTGTTGCTGTTGTTTGTTTAGTTTTTTTTTTTTTAAGATTTTATTTATTTATTTGACAGAGATCTCAAGTATGCGGAGAGTCAGGCAGAGAGAGAAAGAGAGAGGGAGAGGAGGAAGCAGGCTTCCCGCTGAGCAGAGAGCCCGATGCAGGGCTCGATCTCAGGACCCTGGGACCATGACCTGAGCCAAAGGCAGAGGCTTTAACCCACTGAGCCACCCAGGTGCCCCTGTTGTTTGTTTAGTTTTTAACTCTTGGATTTACAACAGTACATCTTTAACTTACTATAATGACACTGTGTTATAATCCAAGACCCTTACAACAGTATATTCTACTTTGTCCCCTCCCATACTTTGGGCTATTGTTGTCCTCAATTTTTTTTTTTACTTCTACGTATGTTATAAACCCCATAGTTGGTTAATATCATTTTTGCTATGATAAGCAAATATTTTATAAAGAAATCTTAAAGTGGGAAAAATGACTTTCATATTTACCCTCGTACTTGCCAATCTTCTGTGTAGATTCAGGTTTTTATCTGTTATTTTCCTTCTGCCTGAAGAACCTCTGTTAGCATTTCTTGTAGTGCGTGTCTGATGGCAGTGAATTCTCTCAACTTTCCTTTGTCTAAAAAAGTCTTTGTTTGGGATGCCTGCGTGGCTCAGTCTGTTAAGCCTCTGCGTTGGGCTCAGGTCATGATCCCAGAGTCCTGGGATCAAGTCCTGCCTCTGGCTCCTTGCTCAACAGGGAGCCTGCTTCTCCATCTCCCTGCCAGTCCTCCTGTTTGTGCTCATTCTCTCTCTCTCTCTCTGACAAATAAATAAAATCTTGGGAAAAAAAACAAACACTTTAAAGAGTCTTTGTTTTACCCTCACTTTTAAAAAATATTTCACTGGGTATAGAATGTAAGTTGACAGTTTCTTCCAGTACTTTAAAGATGTCACTTAATTGTTTTTTTGCCTGTTACTTTGTCTTCAGGTTTGCTGACTTTTTTCTCCTCAATGTTTTTGCTTCCGTTAATCTCAATCAATAAAATTTTATTTCAGATATTTTATTTTTCATCTCCAGAAGTTCTATTTGGTTCTGCTTAATGCCTTCTATTTCTCTCCTCATCATGTTTATGTTTTTCTGTAACATATTTTTTTTAAAGATTTGACAAAGAGAGAGAGGGTGCATAAGCAGGGGGAGTGGGAGAGGGAGAAGCAGGCTCCCTAGTGAGCAAGGAGCCTGATGTGGGGCTTGATCCCAGGACCATGGGATCATGACCTGAGCCAAAGGCAGATGCTTAACCAACTGAGCCACCCAGGTGCCCCTGTAACTTATTTTTAATATTTGTATTAAATAGTGAACATATTTGTAATCGTTATTTTAACATCCTGTCTGCTAATTACATCATCTCCATCCTTTTCCTGCTTCTTTGTGTATCTAGTTATTTTCGATTGGATGATCACCATTGTGATTTTATGTCATTGTATTCTGAACTTTTTCAATTTCTTTAAAGAGTTTTGGACTTTCTCTTGAAGGCAGTTAAATTATTTGTGAATTAGTTTGATCCTTTGGAGCCTCATTTTTCATCTATTTTAGAACAAATCTAAATAGATCTTAATTCTAGGGTTAGTTTCCAAGGTATTAGCCTTCTGAGATCTCTACTGAAAGCCTCAGATATTTGATAAACACTCTCCAGTCTGGCTGATGGGAATTTGTGTAATCTTTAGGAATAATTAGGTTTATAACTTCCTCAAAATTGTTCATTTGCCTGGGCTGATGGTATTTGACTCTATGCATGTTCAGACTGGTATTCAGCTAAAGATTTAAGGATACTCCTGTGCATATTTCTAGAGCTCTTTCTCTACATACTTTCTTCATCTTCACTACTGTGCCACACAAATTCTTGGTCCTTCAGATTCTCTGAACTCTGTTCTCTGTTCAACTCAGTAGACTACCAGGCTTTGTTTGGTTTTCCTGTTCCTGTGCCATAGTCCAGAAATGCCTCAAATTAAAAACCCAGGGAGATCACAGGACTTATCTCATTTGTTTCCTTTTTCTTGGGGATCATAAGTGGCAGTGCTCTATTAATTTGCTCCTTGAGAAAGTGTCAAGAAAAATAAACCAAAAATTTTGTGTATTCAAATCCCTATAACAGACAGTTTACCATTATTTGTAACATTTCTTTCAAATTGCTAACAAAATTTAATAAAGGTGTATACAAAGTAGTGGCTATTGATGGGAAAATAATTTTGAGAAATTCAAAGTCTGTAAAGAAGCCTCACTATATTTTATTCCAAACACAGAAGTTTATTATAGTACTAATATACTTATTGCCATTTTAAAGTCTTGGGAGGAAAGGAATGTTATACTATTATAAATATTATATTTTTATTATATTTTATATGTTTACTTATATACTTCTTATTATATGTTTGTTTAATATATTATTAATTATATTTTTGTTTTTCATTAATGGTCTTCTGATTTTAAGAACAGAAATAAGCAATAAAACTAGGAAGATGGGATATACCAAGAAAAAATTATGGTGCATTTAGTCAAAGTAGCTGAGTTTGTGTGGAATTAGGCAGGCAAACACTCGAGCCTTGAATGTAAAACAGTGAAAGTTCAGATGGAGAGAAGAGTCAAAGAAAGGACACTTTTGCTACTTTAAAAAAGAGGAAAATTTGAAAGAAAATAAAAACATTAAAACCTCAGAAATAGAAATGTGAGGAGCAGAGGCATTCTGGATCAAAAAAAGAAAGGTGATGAAGCCTTCATGTGGTAGTGTTTTTGCTCTGCATGCTGAATAAAACAGAGATGAGGTGGGTTACAAACTTGCCAGGACTCTCTGATATATTTTATATTCCAAATCCTTGGGCTTTGAAAATGCTTATTACTCTAAGTATACATGTGAACTGGGTGCTAAGAAAAGCTCCTTGAACTTCCTTAAAGATTGGATAAGACTCAGAAATCAGCATACCAATTTTATACAGATAAAAGTTTCAAAAAGAGTTAAGCACAATTTGAATTCTTAAATAGCTTTTTTTTTCCAGAAATGTATAATGATGCTTTTACCACTATCATATTCTTTCAAAATATATGATAAAGAATAAGTTTCAGATCAGTCATGTAGAATACAAATTCTGAGTTAAAATTGAAACTTTACACTGGACTTCAGTGATATCTTTAAAGTAAATATTTCTATTGGGCCACATACATTTTAGAAATAAATATATTATACTTAGAGTGTATTTTAGTTTATGATTTTTCATGTGTGTGTGTCTGTGTGTGTGTCTGTGTGTCTGTGACGGGGACTTGACTTTTGTTGATTGAGAAAGCTTTAATATTTTTGTCTTGGGCAAAGACAGAAACAACATTTATTTACATTTATGCTTTCAATTTTAGAAACAAAACCCAAGAAATGCCTCATTCCACAAACAAAGAACTGATAGTTGGCATCATGGTGGGAACTACTGGAATCAGCTTGCTTCTTTTGTGGTACCACAAGGTTCGTAAATCAAGGACAACACTGAATTTACCTAAATTTCTTTCTCTGGGTAATAAGTTTGATTCCATGACTTTTCAAGATGAAATGTATAATGGCCAAGAAACAGCAGCAATCTTTCAAAGAAGGCAGCTTCAGATATTGGAGAAGTTAAATGAATTACTGGTAAATATGGAAGAACTCAAAGAGGAAATCAGGGTTCTTAAAGAAACCATTCCAAAGCTGGAGGAATATATACAAGGTGAACTTGGAGGGCGGATAACTGTTCATAAGATAAGTCCTCAGCACAGAGCTAGAAAAAGAAGGCTTGCCACCGTTCAAAGTTCTGGAACAAGTAATAGTTCAGAGGAAGCAGAAAGTGAAGGAGGGTAAGTTTCTCCATGATGTTTCCCATGTTGAATTGATTATTTATTTCATTATTGCTCTTATATTTAGGTATTTTCATTATGCATTTCCAGTTATGTATTCTGCTAGTAATAAGATTAAAAAAGAAATGATTATTTGGCTTACATCATAATTAAAACTATATTCAATAGTAGTCTGTATTTAAGATAATTTAGACTGTACTGACAAAAAGAATGTAAGTGACTTACTAGCACCAAGTGCCATCATGAGTAATGAAAAAGTCATTAATTGTTTGCCAGAATGTGTAACCTGTTTTTATATGTGGCCATGTGTGACCCCTTATGTAAGAACTGTCCAAGGAGTGCTCTCAGCTAGAACTTTCTGTGATGACGGAAATGGTCTAAGTCTATGCTGCCAATATGGTAGTGATTAACCGTCTTAGCCATCAAGCACCTGCATTGCAGTTAGTGCAACTGAGAAACTGAATTCTTAATCTTATTTAATTGTAATTAATTTAAATAACCAGGGGACTAGTGCAGACCTAAAAAAGATTTGAGAAGGTACAAGTAATTCAGTTTCATCCTCACCATCCACAGTGGTAAACCTTTGAATTCTAAAACCAAGAACATAAAAAACACTCTTTTAGAATAAAAACAAATGATTTATGATTAAAAACAAAAAACAAAAAACTGTCCCCAGCTAGTATTTTTGAGGAGTAAAATAGGCAAGTAAATAAAGAATCACTAGAGGTTCTTTAGGGTAGGGACACTATGTTTATTTTATTATATTCTTTATTTTTAAAAAGATTTTATTTATTTGACAAGGAGAGGTGGGCATAAGGAGGAGGAACAGCAAGCCAAGAGAGAGAGGGAGAAGCAGACTCCCATCTGAGCAGGGAGCCTCACGTGGGGCATGATCCCAGAACCCTGGGATCATGACCGGAGCCGAAGGCAGATGCTTAACCAACTGAGCCACCCAGGCGCCCCTATTTTGTTATATTCTTAACATCTTGTTTTTGTACCTAGCATAGAGTAGATGCTGATAACTGTTTCATGAATGAATGAGTGTTCTGCTACATCACCATGGAATTGGGAGAAGGGAGGAGAGAGAAGAGAGGAAACAGTGGGTCGGGGTAAAAGTGTGATTTCATAGGTAAAGAAATGTAAACGGTTGATCAGGTCTTTGACATCATGCTAGGACTGGAATTACTTAGCATTTTTATATATGAACTCTATGAAAAATCAGATAGGGAAGAGCCACAAATGATTGATCTAGAGAACAGGAAGGTTTTAAACATTTGTGTTCCTGAACAACAACAAGTTGTAAACTGATTTTAAAATTGGCAGTGGAGTGATTGAAAGGAATTGACAATAGTTCTAAATATTCCAGAACCGTAACTCTGAAAAGGCGCTGTTAATTATTAAGGGTATAAAGAACAGCAGTTTTGTACTCTAGTGAGGACAAAGATCCCAACACAGCATTGGACATTGATGTGGCAAGCACATCTTCGAAAGGGCATGGTGGAACTAAGGACTGGCCAGAGAGGATCGACTGGGAGGAGAGACGGCAGTCCTAGTAAAGGAGTGGAGGCCAAAAGGCTGAGTAACCCTTCATCTAAAAAGACCTAGGTTAGATTGAGCACAGGCTTGTTCAAGAACTTCTAAGATTCTAGGAAGAGAGGCAGCCTCTCCTAAGTTTAAGATAAGTTTGGGATGATCAGAAAAAGACAATTACATGGTTTCACTCATATGTGGAATATAAATAACAGCTCAGAGGATCTTAGAGGAAGGGAGGGAAAGCTGAAGGGCAAGTCATCAGAGAGGGAGATAAACCATGAGAAACTCTTAACTATAGGAAACAAACCGAGGGGAGGCGGATGGAGGAGGGATGGGGTAACTGGGTGATGGGCATTAAGGAGGGCACATTGTGTGATGAGTCCTGGGTGTTATATGCAACTGATGAATTATTGAGTCACTACATCTGAAACTAATGATGTACCAAATGTTGGCTAATTAAATTTTTAAAAAGATAAGTTTAGACAAATGAAAACAAGGGAATCGTGGGACTTAATTAACTTCAAGTAATAGTGTAGGCATAAATTATGTGAATTCAAGAAGGATTTGTGAAATTTATGAATGACAGCCACAGATGGCTAATAAAAACTTTAAGACTGATGTCAGGTAAGACATTCCTTCTTCTTGCTCGATCCCGGGGGCCTTTGTTAGCAACAGAATACTAGAGTAGAGGAAAGGCAGCCCTAATGACTTGGACTAGTATATAATTATAGATTATATACTTAATAAAGTAGAGAGATACTTTTTCCTACTTAGCTGTACTTCAGTAAAATAAAACAAGAAACAACATGGATTTTTTTGAGAGAGGAATAAGATACAGAAAAATTTAATACCTTTCTAAATAAAAACGTAGAGACAAACTTTTTAAATAATGTATTTTAAAAACAAGGTCTCTATAAAGTGGATTTGTGTAAATTTAAGACTGCCTGTCCTGATAAACCTCCCACGGGACAGAAATGACTGGTCATGGTAAGATACCATCCTAGCCCCATTAACATATTTAAGTTGAGATGTATCCTTGATACAGCAGTATCCTTGACAGCAAAATTAAACATCAAATGATAATCGCATGTTCCATATGTAAAGTTTATCTTTTGCCAAAGGTTCCTGGAGCTTTTGACATCTTTTAGTAAAAAGGGTGCCAGTCACAATTTGCTGACGCTGTTCTTTCTACACAAGAAGAGAGAAAAACCTTAGTTATGTCCTTAGGTGGTATCAAAAACTTGAATGGGTATATCAGTAGAAACCGTTTTCTGCACACAGTATCTCCTGCATGCCTGTCCTCATACACAGTATCATTACAGGCATAGGGAGTTATGCCTTTGTAGGACTTAGCTGATTTCATCTACTTCACTGTGGAGGCGATCGTCCCAGAGGCTCGAATTCTCATAATGTGGCCATCAGAGGGCCTGTCAAGTTTCTTCCTTTTCCTTCTTAGCACTAGCGTGAACATCTTGGAAAGCATCTGTGCTTCTTGGTAATATTATGTTTCTACTGATTTTGCTTTTGTCCCTGCTCCAAGACTTGGAGTCAGCCACTGCCTTGGCAGTGTTGGTTCCTTTCAGGGACACATTGTACTAGACAGCAGCAGCCGGGCGTGCAGATGTGCCCTGTTTGTGGGCAGGGTGAGACCAGAGCTTGCTTGGGCCCATTTAGGGTCTGAGTAAAGAAAAATAGTTTTAACTATTTTCAAGGTCACGAGTTCACAGTAGTGTTTTCTGCTTAAACAGAAGTCCTTCCTTATTTCTGAAAACTTTTTAGCTCATTTTCTTTTTCAAGCCGCTCACTGCTCCTTTTTCTGTCAACTTTTATCTGTAAAGGTTATATCGAACCATGGGTTTAAAAAGTTCTTTAAATCACAATGTTATGTAAAGCTTTAGAAACCTTTCTTTCAAAAGTTCCATCTTGTTCCAGTTTAGATTAAAGTAATACCTCTAATAAACTCACAGTTCTTCATTTTAAGTGAACTTTACAAAGAATATATGTGTTTCAGAGCACCTGGGTGGCTCAGTTGGTTAAGCATCTGCCTTCAGCTCAGGTCATGATCCTGGGGTCCTTGGATGGAGCCCCATGGTTCTCCCTCTCCCTCTGCCCCTCTCCCTGGCTCGTGCTTGCTCGTTCTCTCAAATGAATAAATAAAATCTTTTCTAAAAGAAAGAAAGGAAGGGTGCCTGTGTAACTCAGCTATTATGTGTCTGCTTTCGGCTCGGGTTTTGATCCCAGGGTCCTGGGATTGAGCCCCACATCAGGCTCCCCGCTTGGTAGGAAGCCTGCTTCTCCCTCTCCCATTTCCCCTGCTTGTGTTTCCTCTCTCGCTGTGTCTCTCTCTCTAAAATAAATTTTTAAAAATCTTTAAAAAAATAAAAAGTAAAAAAGTAAATATTAGATGTGTTTCAAAATGAAACATTTCTGTTCAGTAAATCATGGTTGTATAGTAACCCTACAGGCCTTCTTTTTTTCTTGATGTAAGTATTTTCCTTTTAGTATTAAGTTCATATGATAGCTTCAGATGGTATCAACAGATACACAATTATTTGAAAAGAAAAACCCTACAAATCTACCCCCAAAAGAACACCAAGCCATAATACAAGCCACAATACATAGTATCTTAGATATTACTCTACAAATAATAAAGGATGGTGATGCCAGCAAGACCACAGACAGAAAAGGCTTTTGAGATTTTATTTAAAACTATTTAAATTTTCGGGGTACCCATGGCTCAGTCAGTTAAGCATCCAACTCATGATTTCAGCTCAGCTCATGATCTATGGGTTGTGAGGTCAAGCCCTGCCTTGGGCTTTATGCTCAGTGAGAGGCTGCTTGGGATTCTGTCTCTCCCTCTCCTTCTGCCCTTCCCCCTGCTCACTACTCATGCTTTCTCTCGAATAAATAGATACATGAATCTTTTTAAAAATCTTTGAATTTTCATTTTGTGAGCCAAAATATATAGTCTTTGCCTTTTGTTCATTTACATTTTTTATTCTTACTATTATTTACTTCTGCCAAGACAGTTTTACTGTTGGACTTCAACTTCTCAAGGCCTTGAGAGAGAGACAATTTCACATATTCATGATGTGGTGCTTCTGTATTCTTTCATGTTGAAAGAATGTAGAAGAGCACATTTGCACACACAAAAAATTGTTTTTTGATTAGGATTTTTTTTTTAAATAAAGTATTGCCACATAAATGAAATCCTTTTTGTAGTCCTTTCTCTTGGAGGTAACCATTGTCTTAAAGTTGGTGCAGATTCTTTCTTTGAAAGTTTGAATGTTGCTCCTACATGTGCATGGTTACATCAACAATGAATAAAAGGTGTTTGGTTCTCAAGATGTACATAAGTGGCATTATATAACATTTTGTAACTCACTTTTGCATCAAATGTTTCTTTAAGATTTTTCCAGATTGATGTAAATAAATTTATTTCATTCTTTTCAGTTGCTATGCTGCATCCCGTTGTATGAATATGCCTTAACTTATTTCCCTGTGGATGGATGTTTGTTTAGGTTACCATTTTTTGGTTCTTCCAAACAATGCTTTATTGAATACCTTCATATTTCCTTAGGCACTGGTGGAATAATTTCAAAGTATATATTTAGAAGTGGTTGCTGAGTTGTAGACCAAATAGAGTGTTATGCTGTATTACTAACCTATTCCTCAGAGTGTGCCAATATATGAGAATTCTTATTTTCCCATACAAATTCTTACAGTTAGACTTTTTAATTTTAGGCAACTTGGTGGAGACGAAGTGGTAACTAATCATGATTTCAGTTTGCATTTCCCCAAACACTATTAAGATTGGGCATCTCATCATAGTTTATTTATATTTCGGTCTTCTCATCTATGAATTTCTTTTAAAAATGGGATAATAAAGGAAGGTTGATGTCCTCTTTATTGATTCTCTGGGAATGCCCACTCTGTGCCCAGCACCATGTAGGTTCCCCAGGTACATTAGAAAACAAAACAGAGTCTTCCAAGTCAAATACAGATCTTTTTAAAACAAGGTAACAGAATGTTAAAGAGAGATACTGTGTTCTAACTTTAACCAGAGCCCCAAAGGCCAAGAACAGAGCAGTAAGGGCCAAGTCCCCTTGCCTTCTAGACCCTCCTAGGCAGGACTGGGCAAAAGATGGAAGCCCCTGCCGGCATGAGCGTTCACCCGCCAGTAGCCTGTGAAAGGAAGCAGCTGAAGGTCTGAGAGAAGCATTCCTTCAGGGAAAGTCATTCCTGTTCCAGCCATCCTGCCAATATGTGTATGATGCTGAATGCTGTAAGAATGAATGGCATTGCTCAGGCAGAATGTGTTGCATGGGAAGAGCGAAGAGGTAGAGTGCAGAGCCTTTTGGAACTAATACCGAGGAGTGGGCCGAAGTGGAGGAACATGCCTTTGGTGTTCTATCTAAAAAGTCATCGCCAGACCCAAATTTATCTAGGTTTTCTCCTGTGTTGTCTACTCAGAGTTTTATAGTTTTGCATTTTATATTTAGGTCTGTGTTCCATTTTGAGTTAATGTTTGGGAAGGATATACGGTCTGCATGACCAACCACTCTTTGTCCAGGGCATGTGTTGGGACTGTGGGGAGAAACCCTGAGGAATGAGGTGATGTTCCCCTCCAGGACCAACAGCACATTTAGCAGATTTGCTTACTGCTTGGGGTCAGTGTAGTAGGTTCCCTAAGCTCAGCGTTCCTTTCTTTGTAACACGAGTCAGTGCAAATGCGGGGGTCTCCAGGCCCTCTACGTTGCCCTTGTGGGGGACCTGGGGTCTGGGAGAACCAGCACAAATATGCCAGTGATCATACCGCTGGATTTGCTGTGTGTATTAAAGTCCTCTTCTTCTGACCCAAGAACTGTGTGTGAGACATTAACCGATTATTAGCTTATGTGTAGGGTAAAATCAGATCACCAAACCGACAATTAGATGATGAAAATGAGAGAGCGTTGGGCCTTTGAAAAGTAGTTTGTTGAAAGGTTTACCAAAGACCGGGATGCCTGGGTGGCTCAGTTGGTTAAGCTGCTGCCTTCGGCTCAGGTCTTGATCCCAGGGTCCTGGGATCGAGTCCCACATGGAGCTCCTTGCTCGGCAGGGAGCCTGCTTCTCTCGCTGCCTCTGCCCGCTTGTGTGTACCTCTCTCTCCCTGGCAAATAAATAAAATCTTAAAAAAAAAAAAAAAGGTTTACCAAAGAAGATTGTTAGGAAGAGAAGAAAAATCAGAATGTGGAAGAACGTGTTCAGAATATTGAGACGTTGAAAAGTTTACATTCAAGGCACTGTTTTATGTCATCACTGGCTTGACACACATACCTGTTACATGGATGGGGCTCCAAGTTGGTTTGGAAAAGGAAAGGACAGTATTTCTTTTCTGAGGACTCTGTTATCCTTGTCTTTAAATGGGTATAAGTTGTTTCAAGGAGTTAGAAACAATAACACAGCAGATCTCTAATCTCTGTGTCTGGCCCACACTATCAGATGGCGTGCTTTACTGCCCGCATAGAGATAGCTTATTTCATTCGGGGGGCGGGGGGCAATGATGTTGGCTATTCAGGTTTTAGGGTTTTTTTTTTTCCTTCCATATATCTTTGGACCAAAATCTGTAATGGTAATTTTCTATATTACTGGAGGGGATAAAAACCTGGGATGAAGAGTGTTCATGTGAAAGTAGAATGAATTAGTAAGCCAGGGGTGTGTAGGGAGGCTAGTGAGAGAGACAGTCCCAAGCAAAAGATGGTGCAGATATTATATACGTTACTGCCTTATCCTGTTTTCTCGTCTCTTGATTTATTGGCTGACTCCTTGAACATGATGAAGTTAGAATACGCATTCCCCCATCACATGGATTGCAGCTTTTCAGAAAGGCAAGCCACAGAACAGTTTTATCTGAACCTGATGTCATGAGATTCTAGAGTCTGCTGTCATCACATTCTGTGTTATCACCATGTTAATTCCACACACAGGTTAAGTGTTCAGTCTTCTGACCTGTTCCACCTACACAGGGCATTTTTATGGCTTAAGGATGATGGCTTAGGAAGGAAGGGAGAGATTTACTTTGGATTAAATTCAATATGGGAAAATACTTAAGGTAAGCCTTTAAAAAGAAAAGAAAAACCCCCATTGTTCCATATGCGTTCATGTGCTAAAGAAGACGGACATATTCATGAACCCAGCTTTAACGCTTCCTTTAGTTTCCCACAATAACTGAATATGAGGACTCTGGGTGTTTTATCTGAAGTATTCTCTCCAGAGACGTCCTGCTTCTTCCATGGTTACTATTTTAAAATGTATTAGTCAAAAGGGCATACATTTATTCTACTTAACTCCTTTAAATGTGGTAGTTCAAGAATCTCAAACTGTACTATGATTTACTATTTTTAAAAGAGGAAACTCTCTCCTTTCCTTCAGGGGATATTTTCGTTCTCGTGCCTTGTGGTATGTTTCCCCTGGTCTTTCTGCCTGTTTCCCTGATTCTTTCAACTTATCTTCCCAAGGTTTAACAGATTGGGCAGGTATTGTGCAAGTAGAGATAATCTTAGACTAGGGCATTTTTGGGGAGGGGGATACATCTGTGTGACCCTCAATTCAGCCGCCATAATTCTCTCATTCCCTATTGTTTCCATATCGATAAAGTAGATACCACTCTTCAGAAGGCTTGGCAGGTTTCCACCTCTGCTCCTTGTTTTTTGTTTTTGTTTTTTTTCCCTCATTTGACACTTTTCTCACCGCAGCAAACAGGACCAGAACTTGAGACCGAATTATCCTGCAGATCAAGTTACTTCAGACCCCCTGCGGCATGAAGCTTCTTCTTTAACTCATCGATCTCTTAATCCTAAAAGAACTCGTCTGTCTGCAATATGTAATGTCAATTCACGTAGAGGAAGTAAATATTTATCTTCTACTCACTCGTCTTTCTGTGGAAGAAGACATTCTTTACTTGCTAAACTTCAGAAAAGCAATATTTTCCCAGACCATCAACACAGTAGAGCTAACTTTGATTCTCAAGAAAAAAGAACCTTCCGTGATTTAAAATCTTCCTCAGACCATCTTGGCCTTAGATTCCAAAGTTTTTTCTCTGCCCCTAAACTCAGTATAATTTCCTGTTATGAGAATGCTAGTTTTTTTGATCTTCAATCAAGTGGTCAAAGCATCTTTAATACAGATGAAATTGAAAGAGTTTCTAAAAACTCAAGTATTTCTGGTGCGGAAAAATATCTAAGCTCTTGTTCTCCCAAATTTAACCTTACACATTTTATGAGTTTGGGAACAAGAGCTAATCCTTCAGCCCATCTACACACTGTTGGTGGAAACACTTGTCAACATAGGACATCAACCTTAGCTTCCCTTCCAGGTATTATTTCCTACACCTATCAACAAAACGAAACTGCCACCGATATTGAAGAAAGAGGCCAATCAAGGAAAGTTTCCCTTCATCCTGTTCTCAGAATCACCATACAGATCATTCTCCACCTGTGGTTCAGCATCATCCCTCTCAAAGAGTAACTTCCCCTGTTTTCTATAATGTTGGATTTTCTTCACTTTGTAAAAAAAAAGCTACTCACTTTATCCCACCTCAGAAGGACATGGCTTTAGATTCCTTTGAAGATAAAAACATGGCTATTGCATGTCATGATGAAGACAGATCTTCAACTATTGCAATTCCTAAAATAACGTTGCCACAGACTTTCCCCTCTCTTAGAAGAGTAGCTTAAATCAGAAAGTTTTCCACCAGGCACATTCTATAGAAATCATGGCTCAGCTCTCCTAAAAGTCTATCTCACCAAGCTTCACTGCCTTTTCAGAAAAAAAAGACCTCCACCTTGCAGTCTAAATTTAATTTTAATTGCTGTATGTCTTTGGAAAAATAGCTTATGACTTTATTGAAATTTAGAAGTCAAAGGTTATTAATCTGTTTAAGGCTTTTAACAGATTGACTGCTAACAGGTTGACCAGTCTCAGATTTCTGAATGATTATTGTAATATTTCTGTGATCTGAAAATAACCTCAAGCATTGGTATATGTCTTCTAGATGTGTGACATTCTCTGAGAGTTTTAACATCATCTTTTATCCTATTTTAATTATTACAGACAGTATTCTACCTATGTCATCTATAGAGCTATATTCAGCAATTCACAAATTTTCATTTGTATCAACATTGCTAGACACATTTCTCATGCCAGATAGCCCAGAGACAGATGATATTTTTACTAATACAAGGATCAAGTTATAAGTAAAAAATATGATAATGGAAATTATTGAATATACTGAAACCAGGTATTTTAACTAAATTTTTTTTTAAAGATTTTATTTATTTGACAGAGAGAGATCACAAGTAGACAGAGAGGCAGGCAGAGAGAGAGAGAGGGAAGCAGGCTCCCTGCCGAGCAGAGAGCCCAATGCGGGACTTGATCCCAGGACCCTGAGATCATGACCTGAGCCAAAGAAAGCAGCTTAACCCACTGAGCCACCCAGGCACCCTTAACTAAATTTTAATACACATTTGTGTGTTTATGTCTGAGACTTCAGAGGACTGTGAGATCAGAGGTAATAAATTCATACTTTAGTCTCAATTTTTCAAAATGAATATTTTTCAGATTTTTTCCAAAATTTTTACTTTAAAGATTTTTTAAATAAAAATTTTATTTTAAAAAGTGCCTCCCAAAACTTTATTTTTGAGTAAATATCTTTCAGTTTTTTCCCACTATATTAAGGTCTATAGATATATTTATCAGAATAACTATTGAATAAAAAAATGCATATAGACAATTAAAAATACTTAAGTTAGAATATAGTTACTCTTTGTAGAGGAAAGAAATTGGCATTGTGTTCAATTATTTATCATGATAAAATACCCCCTAAACCTGCATCATTGGGCCAAGATATTACTTTTACTTTCATGTTTTTCTCCAAGTTTTAGCATTTCTTGTAAAAAAATTTTTTCTACTTCATTTTTTTAAATTGTGGTAAAATTTACTGTCTTAACCATTTTTAAGTTTAATGGCATTAAAGACATTCATATTGTTTTGCAACCATTATCACCATTTTTCTCCAGAGTTTTTTTCATCTTCTCAACTGAATTCTGGACCCATTAGAATCACTCCCCCCTGCTCATCCCCCCAGCCTCTGGCAACCACTTTTCTACTTTCTGTCTGTATGAATTTGATTCCTCTAGGCACCTTAAAGAAGTGGAATTATGTGGTATTTGTCTTCTTGTGATGGCTGTTTCACTCAGCATAATGTTCTCAAGGTTCATGTATTTTATAACGTGTCAGATTTTCTTTTTTAAGGTTGAACAGTGTTACTTTGTATGTATAGATCACATTTTACTTATTTATTCATCTGTTGATGGACACTTTTGTTGCTTCTACTTTTAGCCATTGTGAATAATGCTATGAACATGGGTGTACAAATATCTCTTCAAGACCCTGCTTTCAATTCTTTTTGATTGTCTATCCAGAAGTAGAATTACTGGATCATATGGCAATTCCATTTTTAATTTTTTTGAGGTACTGCCTAATTTTTTCGAGGTACTGCCTAATTTTTTCCATAGCAGCTGCACCATTTTATGTTCCTCCAAGAGTTCATAAGGATTACAGTTTCCTCATATCAACACCAACATTTCTCTGTTTTTTGACAGTAACCATTCTAATTGGTACATGGTGGTATCCCATTGTGGTTTGCATGTCCCTCATATTGAATGGTACTGCACATTTTTTCATGTGCTCATTGGCCTTTTGTATATCTTCTTTGGGAAAATGTCTTTTCAAGTCCTTCACCCATTTTTTAATTGGGTTGTTTGCTTTTTGTTGTTGAGTTGTAGGAGTTCTTTATATATCCTGGTTATTAACCCTTTATCAGATATATGATTACAAATCTTCTCTCCCATTGTGTGGGCTGCCTTTCACTCTGTTGATTATGTCCTTTGATGGCCAAAATTTCATTTTCATTTTGATGTCTAATTTATCTATTTTAATTTTGGTGTCCATCTATTTTGCTTCTGTAACCAGTGCTTTTGTTGACATCCCCAAATAGTAAATGATCCATTTTTTAGTTAATTTTTAATTTTTTGCACAGAGCCCAATGTCATTCTTTTGCATATAAATACCCAGTTTTCCCAACACCATTTGTTGAAGAGACTACCCTTTCTCCATTGATTGGTCTTAGGACCCCTGTCAAAAATCATTTGACTATATATGTGAGAGTTTATTTCTGGGCTTTCTATTCTAATGCACTGATATTATACATGACTTTGTGTCAGTCCACATTATTTTGATTACTGAGCTTTGTAGTAAGTTTTAAAATCAGGAAGTGTGAGACCTCCACCCTTATTCTTTTTCAAGGTTGTTTTGGCTATTCAGGGTTCTTTGTGATTCCACGTGAATTTTAGGATGGATTTTTCTATTTTTACAAAAAACATTGTTGGGATTTTCAGGGGGATTGCACTGACTCTATCAATTATTTTGGGTAGTACTGACATCTTAACAATATTAGTCTCCAAATCTATGGCATGGGGTTTCCAATTTTGTCTTTAAATCTATGGCATGGGGTTTCTGATTTTGTCTTTAACTTTTTTTAAGCAATGTTTCATAGTTTTAAGTATATAAATCTTTCATCTCCTTTTTAAAGTTTACTACTAAGTACTTTATTCTTTTTGAAGCTATTATAGTCGTTTTTAGTTGCTTTTTAGATTGCTTCTTGTTAATGTGTAGAAACACATCTGATTTTTGCAAGTTGGCTTATATTCTGAAACTGCTGAATTTGTTTATAATTCTTACAGTTTGTGTGTGTGTGTGTGTGTGTATGAAATATTTAGGATTTTCTACATTTAAGATCATGTTATTTGCTAAGAGATTATTTTATTTCTTCCTTTCTGATTTAGGTATCTTTTATTTCTTTTTCTTGCCTAATTGCTCTGGCTAGGACTCCTAGTACTGTACTGAATAGTAGTGGCAAAAGGAGGCACTCTTGTCTTGTCCCTGATGTGAGAGGAAAAGCTTTTAGTCTTTCACCATTGAGTATGATGTTATCTTTGGGTTTCTCATATATGGCCTATATTATTTTGAGGTAGTTTCCTTCTATTGCTAGTTTGTTACACACTTTTTTTTTTTTAAGTAGGCTCCGCACCCAGCATGGAGCCCAAGATGGGGCTTGAACACACAACCCTGAGATCAAGACCCAAGCTGAGACCAAGAGTCAGATGCTCAACCTACTGAGTCATGAAGGCACCCCAGTTTTTTACTCATTTTCATCATGAAAGTGTGTTGAATATTGTCAAGTGCTCTGCTTTTTTCTGCACCAGTTGAGATGGTCATATGTTTTTCCCCCCTTAATTCTGCTAATGTGGTATATCACATTGATTTTTCATATGTTAAACCATCCTTGCATTTCCACTTGGTCATGGTGTATAATTGCTTTCAAATCTTATTTGGGGTTTTTGCATCAGTATTCATCAAAGATATTAGTCTAATTTTCTTATAGTGTATTTGTACAGCTTTAGGATCAGGGTAGTAATGGCTTAATGGAATGAGTTAGGAAATGTTCCTTTCTTTTCAATTTTTTTTGGGGGAATTTGAAGAATACTAGTTAATTCCTTAAATGTTTGGTAGAATTCACCAGTGAAGGCATGTGGTCCTGGGCTTTCTTTTGATAAGAATTTATTGATTACTAATTCAGTCTCTTTACTTGTTAGATCTGTTCAGATTTTCTGTTTCTTCCTAATTTAGTCTTGGTAGGTTCTATGTTTCTAGGAATTTGTTTCATCTAAGTTATCCAATTTGTAGGCATGCTATCCTTCATTATATTCTCTTATAACCCTTTTTATTTCTGTAAAATTGATAGTGATATTCCTCTTTCATTTCTGTATTTTTATTTGATTTTCTGTCCTTTTTTCTTAGTCCAGCTAAAGTTTTGTCAGTGTTGTTGATCTTTTTGAAGAACCAACTCTTGGTTTCATTGATTTTCTTTTTTTTTTTTTTAAGTTCTGTATATGTTCATTTCTACTTTAATCTTTTTATTTCCTTTCTTTTGCTAGCTTTGGGTTTAGTTTGCTCTTCTTTTTCTAGTTTCTTAAGCTATAGATTTAGGTTGTCGATTTGATACCTTTTTATTTTTTATTTATTTATTTTTTTGTTAAAGATTTTATTTATTTATTTGACAGACAGAGATCACAAGTAGACAGAGAGGCAGGCAGAGAGAGAGGGAAGCAGGCTCCCTGCTGAGCAGAGAGCCCAATGTGGGACTCGATCCCAGGACCCTGAGATCATGACCTGAGCCGAAGGCAGCGGCTTAACCCACTGAGCCACCCAGGTGCCCGATTTGATACCTTTTTAATAAAAGCATTTATAACTATAAATTTCCCCTTACCACTGCTTTCACTACACTATGTACATTTTGGTATGCTATGTTTTGCCTTCTTTTGATTCAAGATATTTTCTAATTTCCCTTGTGATCTATTCTTTGACTCATTTGTTGTTTAAGTGTGTTATTTATTTGCACATATTTATGATTTTCTAGTTTTCCTTCTGCCTTTGATTTACACTTTCATTGCAATCAGGAAAGATGCTTTGTGTGATTTTAATCTTTTAAAATTCATGAAGACTTGTCTTGTGGTGTAATATATGATGTATGCTGGGGAATGCCCAATGTTCACTTGAGAAGAATATGTATTCCTCTGTTGTTGAGTGGAGTATTCTATATATGTTAGGTCAAATTGGTCTCTAACGATATTCAATTCCTCTGTTTGCTTATTGATCTTCTATCTGGTTATTCTATCCATTATTAAAAGTGAAATATTGAAGTCTCCTACTATTATTATGTTACTATCTGTTTCTACTTTCAGTTCTATCAGTGTTTGCTTCAAATATTTAGAACCACTAATGTTTAATGCACATATGTTTATTATTATTACATACTTCTGGTGAATTGAGTCTTTTATAATTATATAATGTCCTTCTTTGACCCTTGTAAGTTTTGACTTAAAGTCACGTTGTTTGAGGTTAGTATAGCCAATGTTATTATTTACATGAAGCATCTTTTTGGTTTAATGTTAAGTTCTTCTTTCCATGGATATAATATCTTTGCCCATTTTTTAGATAGTCTTTAATTTCCTCAAATAATATTTTTTCATTTTCTATAGAAAAGTTAAAAAAATGTGAATTTTTTTCCTAGGTGCTGTGTATTTTTTCCTTTAAATGTTACATTTTATGAAATTACATTCTCTAGGAGTGCCTGGGTGGCTCAGTCAGTTAAGCATCTGCCTTTGGCTCAGGTCATGATTCCAAGGTCCTGGGATTGAGCCCCATGTCAGTCTCCATGCTTGACAGGGAGCCTGCTTCTCCCTCTGCCTGCTGTCCCTTGTGTGCTCTCTCTCTCTCTCTCTCTCTCTGACAAATAAATAAAACCTTAAAAAAAAAAGAAAAAGAAATTACATTCTCTAACTTGTTTTATATATATAAGGGCATGATTCATTTTCAAAAATTGATCGTAAATGTTGAATAGCTTTGTTTACTTATCTGTAAATTCTGCTAGCATTTTTATTCTACTGCATTAATTTCAATTAAAAATAGTTCTATTTCTTCTTTCCCAATTCTTTTTTTTTAATTTTATTTATTTATTTGACAGAGAGAGGGAGATCACAAGTAGGCAGAGAGGCAGGCAGAGAGAGGGGGAAGCAGGATCCCTGCTGAGCAGAGAGCCCGATGTGGGCCTTGATCCCAGGACCCTGAGATCATGACCTGAGCTGAAGGCAGCGGCTTAACCCACTGAGCCACCCAGGCGCCCTTCTTTCCCAATTCTTATAATTTTTATTTGTTTTCTTTTAATATTGTGCTAACAGGACCTGCAGTACATTGTTGAATAGAAGCAACAATATTGAACATCCTTTTCTATTTCTTACTTTAAGGAGAATGCTTTTAATGTTTCATCATTAAGTGTGAAATGTATATTATAGTTTTGGCATATAGACTTGTGTTCAGAAGTCCTCTTCTACTCCTTGTTCATGGGTCTGCTATTTCCTTATCCTAAAATGAATATGAATTTATTGAGGAAAAAATTGGTAATCACTGAAATGATCATCTAGTTTTTCTCATTCTTTCTGTTGTACTAAAAAGAAACATTCTAATGTTAAACTGTGCTTGTAATTCCTGGGAGAAATCCAGTTTGGTTATGATGCATTCTTTCATGTTTGTTACAGTTTTTTTGATATTTTTGATGTCTTTGATTGATATTTTGCATCTATATTTATGTGTGAAGTTCATCTATAATGTTCATTTCTTATACTATCCTTGTTTGATTTCAGTGTCAGTTTTACCAGCTTCAGAAAATGAGCTGAGGGGTGTTCCCTGTATTAGAATTTCTTAGAAGAATTTGAGTTAATCTAATTCTTTGGATATTTGGTGGAATTCCCCATGAGAGAAACTTCTTTTCTCTCCCAATCCCCGTCTCTGTCTCTCTCTTTCTGTGTGTGTGTGTATGTGTGTGTTGAAATAGATATACAGATTCTGGATTAATTTATTTGATAGCTATAGGAATAGTGACATTTTTTTCTTCTTTCTTATAAAAATAAAATCTTTATTGAGATATTCTTCATATGCTGTAAAATTCACCCCTTTAAAGTGTACAATTTGGTGGGGATTAGTTTATTCACACTTAGTTGTATAGCCATCACCACTATCTAATTACCAAACTTTCATCATTCAAAAAAAGGCCATGTACCCTATATCCACTCATTCTCTAATTCTCTGCATCTCCAGGCCCTATCAACCATTATTCTCACTTTCTGTTAAAATGGCTTTGCTTATCCTGTACATTTCATGAAGTGGAATCTTACAGTATGTGGCCTTTCCCTTAGATGATGTGTTCAAGGTCCATTCATGTTGTATCACCCATTAGTACTTCATTCCTTTGTATTACCAAATAATATTCCATTGTTCACTCATTTTGTTTATCCATTCAGCAGATGAAGGGTATTTGGGTTGTTTTCATTCTTTGGCTATTATGCAATAAGTTTCTGTGTACATTCCTACACAGGTTTTTGTGTGGACATGGTCTTTCAGTTCTCTCAGATGTGTACTTAGAAGTGTAATTGCTGAGTCATTTTGTAATTTGCTGAGTCAAATTTGTAATTTGCTGTTAAACATTTTGAGGAACTATTGTATTGTTTTCCAAACTTGATGCACCATTTTACAATCCCATCAGCAATGTAGGGGGGGGGTCCCAGTTTTTCCACATCTTTGTCAACATTGTTATTGTCTATTTTATTTTAGCCATCCTAGAAGGTGTGAATGAATTAATTATTGTGGTTTTGATTTGTATTTCACTAATGACTAATGATATGGAGCCATCTCTTCATGTGTTCTTTGGCCATTTTGTTATCATCTTTTGTTGAAATATCTATTAAGTCCTTTTTCCATTTTTAAATTGAATTATTTGTCTTTTTATTACTGAGTTGTAAATCTATTTGTGTACTCATTAGATATACATCAGTATATTTGTCAGCATACTTGTTAGATATACGTCAGTATATTTCATTTGTAAGTACTTTCTTCCATTTTTAAATTTTCTTTTCTTTTTCTTGATGAAGAAAATTTCCTTTAAGCACAAAAGTTTAAAATCTTATAAAATCTATTTTATCTACTTTTTCTTTCTAATATTTACTCCTGTGTTTTCTTCTAAGAGTTTTATAATTTTAGCTCTTACATTTAGGTTTTTGATCCATTTTGAGTTAATGTTTATATATGGTGTGAGCGAAGTTCCAACTTATTTCTTCTGCATGTGGGTATCTATTTGTCCCTGTACCATTTGTTGAAAATAAAATTGTATCATCCAATTAGTTGTCTTGGTATTCTTGTTAAAACAAATTGACCATAAACATAAGGGTTTGTTTCTGGACTCTGAATTCTTAATAGGTCCGTAATCCCTATACCATATGTCTATCTTCCTTATGCCAGTACCATCTTTACTACTGTGGCTTTATAGTAAAATTTGAAATCTGGAAGCATGAATTCTCTTTGTTCCTCTTTTACAACATTATTTTGACTATATTGGGTCCCTTGCATTTCCACGTGAAATTTAGGATCAGCTTGTCAATTTCTGGGGGAAAAATGTTGTCAGCTGAGTTTTAATAGAAATTACTTTGAATCTGTAGATAAATTTGGGGGAATCCTGCCATCACAACTAAATCTGATTCATGAGCACAAAACTTCTTTTCATGTACTTAGATCCTATTATTTAATTTCAGCAATGTTTGATAGTTTACAGTATATAAGTCTTGCACATATTTTGTTAAATTCAATCCTAAGAATTTTATTCTTTTTTTAAAAGTATTTATTTATTTACTTATTTGAGAGAGAAGTGGGGGACGCGCATGAGTGGGCAGTGGCAGAGAGAGAGAGTATCTCAAGTAGACTCCCTTTTGAGTGTAGACCATAACCCAGGGGCTTGATCTCACCACCCATGAGATCATGACCTGAGCCAAAATCATGAGTCTGACACCGAGCTGACTGAGACACCCAGGTGCCCCAGAATTTTTTTTTTTAATAATATTGTAAGTGAAATTGTTTTCCTCATTTTTGTTTTTGGATTGTTCATTGCTAGTTGTATAGAAATACGATTGACTTTTATAAGTTGATCTTGTATTTTGCAATCTTGAACTTGTTTATTCTAATAGCTTTTTATGGATTTATTAGGATTTATATGAACAAGATGATGTCATCTGTGATTAGAGATAATTTTACTTCTTTCTTTCCAATCTGGAAACTTTTTATTTCATTTTCTGGACTAACTGGTTGATTTTCTCTTGAGCAGTTTTAGCCAGTTATATTTTTCTAGGTGGTTGTCTTTCATTCCAAGTTTAAGCCTAAAATTGCTCATGGTAGTCTGTTGTTTATTTATTTATTTATTTATTTTTAAGGTTTTATTTATTTATTTGACAGAGAGATCACAAGTAGGCAGAGAGGCAGGCAGAGAGAGAGAGGAGGAAGCAGGCTCCTCACTGAGCAGAGAGCCTGATGTGGGGCTCGATCCCAGGACCCTGGGATCATGACCTGAGCCGAAGGCAGAGGCTCAACCCACTAAACCACCCAGGCGCCCTAATAGTCTGTTATTTAAATCTATGCTGTGTCTATAGTAACAATGTTTCATTCCTGATGCTGTTTATAATGACTTCTGCTTTTCTTTCTTTTCTTATATTCTCTCATGTATGAGATGTATCTTTTTAAAATTCTTTTTAAACTTTATGAAATACGGAGTACATGTGGAAAAACATACAAATAACAAATACCCAGACGGATTTTTCAAGCTGAATACAATGGTAAAGTCAGCACCCAGATTTAGAGACAGAATATTTTTAGTACCTCAGATATTCCCAACATGCTCTCATCCAGTCACTCCCTGGCACCAACAGGATAACCCATCTTGATTTCCAAATGCATACATCAGTTAAAATTATGTTTTTACTTTATCTAAATGAAATAATACACCATATGCCCATTTGTGTCTAGCTTCTCTCAGTTGATATTAGCTTGGGATACTCATGCATATCGTTGTGCGTGGTTGAAGACCATTTATCCTCACTGCTAAATACTCATCCATTGCGTTAATATACCACAATATGTAAGCTCCCTATTCCTCATAGGCATTTGGTACTTTCCAGTTATGGACTATTATGATTGGATAAACATATGTACACATTTCTTTTGGGTATATACCTAGGAGCGAAATGACTGTGTCCATGGAGTATGTGTATACCAGCTTTAGGATATATTGCCAAACATTATTTCCAAAGTGGTGGTTCTGATTTGCTCCCATCAGCTATGTTTAAGAGCTCCATTGGCTCCACATCCTCACCAACTCTTGGTGTTTTTTGTCTTTTCATTTTAGCCGGTGTAGTGGGCATGTAGATGGAAATGTTTCAATTATTTTTAAATTTGGAGGTTTTCTCACCTACTCTTTAGTGTTGATTTCTAACTTAGTTGCATTGTGAACAGAGAATATGGTCTACACAACAGATTGTTTGTTACCATTTGTGGCTTGCTTCGTGGCCTTGTGTATGTGGCTGTTTTCATAGATATTCCATATGACATTGTTTTCCTGGGGCTCAATGTGTAGTTTTATATATGTTAGTTGGATTTGAGCTTATTAATTTTGGCACCTAAATTGTATCCTTACCTTTTCTTATACTTTATCAATTACTTAGACTGTTATGTTAAAAATCTCCTGTTCTCATAGTGGATTCAATTTCTCTTTGTAGATGTTAATTTATGTTTTCCGTGTATCTGAGACTTGAGTTTTTAAATGCATAGACGTCTCAAACTGCTCTTTCTTTATCATAAATTGAACCATTTAGCATTGGTGTCCCTCTTTAATGCTTTTTGCTCTAAAGAACATTATGTCCGATATTAAAATAGTTACTTCCTTTTGGTTATCATTTTCTTATATCTCAGGTACATAGAATAGCTCTTGCAAACTCTAAGGACTGGTCCATGCATGTGTCACTTTTAGTCAGTTAGTTAGTTATTGTGAATAATGTAAAAGCATCCATGAAACTACCTCCTAAAACCAAGGATAAGACCTAGACAATAATCTTCATCAAACCATTTGGCTCCCCTGCCTTCCCTTATCTGAAGGTAACAATTACCCTGAATGTCTAATCTATATTGTTCATTCCTTCTTTTTTAATAATATCATTTCATTGCAGGTGTGTGTATGTTCCTTAAGATACACATTTAATTTTGATTGTTTTTATGGAAAGGGGATTGTGTTGTATATAGTTTTAAGAGCTTATTTTTCCACTTAATAATAAGTTTGTCAAGATCCCTTCATATTTTGCTCATCACTGTATTTCTTTCATTTTGACTGTTGTATAATATTCATTCACTCTTTGATGGGCATTTAGGTTGTTTCCTGGTGTTTGAAAGTACTGCTCTCTCTATTATACATATCTTTTTTTGCACATATGCAGGGGACCAGATTACTGGGTCCTAGGGCATGTGAAAAATTCACAATTACAAGATAACTCCAGAGTGCTTTCCCAGCTGGTTTCACCAGTTTGCATTCACATCAGATCCTCTGGATTGACTTCATGCCCAGCATTTGATATTATCAGACTTTTTACATAATATCTCCCTGTGGTCTTTATTTGTATTTCTCTGTTTCCTAGTGAACATTGAACATCATTTCTTATGTTTATTGACTATATGTATTTTCTCATTTGGGAAAGTCTATATCTATCAAGCATATTTCTATTGACTGCACTGCATCTTTTATTATCTAATTTTAGAAAAGCATTTATGTGTTCTTGATATCAATGTTCTCCACATGGATATGTTGCAAAACATCTATTCCTGGTTTTTAATTTATGTTCTTATATTTTTGAAATTGTCTTTTGATTAGCAGCAGTTTTTTTCATTTTAATATAACTAAGCTGATTAGTCACTCATAATTAATCATTTATAGCTAATTCTTTCATATCTTGGTTAAGAACATTTTTTGCTCTGGGACACCTGGGTGACACATTCGGTTAAACTTCTGCCTTCGGCTCAGGTCATGATCCCAGAGTCCTGGGTCTGAGTCCCATATTGGGCTCCTTGCTCAGCAAGGATCCTTTTCCTCCCTCTGCCTTCTGTTCCCCCTGCTTGTGTGCTCTCTCTCTCTGACAAATAAATAAATAAAATCTTAAAAAAAAAAAGGAAAAGAAAAAAGAAAATCTTTTGCTTCTAAGACTGAGAGATATTCACCTATTAATTTCTACTTAGAGTTTAGAAAATTATTTTTAACACTTAATTCCTTTTATCATCCTGAGTTAATTTTATAATATTATATTGTAGAGATTCAGTTTCATTGTTTTCCATAGGCATAGCCATTTTTTTTCCTGGCCCTTCCCTTCCTTTCCCAGTGATCTGACAGCCGAACTCCATCACACACCACAGCTCCATATGTGTGCCGATCTGCTTCATGCCTCTTTGATTTCATCAGTCACTCATCTGTTCTTGTATTCATAGCATACTGGCTTGTATTTTAAAAGAATCACTCTGGCTATTATAATATAACTTCCAAGAGATTTGATCATTATTTATTATTTCTGAATTTTAGGTATATTACAGCTAATACTGACACAGAAGAACAGAATTTTCCAGTCACTAAGGCATTTAACACACACATAGAGGAGTTAAATTTAGATGTCCTTCTTCAGAAGGCTGATAATTTACGTATGAATGAATGTAGCAAGTTGGAGAGTTTCGAACTACTTTGTGATCACAAAGAAAAGGTAAGAGATACGAGACAATAACGTTTGTATAATTTTGATTTTTAATTTTACCTGCAGTCCCATTCCTGTTATGACTGTAACAATTGTGTTACCTAAATGGTTGATGCAAAATTTTTCTATAATCTAACTGAAACTTTTAAAAAGTAAATTATAAGAGTTTATGAGGCTCTGAGATCATGAAAATGAGAACCGGAGATCAGATTATACACACCTATTTTTATTTGATTCTTATTAATTTGCCATATTTGATATGTACTTTATAACATAAAGAATATGACCTACTGCTTCTGTTGGGGCAGGAAAGCTACAATTTTAAGTTTTCTGTCTTAAGAGTTATTAGTGTAACAACCATCAGTTTCAGCATGTTTCTACTAATGGACATTTTTCAACATTTAACGTTGGGCTGACTTGAAAAAGCCCATACCTCCCACTACTACCACCAAAGAGAAAGAAAGAAACAAGGAAAGAAGGAAGGAAGGAAAGGAGGAAGGGAGGAGAGGAGGGAGGGAGGACATCTTTTCTGTGAGCAATTTAAGTCTTAAATCCTTCGTCTGAGGACTTAGCAACTCCAAACACAAAGATTGTGATTGTATTTGTAGGTAATTGAGGTTAAAAATGTGACTGCTCTTTTGAGTATATGTGATTTGTAATGCTCTCTGAGGCATTATATTGAAGGTAGATAACTTAGAAAGGAAAATAAAAAGAGGGAAAACTCACCAAGTCTGGCCCCTGTCCCTTCTCTCTTCCATGTTGGTGTAGAGCTAGTGTCTGCATAACCTTCCTTAGTTTTAAGATCCAAATGCAACACCATATTAAATCACATTTTGTAGCCATGAATATTTGAATTGAAAATGTTGTATGTACATGAATGGATTCAGTCATCCATAAATGTCAGTTCACCTGCCTACTTTTTTAAAAGTTGCAGGGGAAAACATTTATAGTCTTGTCAAGTTATTGAGTTAATCTAATATACAGTTCTATCTTTTCAGTTTAGAGATGAAATAGAGTTTATATGGCGGTTAGCTCGTGCTTATGGAGACATGTATGAGCTATCTACTAATGCAGAAGAAAAAAAACATTATGCTAATATCGGTAAGTATTTTGTAAAGATTGATTATCCTCAAGTGACAGTCATTATCTATAATAACCCATTAATGAATTTTAATCAAATTTAAATCACCTTAGCTAGAACCAATATGTTTAATTTATTTTAATATATCCTGTACTGAAAAATATACATAGTCTAAGGACAGAAAGGGTTTTGGTTGTTTTTTTTTTTTAAGATTTTATTTATTTATTTGACAGAGATCACATGTAGGCAGAGAGGCAGGCAGAGAGAGAGAGAAAAAGCAGGCTCTCCGCTGAGCAGAGAGCCTGATGCAGGGCTCGATTCCAGGACCGGGAGATCATGACCTGAGCTGAAGGCAGAGGCTTTAACCCACTGAGCCACCCAGCCCCGACAGAAAGGGTTTTTTAGGGCTAAAGTATATATTGTTTTAAATGTTTGAGCATATTAGAATATGCAACTGAAAAACTCAAATTTCAGATAATAAAGTTTATAAAAATCACAGAAAGACAAAACATTCAGAGGTAATATTTGAGGAGCAAAAGAGGCAGAAGATAGTTGTCTTCAGTACAATTAAAATAACCCTCCCTGATTACTATAAGGTAGAATTTCAGGGTTTTTTTCAATGCTTTTTTTACAAAGTTCATCTTGATAAAACAAGATTAGCCTTGAGTTGATCGTCATTTATGCTAAGGCATACAGTACCCGGTTGTTTATTATACTGTACTCTATACTTTTTTGCATATTTTTGAAATTTTCCATAGTAACAACAAAAGAAAAACAGCCGGGATATCAAATATTTATATATATAAATAATAAATACATAAATATAAGTATATAAATATATAGTATATATAAATATACACAAATGTATATTTAAATATATATAAATAATATAAATATATATATCTCACCTTGACTCTCATTAAATATCAAAACCCTTTCTTGCAAAAAGCCCTGTAGTTGCCATTTCTCTAAGCTTCAGCATAGTAATCTGACATCAGAATTTCTTTAATTCTTCTTTTATTCCAAACCTCCTCTTTTCCTACCTTTCTTTCTCTAAGATAGCATAAGGAAGAAACAGCAAAGCATAATAATACCACAGACCTCATTCCAGTCTCATTCACTGTCATTTTATTTATTTTTTTTAAAGTTTTTATTTATTTATTTGACAGACAGAGATCACAAGTAGGCAGAGAGGCAGGCAGAGAGAGGAAGGGAAGCAGGTTCCCCGCTGAGCAGAGAGCCCGATGCAGGGCTTGATCCCAGGACCCTGGGATCATGACCTGAGCCAAAGGCAGAGGCTTAACCCACTAAGCCACCCAGGCGCCCCCACTGTCATTTTAATTTCTAAGAAGGTAGTATCTTCAAACTCCTTGTAATTACATTCCTTCCATTTGTAGATTTCCTCCTCCAGTGACTTTTGCACAAAGAGAAAAAACTGATTTGTGTTTGTATCTACTGAGAAAGTCACGGGATATCCATGTAAACTGTTTCAACATTCATCGGTATCAGACACTTTTTATTTCCTGTATGCACTTGCCCTACCCTGGGCATCGAGATTCCTCCTGTGTGTGATAGGAAGTAGAAATGATAGCAAAATCACATGTTCTCAGACCCTAGACGAGCCGACGGCTTTGTTGGGGAAGCAGTATTATTGAAATAACCGTACATAAAAGGAAACAGATGGAAAGCCATTGTGAGGAAAGAGAATGCAGGACTTTAAGAGTAATAACAGCAAGGATATGATGGCAGGGGCTGGGGGGTCGAGGCAGGGAAGGCTTTCCTGGGGAAGTAAGAGTCTCTCATAGGTGAAATTACTTGGGATCTCTATTCTTAAATGTAGTAGAAGTTTGAGTTAATGAATGAGGTGGTAAAAATGGAAAAAGAAATGGGCTGGAGGAAATTGGGGGACAAAAATGAAACATAGATTGGAATAGGATCTATTTTAAAAAGAAACATTTATGATGTCATGGAAAAGGAGCGAAAGCCTCAAATGCATTCATTCAGATACTGAAATATATTAAAAAATAGTTCTTTTTCCTCTCCATTTAAGAAGTATTTATTGGAAATTACCATGTCCAGGAACAATGTTAAAATGAGGGGTGGAGGGTGAGAGAGAAGGGAGAGAAAAGGGAGGTGAATGTGATTAAGATGATGCTACATTAAGGAACTTGCTAGAAAGATCAACATTGAGGCAGCCCATCATACTTCAGGGTTCAGGTAGTGAGTACCTGGGAAAGGCAATGACAAAAATAGGCTTGAGCTGAGACCAGCGTTGGAGGACACTGGAGCTCCACATGAGGGAAGAGGAAGTACTGAATGTTATTCCCTATAATAGCGTATTTAAATTTTTTTTTTTTAAATGGTGCGGGAGGTGGTGCCTGAGTGACTTAGTCCGTTAAGAGTCTGCTTTTGGCTCAGATCATGATCCCAAGGTCCTGGAATCTAGTCCCGCACAAAGGGCTCCTTGCTCAGTGGGGAGCCTGCTTCTCCCTCTCCCTCTGCCTGCCCCCCACCCCACTTACTTGTGCTTTCTCCCTCTCTGTCAAATAAATAAATAAAAACTTAAAAAAAAAATAAAAAATAAAGTTGCTGTGCCAGGGGAAAATGTGATGGCTGAGGAGTGCAGAATTCTTTCCGTGCCCTCTCGCTGGGGTGGAGCCTTACACAGGCCTCTTTTGAAGTACTCTGATCATAATTTGTCTTCCAAACAAAATATGAATCTTATCTCTAAAGGAACATTATTAAATTGTCAGAATTAAAAGACCAATGTAAGTGTCTCAAATAGATCACAAAGTATGATGTCCTAAGGAAAACAGCTTTCCTATCGAACTTCTGCTGCATCAGTGAGGCTACAGAACTCGCCTGCCTACTACCAAGTGTCCTTTCCTAGTCTCAGGGTAATGGACTCTATTTCAGGCTTGTGGTTGTGCACTCAAAGCTATTTTTGCTCATTTGGCCAAGGAGGTAAAATAATTGATTTTGTTTCTAATATTTAAATGTATGTTTAAAACTGCTTTTCAATCATTTACTTAAAAATGATTTTAAATATATGTCTACGATTCAATGTCAGTATTAAAACACTTCACTTTGTAATTTTTTCTGGTTTTGGTAGATTTCTACACAGGATGGTTTTCTTCATGGATAGAGCTATCAAATACAGAGTGTACCACCTTAACATTAACAAATAGAATGGTTTTAGAATAAAAGATCCTTATTTATAAAGATTATCTCAACCACTTATTTGAAGAGCATTTCACAGATCCCTGGATATTCTCTTCAAGGCAACAGCAAAAACATGGAGCAGGGGAAAAGGAGATGGCACAAGACAAAGCAGCCCCTTTTAGAGAAGAATTTTCAGAATGTTCAGTTTTGTAACAAATGTTTTGACTTTTCAGGCCAATAGACAAACCTCTATCCAAAGCAATTATGACATTATGAAAAGCGATCCTAAAACTAAGGGAAATTATTTGGAATGATTATTTATGTACAGAGCCTGTTCCCTGGGAAGCCTTCCCTTTAGATGGAGTTAGCACTCTGTCCTCTGCCTCGCTCTCTCTTTCTTCATCTTGCTTTTAGTTTCTGCATCCATTTTCTTTGCTTTCAAATAATGATCAAATGACTTTTCTTGCACTTGGTTCCATCACTTAGTCCAGTGGACCTAAACTTGAGCATACAGCAGAATCTCTAGAGGCTAATTAAGACAGATTGCTGAGCCCAGACTTTGTTAGGGAATGAGTTCTCCCTTGTAGTCCCAGATTCACTTTTCTAACAAGTTCCCAGGTGATACTTCCAGTCTTGGGACCATATTTTCGGAACCACTGACTTAATTCAATAATCTACTCCTCCACCAACTCACGTGAAAGTACTAACTGTAAGTACATTTGTCTTTCAGGAAAGACATTAGGGGAGAGAGCTATCACTAGAGCACCCACGAATGGACATTGTCATCTGTGGTAAGTACATAGAACTTCTGTAGTCTTTTTAAACCTTCATATGCCTCTCTGTAAGTTACAATTGATTTTTAAGATATTATTGACCTGTTTCACCTGTCACATTCACTGAAAAATATATTTAGTGGATAGCACAGTAACTGTTTTTATTCTCGTGTATTTTATAGTATGTATATTTTAATATATTCAAAGTAAACTTTCACTGAAGATTTCATAGGTGAATCTACCAAGTGCAGTGCCTTTGAATGTGATAAATTCTAATTAAATATAATTTAATGTTTTGTTTGAAAACAAATATTGAATTGATACCATGTTTCTAAATGAAATGTAGGAAGAGTGCTTCAAAGAATAAAAGACTGTCACTCATTTCTTTTATCTTAATGAGTCCATGTGTACAAATCCTACATGTCAAAGAGAAGCCATTTTTAATATAAGGAATATAAGAAAGCTCAAACAAAGGGAATTTAATTCATTGGGTAGGTGAATATCCTTGGGGAAACAAATTTATTCTTGAATGCATTTTGTTTTGGATCCTTTGTATGTTTAGAATTATAAAACACAAATAAGAAATATATTGTTTTAAATTAACACTCTTTGGTTGCATTTTTTCTTTAAGATTTTATTTTTTTACTTATTTGAGAGAGAGAGAGAAAGAGCATGAGCAGGGTGAGGGGCAGAGGAAACTCCCTGATGAGCAGGGATCCCAGGACTCCAAGATCACAACTTGAGCAGAAAGCAGATGCTTCACCCACCAAGCCACCCAGGCACCCCTGTGGTTGCATTTTTACAACATCTTTTAGTTCCTTACAGCAATACAGGTACTTCAGGTGCTAGGAAGATAACAATAGTAAGTTAATTTATGACCCTTCTCTCAGACCTAGGTTTCCAGAAACCTACCGCTCTTCGGGATTATTTTTATTCTTCTGGAGCACTTTTAGGCAAAATCTCTCTCACAATGGCTCCCTTTCTGCAGGTCCACATTTGTCCCGCAGGAAATTCATTTTCATTCCACTGGCTAACTCTGAAATGCAGACCCATTTTCTCAAAGCAGAGCTGTTTCTTTACTCCGCCACCAGCAGGGGGAGCTCCACCCACACGCTCATCTTTAAGCTTCTCTGCTTAGGAGTCAAGGACATTTTTTTATGTCCCCTAAGGGACATAGGCCAAAGTAAAAACAGGTCTTTTGATCTGCTCTCACTTGGCTTAAGATGAGGTGCAAGCCTCCCTCCTGCCCCCTTCCATGAGAAGGTGGGAGTCAGAGCCCACTGTCCACCTATCTGCAAGAATCCTTCTTTACCTTCTCTTCTATAGCCTGGAGAAGGGCTCAGGGCAGAGCCCAGCAGAACCTGTCAGTCATTTCCTTAAGGTGTCATGCACGGGCAGTAGAGCTTCTGGCTTTAGGAATTGGAGCACCTAAAGTGAAGTATTGTTCTATGCCCCTGGTCCCTCTGCCACAACTCTAGCAGAAAGGCAGTTTTGCAGTTAACTTCCTGGTACTATCTTTAAGATCATTTCCCCAGTAAGTAAGGGTCTTGGCTATCATTTCTACAGCCAAATAGACCTTCTCATCTAATTTTTACATCAGTATTAATAAATGAACATAGGAATGCATTAAGGTACTTCTGTTCTTCTACTTTTAGTCATAACTGTAATGAATTTGTATTGATCAAGACACACACTCTTCATCTCCTTTGATACTGGAGGTTTGGGAGCTGGTTGACGAGGTTTAGGTGAAGAAAGAACCCCAAAGCCCTACTTACTCTTAACTCTGAGCTGCTCCTCATTTCCCTCCCGCTGCATTGCTCTTCCTCTGTTGTCCTTTTCCTTCTCCCACACATAGATCTGCGTCCATGAAAAATCACACTTAAAATATACAGTGGATTTCAGTCCTCAACTTGAGGGCATTTATCTATGTAAGCTTCAAATTTTCATAGAGGAATTTTCATAAGTCTTCCCTGGGGGCTACATAAGTACCTTGACATCTGTCTTGTAAGAAGAAATTATCCGGAACTCTGCCCTCATATCTACCGGGTCTGCTGTACATTAGTCCGGCTTCTTTGCTTTTGTTCATCTTATTTCACTTTTTGTTGTGAACAGATTGCCTTGTTTATAACTATGGTATTTGACTCCAAGTTTAAATCTTATACACACACACACACAGAGTAGTCATCCAACTGTGTTGCACATGTCATGTTCAGTATCAGTTTTAAATTTTTAAAAAAGTTAAAATCTAATCAGTTGGTAAAATTTGATAAATTCAAATGTCAATTTTATCTTAGTTCTTAGAATATATTATATTGTATGTAGTGAATACAAGAGTTTTCATTCAATTAAATAGTAGAGGCTTAGGGTAATGATAAAAGAAATTAAAAGTTTGACTTGAGAAGCAGTGGTTAAAATTTAGGTTAACTGATTCCATAATTAATTGTAATAAAAATATCATAAAAAGTCTTTTTTGGGGGCGCCTGGGTGGCTCAGTGGGTTGAAGCCTCTGCCTTCGGCTCAGGTCATGATCCCGGGGTTCTGGGATCGAGCCCCGCGTCGGGCTCTCTGCTTGGCGGGGAGCCTGCTTCCCCCTCTCTCTCTCTCTGCCTGCCTCTCTGCCTACTTGTGATCTCTGTCTGTCAAATAAATAAATAAAATCTTTAAAAAAAAAAAAAGTCTTTTTTGGGATGTTGAGACATTTTCTCATTCATTCAGCATAAATGACAAAGTACAGTCTGGGGCCGACTGCCTATTTTCGTAAATAGTTTTATTGGCCCACAGCCACACCTATGCATTTGTGCACAGCAGTGAAGTTTAATAGTTGCAACCTTGGCTGTCTGACCCCAAAGCCTAGAATGTTTGCTACAAATTCTGTTGTTTTTGTTGTATCCAGTCTAAAATACTTCTAGAACCGAGAGAGTAAAATCACTGTGGATTTAGTTTGTTAGCCCAATAGGCCTGACCTTAATTACAACTAATGTCTTACATATTTGTTGTGCTCTACTGTTCACAAAGTATATCTAAATGTTTACAGCACTCGAGTCACAGAGCAACCTGTTTCCACTTTATAGATAAGGATAAGCCAGGTAGTGTGTTTAGGGCGTCTGTTGTGGGGGGTATATGCTGATTAGTAAGCAAGAGTCACACAATAAATAGAAAAACAACAACCAGATCTCTTATTCCTAGATACTCAATATTTTTTCCTTTTACATTATTTTTCTACTGCTTTCCTACAGTGTAAATAGCATTTGTGCTGAATAAGAAGTATGCAGGGAAACTAATGGGGTAATTTTAGTAGTTAAAGCAGGAATGTCATTTATTAAAGATATATTCAATATCAATGCAAAGAAAATCGGAATTTTTGTCAAAGTATGTACTGTGAGAATGACCTCTAGATGGAGGTAATGGACCATGTTGTGAATTACCGTTCTTCAGCGTTCCCATCAACTTGAGACGTTTTAAATTACATGTTTAAAGATGAACAGCATAAAAGAACAAAAACACGCAGACATACAGAGACATAAGTGGAACTGATTGCCAAAAAAAGAAGTGATGATCCTTTGAGGTCAGGTGAACTTTGAACTTAGAATATGTAGGAAGATAAGCAATATTTTAGACTTTGAAGAAACAGACTTCAAGGGGTGCCTGGGTGGCTCAGTCAGTTAAGCATCCGATTCTTGATCTCAGCTCAGGGGGATAAAAAAGAAAGAAAGAAAGAAACAGACTTCAAAAAAGATTGTGAAAAGCATTAAGACTGATTATTTATAAGGGAAATATGTATATTTCATATAATGGTGTTCATTATATGAAATATGCATATATTCATTATATGAAATATGCATAAGTCATAGAGGGTTTTTTTTCCCTTTCTTTCTCACTCAGAGTAGCTTGGAGAGAGCATGCTGAGAGAGCAGTGTCGATGCCTAGGGCTGTGCATGGAGTTGTTCTGATGCTGACGTTTAACGGAATAGATGATTGATCCCAGCACTCTAGATCAGCGAACATAGATTCTTTTCTTTTGAGTCCAGCTCAAATATTTGGGTTTTTCTATAAATCTCTGGATGAGAAAGTTCAAACAGATTTTTCTAAATATGTGACATGATTTGTTTTTTATTTCTTTGCCAGCATGTAGAGTAGGGAAATTGAGCTGGTACATCTGGATTTAAGCAAGGCATTAATGTAAGTTTACTTACAACGTTCTTATGGACAAGATGCAGAAATGTGGGGAGGTCTCTGGGTTACCCACATAGAGAGAAGGTTTCAAGCCTTAGCTACTCAACAGAATAACTGTTGGCAACATCACTGTCAATCTGGAGGTGATTCTAGGGTTCCAGGTCTGTATCTTAGACACTGGTGTGTTCTGTAATTTTGTCAGTGGGTAAAGATAGAATAGGTACGTTTATAAAAGTTGCAAGTAACATGAAACTAGAAGAGGATGTATGATGAATGACAAAAGTAATTCAAAAGATTTTCACATGTGTGAGTTAACAGGTATAAATGTGGAAGGAGGGATGGAGAGAAAAGTGTCAACATTTGACTTAGGGAAAAACATGAGAATCTGAATAAAGCTTGGAGTTTCATTAATAATAATGTATTACTATTGGTACATTGTAAAAATTACGTATCAGTATTGCTTGACAGAATTGGTAGACTTGTGATAAATGTACTGTAATATGTAAACAGTACAAAATGTACAAAAAACAGTACAAAAATGTAATGTAATATGTAAACAGGAGAGAAAACAGAATATGGGTGTATGGGAACTCTCTGTACCATCTTTGCAACTTTCCTATAAATCTCAGGCTATTTTAAAATAAAAACTTACTTTTTTTAAAGTGGCCTAAGGTTTTAAGTCCAAGTGAATCAGAAAATGATAATGCCCATTAAAAAAATGGGAGCATTGGGGGAAATAGATGTATGGAATTCTGCTCCACTTTCTGGAACTCCCTGGGAGGAATGATAGAACAAAATGACAGAGAGCATTTCAAAAGACCCTGGTGAGGCTGGAGGTGACAGTAGCAGTTTTACAAGGAAACTCATGAGTCTTTCTCCAGTAATCTTTTCCTCCATGCTCGGTGTCTGGTGGGTGCAGAGAGCTGTGTGTAATGTAGTCTGATGATAGAATTTGTGAGTAGTAGTATCTCCTAATCTAGTTAGGCTCTCAGATTACTTTTGATAGGTTGATTTAGTTGTCATTCTTGTTTCTCCTATAGCAGATTTGGTTGATTATATGGAAACTGCAAATTCAGAGGTCAAACAAATCGTAACTGAAAAGTGACTGTTTTGTTGGTGTCATAAGTTATGTGAATTATGTCATCTTTTGTGTTCAGGAAGGGTCTTCCTGTTCCAGATTAAGAAAATTGTTCACTTCGTTTTTGTACTTGAAAGTTATGCTAATCTACAGGAATGATCAAGATAAATACCCAAAATTACATCTTTCATTTCAATTATGACAGTACAAGTAAAAATTAATGCTTACTCTTGAAATATTTAGGTAAGTGAATATTTTGCCTCAGACAGAAACACTCTGATATAAAGAGTAACACATCCCCAGATTTCAGAGTGAGCAAGTTGCTGAACAAGTATCACACCCAATTTATGTCAAATAATTATTGATGTAACTTTTGTATTCCCAGTGGGAAAAAAAAGTGAACAATTCATGGGATACGCTATTCTAGGTTGCAGTGTTTCAAGGAAGGATCGAAGGTCATGGGGAATTTTTCGGAAAAGTGTATTCTGAAACTACCTTTGATTTTGTTTTAGTCATGGTATTTATTTTTGTTTTCAAATGACATTAAGGGAGGCTGTGAAATTTTTATTTTTATTTTTATTAAGGAGGAGCAGGGATATGATGATACAATATATTTTTCAATTTATTACCTGTGTGACTAGACTTCTTCAGAGAGCCTCTTTGTGACTTTGATGTTGATGATGGTGATAGCAGCAACTCCTATTTCTCAGAACTCACTATGTGGCAGGTAGTATTCTAAGCAATTATGTGTTCGAGGTGTTCTGGCATACGTATGGGATGTATGAGATGGTGTTATTTTCCCCTTGTCATAGGTGAGGAAACTGGCCTCATGTTCATGTCAGGTATTTTTTTTATTTTGCATTTTATTTTTTTCATTTCATTTTCTTTTATCTTCATAAAGATGCCCTTGCATCTATATGAATACTTCTGTCAAATATTAATAAATGCTTTAGAAATATTTTCAAAATGTTATATTTGATGGTATTTGATTAAAAGTTCACACGCTCTCCACTGTTTTTATTCTTTTCAGGTATGCGGTTCTGTGTGGCTATGTATCTGAGTTTGAGGGCTTACAAAACAAAATCAACTATGGACATCGCTTCAAGGTATTTCTTGATATTAAAAATATTTTAATGGACCTATCTGTTTCCTTAAAAGATATAAATCAAATTATTCAATGAATTAATCTCAAGGAATTTATCTTTTTTATTTAAATGAAGTAACAGTCTTTACATTGTACCACACAAAAAAGAATGAAACTACTTGGGAATTTGAAGAATATTATTATTCTGGAACTTGAAAGTAGTCACATAGTAGACGAGTATTACTTGTTCAAAGACTGAGGATTAGTCTTTTGGTCATGAACTCACCAATATCATCAACATGATGGGGACTGATTAGTTAACATTTCTTGCATATTGATGTGGCAGGAGGAGTAGAATCCAATTGAAGGCTTAAACTTCACATGATGAGTGAATAAAACAGATAATGTACAGGTGCATTGTTTATAATGTGCCTGTAGCTTTGATAGCTCAATACAAGTGGTCAGGGTTTGTCTTCCAGCTCCTTATAGCCATTATAATAACGTCAGGGGAGTAGGTCCCTCCATCACCTAGTTCTGCTCTTCTTTCTCTCGTCATATCCCCATCATTTGATATTTGCAAGGATGCTTCCGAATGGTAAGTACTAGCTAGGCAAGACATGGGCAGACAAAAATGTCACTTGGACGTTTTCTATCTTTATAGTGACATTTGGCTTTAAATTATCCATTGCTTAATTAAATCATAGTCACAGTCTTTTTCTAGTTGCGGGCAGTCATTCCCAAAAATTGAATTATTGGTAAGACTTACTTGTATTAATGCTAAGGATTGAGGAGGAGGACCAAACAACACTGTAAAGCCCCTTTGAATTGACTAGGCACACTTCCATTCATCACTGCCTGAAATCTGAGAGATGGTATTTGTTTTGTTTTTCTTTCAGGAACATCTAGATAAAGCAATCCAATTTTTACCTGAAGAACCCTTTTTGTATTACCTCAAAGGAAGATACTGTTATACTGTGAGCTGAATGTTTCTATCTATAAGTCTTGTTTAAATATACTATGATTATGGGATATATTTCCAGTGACTTATTCTTTCTTTAAGTGTTTTACCTAGTGCCTACTGTAGGGAAAATGATAAAATCAGTACCTATTTTATGAATGTATGATTGATTTGTTTGTATACTGTGTTACATACAGTATGTAACTTTTATATACACATATATATCTGTGTTTTCCCCTGACCCCCTCTCTGTTTCCCCTGGCAGCAATCACATGTCCCCTTTGTGCTCTCAGTTGTTGGTCAGCCTCCTATAGGCATGTGCTCTGTGTTGGTGTACTACTCTTTGTTTTGTGAGAGGACTGTTTCATTTATCAGTGTGTTGAACATAAATTATGTGCCCACTGTTCTTGTCTTCAAAGAACTGAATTTAGAAAGACACTTGAAACATACAGAAATAAATCAAGACAGCTGGCGAGTCTGAGATCCAGTGTCTTAAATGACATTAGTTTATAGAAAATTAACAGAATGTGAAAATCTATCTTAAGAGATGCATGAAAAATTATGCTGAAGAGAAATGCTATTTCTGAATGAGGAAATTAGCATAAGCAAAAGAGGAAGCTTTTTAATTGTGGTTTGAGGTTTAGGAATGGAGAAGGAAGCTCTTTTATTGAACACCTGCTATGTATCAAATGTGCAGTTTATACTTTGTATTTCTTATCCCCTTTAATCCTTGAAACAGCTCTGTAAGCAGTTTTTATTGTGCCAGTTTTAGATATTGAGAACCTGAGTCTTCATTAAGGTACAAGACTCCACAGGCTTAAAAACCATTGACCCAACCTCACATGAGTCTGGGGCTTGAATGTACGTTATTTGTTTAGGCTTAAAAGAAAAAATCTGGGGGCGCCTGGGTGGCTCAGTGGGTTAGGGCCTCTGGCTTCAGCTTAGGTCATGATCCCAGGGTCCCGGGATCAAGCCCCGCATCGGGCTCTCTGCTCGGCGGGGAGCCTGCTTCCCCCTCTCTCTGTCTCTGCCTGCCTCTCTGCCTACTTGTCATCTCTCTCTCTGTCAAATAAATTTTAAAAATCTAAAAAAAAAAAGAAAAAATCCGGAAAGACCACATCTACACAGAGGTTAAATAACATGCAATTAAACAATGAATGGATCAACCAAGAAATCAAAGAAGAAATAAAAAAATATATATGGAGACAAATGAAAATGAAAACACAATGATCCAAAATCTTTGAGATGCAGCACAAGTGATTGTAAGAGGGACGTGTATAGCAACACAGGCCTACCTCAAGAAGCAAGAAAGATTTCAAACAACCCAACCTTATACCTAAAAGAGCTGAAAAAAAAGAGCAAAACCCAAATCCAGCAGAAGGAAGGAAATAATGATTAGAGCAGAAATAAATGATATTGAAACAAGAAAGAAAGAAAGAAAATAGAACAGATCAGTGAAATTAGGATTGACTCTTTGAACAGATAAGCAAAATTGATCAATCGCTGGCCAGACTGATCCAAAAAAAAAGAACTCAAACAAAATCAGAAACGAAAGAGAAGAAATAACTGACAGCACAGAAATACAAAGGATTATAAGAGAATATTATGAAAAATTATATGCCAACAAACTGGACAACCTAGAAGAGATGGATAAATTCATAGACACATATAATCTACTGAAACTGAAAGAGGAAGAAATAGAAAATTTGAACAGACCAATTACCAGCAATGAAATTGAATCAATAATCAAAAAACTCCCAACCAAAAAAGTCCAGATGTCTTCACAGGTGATTCTATCATATATTTAGAGAAGAGCTAATATCTATTCTTCTCAAACTTTTCCAAAAAATAAAATAAGAAGGAACACTCCTGAATTCATTCTAATAGGTCAGCATTATCCTGGTTTCAAAACTAGATAAAGACAAACAACAAAAAGAACTACGGGCTAATATCTCTGGTGAACATAGATGCAAAAATCCTCAACAAAATATTAGCAAGACAAATCCATCAATACATTCAAAAATCATTCACTGTGATCAATGGGATTTATTTCTGGAATGCAAGGGTGGTTCGGTATTTGCAAATCAACCAGTGTGATATATCACATTATTAAGAGAAAGGATAAAAACCATATGATCATTTCAATAGATGCAGAAAAACCATTTGACAGAGTACAATATCCATTCATGATAAAACCCTCAACAAAGTTGGTTTAGAGGGAACATACCTCAACATAATAATGGCCTTATGTGAAAAATCCACAGTTAACATTATACTCAATGGTGAAAAACTGAGAGCTTTTCACCTAAGATTAGAAACAAGACAAGGATGTCCATTCTCACTACTTTTATTCAGCATAGTACTGGAAGTCCTAGCCATAGCAATCAGATAAGAGGAAGAAATAAAAGTCTTCCAAAATGGTAAGAAGTAAAAGTTTCACTATTCACAGATGAGATGATACTATATATAGAAAACCTTAAGGATGACACCAAAAAACTACTAGAACTGATAAATGAATTCAGTAAGCTCACAGGATAGAAAATCCCCATGTAGAGAAATCCATTGCATTTCTAAAAAGCAAAAAGAAAAATTAAGAAAACAATCCCATTTACAATTACAAAAATAATAAAATACCTAGGAATAAACTTAATCAAAGGGTAAAAAACCTGTATTCTGAAAACTATAAAATAATTGTTGAAAGAATTAAAGATGATCTAAAGAAATGGTAAGACATTCCATGCTTATGGATTGAAAGAACAAATATTGTCAAACTGGCTATACTACCCAAAGTAATATATGGACTTAATGCAATCCCTAGTCAAGTACCAACAGCATTTTTCACAGAACTAGAACAAACAATCCTAAACTTTGTATGGAACCACCCAAATAGCCAAAGCAATCTTGAAAAAGAAAAACAAAACTGGTGTTATCACAATTCCAGGTTTCAAGTTATATTACAAGTAATCAAAACAGTATGTTACTTACACAAAAATAGACTTGTAGATCAATAGAACAGAATAGAAAGCCTAAAAGTAAACCCACAATTACATGGTCACTTAATCTTCAACAAAGGAGACAAGAATATACAATGGGAAAAAGTCTCTTCAACAAATGGTGTTGGGAAAACTGGACAGCTACATGCAAAAGAATGAAACTGGACCACTTTCTTACATCATATACCAAAAAACTCAAAATGGACTAAAGACCTAAATGTGAGGCCTGAAACCATAAAAATCATAGAAGGGAGCATCGATAGTAATTTCTCTGACACTGACCATAACAGCGTCTTTCTAGATTTGTCTCCTGAGGCAAAGAAAACAGCAAAAATAAACTATTGGGTCTACATCAAAATAAAGCATTTCTGCACAGCAAAGGAAACAACCAACAAAACTAGAGACAACCTACTGAATGGAAAAGATATTTGCAATTGATGTATCCAATAAAAGATTAGTGTCCAAAATACGTAAAAGAACTGATACAACTCAACACTCAAATAATCCAGTTTAAAAATGGGCAGAAGAATGAACAGATATGTCTCCAAAGAAGACATCCAGATGGCCAACAGACACATTTGGAAAGATGTTCAACATCACTCATTGTCAGGGAAATGTAAATCAAAACCACAATGAAATATAACCTCACATCCAGCAGAATGCCTAAAATCAAAAACACAAGAAATAACAAGTATTGGTGAGGATGTAGAAAAATAGGTACCCTTGTGCACCATTGGTGGGAATGGAAACTGGTGAACTACCCTATGATCCAGTAATCACACTACTGGGTACACAAAGAATTCAAAAACTTTAATTCGAAGTGATACATGGACCCCAATGTTCATTGTAACCTATTTTCAATAGCCAAATTATGGAAGCAACCTAAGTGTCCATCAATAGATGAATAGATAAAGAAGTGGTATAGTATGAATGAATATTATTCATTCACATGAATGAATATTATTCAGCTATAGAAAAGAATGAAGTCATGCCATTTGCAGCAACATGGATTGGAACTAGACTATAATGCTAAGCAAAATATATTATATATTAAACTATATTAGTTTATATATATATATATATATAATTTTATACGTAAAATTTTAAATAATTATATATATAATTTATATTAATCAATTATATATAATTTTACATATATAGTTTATATAATTTATATATAATATATATAAATTATATATTAAACTATAATCACTATACATTATATATTAAACTATATTAGTTTATATGTATATATAATTTTTATATATAAAATTATAAATTATATATATAATTTATATTAATTATATATAATTTTATATATATAGTTTATATAATTTATATATAATATATATAAATTATATATTAAACTATAATCACTATACCACAAAATAAGTCAGTCAGAGAAAGACAAATACCATATGCTTTCACTCATGTGTGGAATATAAGAAACAAAACAAATGAATAAGGGAACTAAAAAGAGACAAACAAAAAACAGACTCTAAACTACAGAGAATAAGTAGCTGGTTATCAGGGGTGAGGTGAGTGAGAAAGACAAAGGGGACGAAGAGCACACTTCTCTTGTAGAACAGCAAGTGACATACAGAATTGTTGAATCAGTGTATTGTACACCTGAGAAGAACAGAACACTGTATGTTAACTACATTGGAATTAAAATGGGGGGGAGGAAGCAAAGAATAAATGATAATATGAATTTTGATTTTGGTGGTTATTGGTTAAAAAAATTTTCTCCTGAATTGTGAATATGTATCCTGGGCCCTCACTCTGTACTCCCTCTGGGTTAAAGATCCTTGTTCTATTTACATTTCTGAGATGCTGTGTTCTGGGTCAGGTTGGCCGCAGGGAGTAGGCAGGAAGGAACCCAAGGTGGGGACTGGTAGGTCCTACACTCTGAAAAGAAATACTGTGTGGGGGAAAAAAAAAAAAAAGTAATACTGTGTGGTCATCTCAGAATCTTGAATCGTATAAACAAACAGGATCAGCAGTATTCCACATCCCTTTCTCTGTCTGAACACAAATCTTACCGTGAGTATTTCAGATTGATTTGGTAACCAGTGCTTTTAGAGCTCACGGTTTGTTAGAACTATAAAAAAGGGAAGGTAAAATATTAATACCGTAAAGATGATCTCTGTCATATATGTTACTTATGGAGATGTTTATATTTATATATTCTATGCATATACATTCATATACACCTGGACACGCATGTCTGAGGAGAGACGATTGATTCAAAAGTTGATCAACTTTCTAAGAATGATGTCGCCTCCCTGTTTGCAGGTCTCAAAACTGAGCTGGATTGAGAAAAAGATGGCCGCTACTCTGTTTGGAAAAATACCATCCTCAACTGTAGAAGAAGCTTTGCAAAATTTCCTTAAGGTATATTTTGTCTGTCTGTTATTTTAGTATCAGACTGGCTCCAACCTGCACCAATCCCTCCTATGCTTCTCCATGCGTAGATCTCTAACAAAAGCCCCAGGTTGAATCCTAGTTTTGAGGTGTCCAGACTGCTTCCTAGAGCAGTTAGTTATGTCTTAGGTCCTAGGGGCACAACCCTTGCTACCAAATCCAGGAGTTGCTCTCTGGGTCGTGTGAGTATGTACAAAAGCATTCATGCCCTGATTATTAGACTTGTTCCAAAATACTCCCAATTAGCCTAATACAGAAGCAATTTAATCTTGAAGAACTAAAAGATATCAAAGAGGAAAGTTATTATTTTCCATAAGTTGCAGACAGTTCTATGGAACACAGGGCATCAGATCAAACCAGTATTTTCATTCCTGTCTTAAAATGTATAATTGCAATGTTGATAAAACTCTAAACAGTAATAACGTGTGTGTGTATATAATCAAGTTCCTGGTGGGCTCATCCTTTTATCTTTCTCTGGGAGCAATTATAGAATCTTACAGACACTCAGATGCCTTTTCTTTCCTTATTTACCTTTTCAGATTTGTAACAATGTAGACAAAAATCAGGCTCTAAACTGTATTGTCCAACATATACATGCTCATACTTTTTTGTTGTATCTTAGGGTTTGATTTTGTAGAACGAAGAGGGAATTCAACAGATTTCATTGCACTTTCCATTTCTGACTGAATGGTTAGCGGCTACCTACAACGCCCTGTGGAAAAAATAAGTGTTCTGAGATCAAGCATGAGCCCATTAGAAAAGAGTGCAGGGTATAAAAGCACAGGGGCCAAACATGTCTTATTTTTTTATTTAATGTGATCTTTTTTATTTTATAAAAAAGGAAAGCAAGGAACTTAATTTTTTCTACTGTCACACAGTGGCAGGCCAAAATATGCATGTAGTCTAAGGCTGTGTCTTCACATCTTTTATCTACCACTGAGAATTAGTTCTTTCATTTTATATTTTATAAGAATATAGATCATGGTATATTTAAGATAATTCATAGAAGGTGCTAAGCTAATTAGGAAAAATGTCATTTGGACTTGAAACTCATTTCTTCATAGTATCAAAGTTATAAATGGGGGCTCAGGTTTTCAGGATGTTGCACAGAAGTTCTTCAGGTGCTAATGTACTCAAAATACTACCCAGATAAAATAAATGATCAGAGGCCCAATAATGTAGAGGTAAGGATTGCAACCTTACCTCTGCAACCTTACCTCTGGTTAACCAGACCACCTGGTTAAATCTCAGTTCTGCCACTTACCAACTGATTAACGCTGGACTGGTTTCTTAACTTCTCTCTCCATTTAATCAATGACATGGAGATAATAGTACCTGACTCATAGCATAGTTGTGAAGATTCAATAAGTTAATACAAGGAAATTGCTTAGAGAGTGCCCTGTACCTAGTAAGCCCAATAACGGTCATAGAATTTTAACTCCATTAAATTGTATATACCTTGGCCAACCATCTTGGGGACCTCACCATTCAGTCGTGACTTAAATTCTGTCTGAAAATGCATTTTGTGGTATTTGTTGAGGGAGTGAGAAGGCATAAGGAAAGCTTCTCCCTGTATTGACTGCCACAGCGAAGGGTCCTGAGGAGCCCAAGGTGCTAAGTTCGAAGGCTGGGGTAAGTAAGAACACTGCGGGGTGGAGGGGAAAGAACTTCGATCCCGTACCCAAGGGGAGTCCACAACCCTTGGTCCCAGCAGCAGGTTGGGGTTTTGGACCCCAGACTGTAGAACTCCTGTCCCCAACTCTGTCCCCGCAAAGAGGTTCACAGGGGCCAGGAATGTGTCCCCAGGCCATCCAGCTCAGTCCTGTAGAGATCTGGAGCACGGGCATTAGAATCAGACAGTTTGAGACCTAAGTCTTTTCCCGTCCATATAACCTAGCCATGTTTCTTTATTTCTCTTAATCTTAAATTCTTCATCTGTAAAGCAGGTGTAATAATACCCACTTTATATGGTTTTTGTGACGATACGTAAAATAGTTCATGTAAGTTTCTTAGCTCAGGATCTAGCACCTTAAGTTCTCTAACTGAAAGTAAATGTTAGCTGCTATTATTTTGCTCTTATAACTGGTGAAGTCTGATCCTCCTCAGTGTCACAGCATCTTGGGAGGTGGTTGTAAACCAGGGCCATTATGAATAAAGCTTCTATGAACATTCATTTGCAAGCTTTTAGGTAGAAATGTTTAAAGTTTCTTTGCTAAGTTACCTTAGCAAAAGGAATGGACTTGAGTCATAAGGGAAGTATTTTAAAAGCTTGATCAGTGTTTTTAAAGCTCTCAGAGCTCTTCCTGTGCAGCCCATGGCATGGTTGAGAACCCAGTGCCTTGAGTATGTGTGGTAGGATAGCAGGTGTAGCAATGTTGGGGAATCGGTGGCCCTGGTCTCCCCTGCTGTTTGCAACATATGATCTCTGGATCCCCCCCTTAGTGGTTTTACCACCTGCAGAGCCTTCATCTGTGTCCTGATATGATGGAGGGAAGCTGCCTGAGGTTATGAGATGTTCTTAAAACACCACTGGTTTATTCAGTAATGTTTATTAACCACATAGCTGGTAACAGATACAGAAATGATCAGCACAGCTCCTGCCTCCAGGGAACTTGTACAACCAAGACCAAGTTAACTACAATATTCAGTATTATTATTGAGTATTATTATTATTGCATTATAGTATTATAGAGTATATTGTTATTATATCACTGTGTTATTATAGAGTATTATTATAGAGTGTTCTAAAAGCCTAGCTAGAAACTGCTGCCTAACTAGAACATTCTACTGAGCAACACTACCTTCCTTGTTATTAGGTAAGCCCTTTGGTAAAAAGTCAGAATCTGCTCCGTTTTAGGAAGTTCATATTGTTTGTAACCTATGTTCCTTGGGCTGCTTCTTTTTTTTTAACCGTGAGCACAAAAAGAGATGTTCTAATTTATAGTTAGTAAGGTTAATTAAACATAAGTGCTAAGGTGTGTATGCGGAATTAAAATGCCAACATTAGAAAAAGAAGCTGCATACGCTCATATGTTGGAGCAAGTTCTCCAGGCAGGATTTGGACAGAGCCGGGCAACTGTTGGGCATAGAAGAAGGTACAGTTGAGCAAAGTTTAAGTGAGGTCTTATTAGAGTGATCTAAGAAATGCACTTAGTAGACTCAAAGAATAAGAGTTGAGATGAAAATAATTGGACAAAAGAGAAGCAACAGAACCAGAATCCAACAGCACTGTGGATGGCCGTGTGGGCTTTTCAAGGCTCTGACTAGGACTGCACTTGACAATGTCCTTCCATCTGGCGGCAGCCTTGTATTCTCACTCTCAGGCTCTTGGCCAGATCCACACACTGTTCATCCATTTGGTCCTAAAGACTTACACCCAGTCTGGCTCCCCAGCCCAAGAGACTTTCTCTTCCTCCTCCTCCTCCTCCTGGGACCCTTACCTTTTGGATTTTATAGAAAGTAAATGTCCTTTACCAAGGATGTGCCCTCCTCAGCACAGGAGTGCCTCAGTCTCAGATTCCCCTCCATTAGCATCCATCTTTAAAATGTATGTGTCCTTTTACGCAGCAATTCAACCTCTATGAATCTCTCTTACGGACATAATTCCACATGTGCACAAGTGTACAGGAGCAAATGTGTTCATCAGTCATTATTAGTAAGAGTAAAAAAATGTCTAATAGAGGATTCTTAATTTAATTACAGCATATGTGTATTATGAAATACAGCTCTTAAGAAATAAATGAGGTAAATCTGTGTATGTTAACACAAAAATGTACCTGTGATATGTTGTGGAAGAAAAGTTTTGGACCAATACATAGAAATGGTCCCATATTAATTTTTTTTTTTCAAAAACAGATTTTTTTTTTTAAATTTGTGTGTACTTGTAAAAGGTCTGGTGGGATGCATGTCCAACTGTTGATAGTGGTTACCCCTGGGGAATGAGACTGAAATCGAAAATAAAATTAGAACAAAGAAACTTTCACATTTTAATTTTTTAAATGTCCATATTATTTGTATCTTGTAAAACAAGCATATCTTTGTAAAATTTTTTAAGTAACCTTCTTCTGTTGGGTTATGTTTCTCTCTGGGTTGGGTTCCAGGGTCAGACTGGGGGCTTAAATTTGCATGAGCCCTTGCAACTGCAGAAGGCGACCCTGACCGAAGATTGACTTAGGTTCTAAGAAGTGCTTTCTAGTGGCCATGCCAGATGCCTAAAGAAATTCTTATTCTCCAGAGCTATAGAAAGGGAACTGGTGCATAAGAGTTTAGTAGATGAGGAGTAAAGTGTCTCCATCGTACTCACTTATTAAAATCTGCACGTAGGTCTGGACTAGTTGTTTCACGGGTCAGTCTTTGCTTTAAAAATACTTGATGCGATGGACTCCAGATAGGATTCAACTCATGGGATGTGTTGAAGTCCTAAGAAATCAAATACTAATGCAGTGGAGGCTTGTCATGGGATACCAGTCATCCTCTGCTTAGTTCCTAAATAGATTGTGAATTGTATAGGACTTGTCCTGAGAAAGTGTATCACCAGTTGTTTTTGTTTTTGAAGGGAGAAAAAGAGAAAGGATAGGTTATACAAAGGAATCCCGAAACCTCAAAGTATCGCATTTTTTCGTAAGCTTTATGAACGTAATAATAACTTCATTTTAATGGATAATCTCAAAAGCTCTATTTCCACTCAAAAGGTACTTGAACTGATAAAATGATTCTGATGTAACACAATCAACCTAAATTTTTAGGACAGTTTGGTTAGTATTTGATTTATTGAAATATATCCTCTTTACTGGTGGTGGTGGTGGTTGTTTTAATATTGTCCCATTATTCTCTTTTCTGTTTTTTCTTAAAATCAGGTTGAAGAACTACACCCTGGTTTTTCTAAGTCCAATTACTTGTTCTTGGCCAAGGTAAGGAAGACCACTATTTTTGGGTTTTTTGTTTGTTTGTTTGTTTGTTTGTTTTTAAATTTTATTTTTTGGGGCGCCTGGGTGGTTCAGATGGCTGAGCGCCTGTGTTTGGGTCAGTTCATGATCTCCAGGTCCTGGTATTGAGCCCCACTTCAGGCTCCTAGTTCTGTAGGGAGCCTGCTTCTCCCCCTCCCTCTGCCTTTCCCCCTACTTGTGCTCTCTCTGTCTCAAATGAATAAATAAAATATTTTTTAATAATATTTTAAATATTATTTTTTAAAAAATATTATTTTTTTAAAAAAATATTTTATTTATTTAATAAGGGAGAGAGAGAATCTCAAGCAGATCCTGCACTGAGAGCAGAGCCCTCCTTGGGGCTCAATCACATGACCCTGAGATCATGATTTGAGCCATAATCTAAAGCCAGATGCTTAACGGACTGAGCCACCCAAGCGCCCCAGGAAGACCACTCTTTTAAGATCACTTTTGAGTCCATTACATAAAACTGTGCTTGCCTTTCTTACGGACCGTTTTTCATTTCCAGTGTTACATCGATCTTGAACAAACAGACAACGCTGTGAAGTTTTGTAATTTGGCAGTGTTGCTTCCTTGTGTTACCCAAGAGGTAAGTCCCAACAGTGACAATGAGGGCTGTTATTTTATTAGTCCTTTTCTGGCCTCAAATATGGCTTAGAAATGTGTGGATTTTTCTTCCATATTAACATGTAGTATGAAGTTTTAAAGTCTGCTGTAGTAGACTCCCAGTATCTTTAAGGGACACACAAATCATGGGCTAGTAGTTAAAATAGCCTAATGCCTGGTAAGTGTTAGACAGCAGAGAATAGGCTAAACCCATTGGGGGAAGGTAGGAGGACAGCCTCATTCTGGGGAGCTGATGGTGAAGCTGTGGCAGGCAGCAGACAAGTAGGCAGGCTGCCCACCTTGGAGCAAGAGGACTGTCCACGTGCCTGCCATCTTCAGTCCTCAGCTCACAGCAGGGGATGGCTATCCTCTAGCAGGAAGAAGATTAAAAATAATGTATTACCATTTTCTCGGTCTTTGGACACCTACCATTAATGAAGAAGAAACTATCATATTGCTTCTTGCCCTTTTGTTTACTGATTTAGCATTCTGGATGTGCTCTGGTTTAAGAATTTCAGAGTTAACCGTCCCGTCTGTGTTCCTGTGAGCCATATATTGGTATTGTGGGAACGAAAGAAAATAAATGTTTTCCTTCTTCCTTCCATACCAGCAAACATCATTCTCTGAATCACAGCTAAAAGAAATGCCTCAAAGGACGCCCAGGTGGCTCAGTCGGTTAAGCGTCCAACTCTTGATCTCAGCTCAGGTCTTGATCTCAGGGTCGTGAGTTCAAGCCCCATGTTGGGCTCTGCACTGGGTATGGAGCCTACATTTTTAAAAAGGGGTGGCGTGGGGAAATAAATGCCTCGGAATTAAGCAGCCCTCTCCTTCTCTGTTGGAGCCACACTGGCTCTGATGTTTGTTATGATCTCAAATATAAACTTGCAAGGCATGCCCACAGCCCTCTATAGCCTAGAATATAGGTTAGATAGCCAAATAACCGTAGCTCAGGGTGAAAAGCCTGAAGAGCTAGGAGAAGTACAAATAATTGGTTATGGAAATAGTGAAGATGGAAATTATTTTCACCTAGAAGAGATCAAGGAGCATCAGAGGTGGGTTTTGATGACATGGAGGTATAAGAGAAGCACGTCGCAGGTCATGACCAAAGCCTCCGCGTGGAAAAGCAAAGATTTGTGTGCTTGGAGGGAAGGAGGTATTCAGGACAGTCATGGGAAATACGAATGATGGGGAAGTAGAACAAGAACTTTCTGGAGCTTCAGGGTTCGGGGATGCCCGTGTCTGTAGACGGGGCTGGCCAGCCCTCTCTGGGCCTTCCCAGCAATCACCTGCTCCAGGTCTCGGGTGGCTCCTAGGTTCGGGATTTCCTACAGGGTTAGCTGTCCTTCTCTCTCCGACCCCTCAGTGGATTCTTTTGGTCAACACTGAGCACGCAGCACAGGCTCAGTAGCAACATTTCCCCACAGAAGACATTTTATGGAATTTTGGGGGCAGAAAACAGATTTTGTCCCTCTGGTTGCCTGCCTCATATCGGTGATGGGGACCCTACCAACTTGCCCATTTCTCCTGAATGATGTCACTTAGGTTATATGCAGTCATCTTAAACTGGGTGTCTATGCATTCTTATTAGAATTTGAGATTAGGATGCAGTATGATAATGAAGTATGATGCCTGGTGTGACATGCAACTACTTGTGCGTGCAGTTCAGCTCTTGCGCAAGGGCTAAGTATCAGTGACCCTCGAGGTTTGGTCCTTGGTTCCTAAGTCTCTCCTCTCCTCTCACCTTTCCTCCTCCCTCCCCACAAATCTGTTGTCCATAACTTCCAAATGCTATCTCCCTGCCAGCAGTCCTCAAATTTGCATCTCTAGACCTCCCTTCTGAACTCTAGACCTCCTTTTCTGCTTCCGGTGTGACATCTCTACCTGCGTGTTTTGCAGACATCTCAAACTCAGCTCATCATCAGGCCTTTGGATCTGCTCTTCTCCATCTTCCCAGCTACTAAATGGCACATTCATTCCTTAGTTGGGAATGCTGGGAGTCATCCTTGACACCTCAGCCCCCAACCCAGACACCCACCCAGTCCCCAAGTTCTCAGACTCCCTCTTCTAAAACATGCCGTGAGCCACACAACAGCCCTCTCGCTCTGCTGCCCCCACTCCAAGCAGGAAAGCACCCCAGTTCACTTGAACTGCGACGTGGGAGCCTCCCACTGCTGTGCAGCTTTCTTCCTCCCTCCAGGTCATTCTTGACTCCCCTTAGCAGCCAAGGGAGCAGATTAAACAAACGTCAGTCTGTCCCTTCCCTGCTTGAAAGTCCTAAAAGTCCTACCCTGAAGGCTCCGGTGTAGTTTCCCTGCTCTCCTCACCTCTGCACCATGCTATCCCCTGCCTCACACCCCCAGGCCCTGTTGTTGCCTCTTCCCGAAACACTCCCACTCAAGCCCTCACTCCCTTCACCACCTTTATTCCTACTCACCCTTCCAGCCTCACCAAGAATGTCCTTTCTTTAGGAAAGACTTCCTTGACGCTCCCAGGCAAGAAAGCACCTCGTGCTTTTCCTTCATATCATTTACAGAGCTGTGGTTGCCTCGTAATGAGTGTGATTGTTCCAAGAGAGTCTCAGCCAGGTGTGTTTCGTTCACCCCCGTATTCCTAGTGCCAGGTGCCAGGCCTGGCATGTGACAAGCACTCAGGAGTCCGGGCAGGAAGAATAAGAAGACTAATAGCGCGCAAACAAAAATACTAATGCTAGTAAGTGGGACTGATTATGAATGTAACTGAGAGAGTTGGGCACTGTGGAAATACTTGGGTAATAAGCAAAACAGCATTAGTAAATATTTCCCATGTTACTTTTTTATCTTTCCCAGTGATGTTTCTGTTTGCATTTTCTAGGAGGTTTGGTCTTTTTGTTTTTTTTTTTCAAGGAGTCAAATGTACTGTCAGGAATGTCTCCATTTCTTTTTCAATTAGCAAGTAAGCTGAGGAGAGTTATCTGTAGTACCCCGATCTCTGTAAGGTTTTCCTGACTGAAGTGCACCCCAGTAGTGATTCTGCTGATCAGTCTGTTCATTTGCAAAATGTCTAGCAGAGCCACAAATTACAGTGAAGGCCACCGACCCCTGGCACGCTCTCCTTCACGTGACCTTGCGTGACCTGGGCACTGCTTTCTCGGGGCGCTTGTAACCTCTTCCCAGTGAGGAGCTGTCTTCCGTCCCCTCCAGGGGGCTGCCCCTCATCACACTGCACTCAGTATCCGGACTGTCAGCCCTTGGGCTCTAGGGCCCAGATTCATGCACGTGAGCTACCTTGTATTCCCAGAACTTGAAATTACAGTATTTTATTATTCATGTGGACTTTTCTTGACCCCAGGAAGGTAATCTCAGGTCCGGAGAAACATTCCGTTTTTAAAATAAAAGGGATTCCTTTGTCTGAGGCAATGTGACAATGCTTGATGAATGAAGTCATGACCGCACCAGCAGCCTGGGAGTTCTCTGCCTGGAAGAAGGGTCAAGTTACCGACCTGGGCTGTGCTGTGAGCACTCAGGGCACGAAGCAGGATGTGGTGTTGTGTGTCACGACAAGGGAAGCGCTGATCTGGGAAAGAAACAGAATGTTCTTAAATGGCTGTGCTATTTTGAAGTGAAATTAATTGCTCTTCTAAGACAAACTCTTAAAGGACAGTAAATAAACTATACGAGGAACAACTCCAGGAAGAAGAGGACGCTGGGAGTGCTCCAAGTAAACACTAGTGTGCCCCAGCTACCAAGTTCTTGGAAGTTACCTGTTGTTTAAAATCCTGGGCTGTATCTCCATACTGTTACACAGATTAAGAATCATCTCTCTTACTAGTCACCACTCTTAGCAATAAAATCCTAATCCTGCTTTAATTTTCTGTCTTAATTAAGACCTCATGTTTGATTTTTTAATTATTATTATTTGTTATCATGTTAGTCACCAGACAGTACATCATTAGTTTTTGATGCAGGGTTCCGAGAGTCATTGTTTACGTATAACACCCAGTGCTCCATGCAACCTGTGCCCTCCTTAATACCCATCACCGGGCCAATTTTAATTAGGAGATTGGTTTCTTAGATAAGTTTATAAAATCGAATCAGTCTACACATGTTCACCCTGCCTTCCTGTTCAGGGAACACGACAGCTCCAAGGAATGAGGGCGTCACTTACTGAAACCCAGCAATGCTGTCCAGGGTCTCATTTGTTAGAAATTCTGATTTGCCCTATTTCTTTCTGGTTTGGACTTATTTCTTATAGATTAACTCATCTGTGCCATCCAGGCCTAGAGAAATTGATTCTCCCTGGTTCATTTTAAAAGAACTTAATAAGGCCACTAGCGGATGGACAGACTGTTCCAATTCTCTAAACAGACATTTTCATGAGCTGCAGATGGAAGGGTGCTACCCTGTTTACACCCCCCATTTCTACACTCTCAGCTCTTGTATTGATCGGCATTCTGAAATACTGTATTCATTAAGTCTTCTTGATATATAATGGCGTTGGTTGCCTTTTTAAAGTTGATCTTAAAAACACCTTCAAGAAGTTTCTTAAACCTCCCTTTAATAATTTTCTTAAAATAACTGATGACAGAGCATCGGTTTGGAATCAGTCATTCTTAAACTGTACCCAGTCTAGTCAAGCTGATGTTTGATGGTCATTGCCAAATGACAGGAGCATAACAATATAAGTATAAGAATAAGTATAAGTATAAGAATAAGTAAGAGAGAGACTTCCTTGTCCAAAGTTTTTGGTAGAGAGTATTGATATATTTTCCCATAAGTGCTTCTTCTTGTGGCACTTGTAATCTCTTCCTGGTGTGTGAGTTATTAGTGACATGTCTTCTGTCCCTTTCAGGGAGCTCTGAGCTTATCACACCGCACTTGACATTGGCAATGTCAGCCCTTGGGCTCTAGGGCCCAGATTCTTGCATGTCAACAACTGTATTTGCCCGGAATTTAAAACTACAGTGTTTTGCGGAGAGGAAGTGTGCTGTCTCAGCAGAAAGGTCTCATGGTTTGAATCTGGGGAGGCAAAGAATAACCTGAACTCAAAACCATAACCCGAGTCCTCAGAAGATGCCATGTGCACAGACATGGCCCATATATATCGAGTGCCTGAAACGTAATGAAGACCTCAGAATTCATCAGATCGCTGTGCAGTTGACCTGCTACGGAGGGAAGAACTTCAATACGGGAGAGTATCACACCCTGTGAGTGTAGCCAGCGCGGCGAAGACTTTAACTGGAGGTTATCACTGAAGGATCAGCACAGAGTCCACATGTGGACAGATGAACTGATGAGCGGATGGATGCAGACCGTTAGCAGCCTCTCCTCTCCCGCTAGGAGCAGGGATTTCACACTGGAGCAGAGCTCTTTGAATATAATGCGAGTGGGGAAATAGCCACAGCTCTACTGACTGGTCTGTGGTGCTGGAGAGAATCCCTACAAATGTAACGAATGTGGCAAACTCTTCAGCCGCAGAGCTAACTTTTGTTTCTGTGAGAGAATTCACACCAGAGAACCCTTTGTAATCGGTGTGGAAATGCCGCCGGTAACAACTTATCCTTCAAACAGCGTGAGTGAGTTCGCGCCACAGAGAAACTCTATGAATGTCATCTTCGTGGTAAAGTCCTTAGCCCATGCTCTGACCTCAGCCATCATGAGAACACACGCCGGAGAGAAACCCCCATACATGTAACAGATGTAGAAGCTTCAGCCTCAGCATTAACCTTTCCACAAGAGTCCCCATGGGGGAGACACCCTACAGCCTTCAGCCAGAGCTCAAGCCTTGGAAGACACAGAACACTGAAGACACAGAACACAGAAAACAAGAAGGAAAACAGCAAGTCTTTACCAGGAGGAGGAAGCCATTTGAGAAATACCAGATAATTCATGTTCCAGAAGCATTTCAGTGAAATAAACAGGAGAAACCCTTTCCTCACAGAGTAACATTCCAGGACACGTGAGGATTCTCATTGTATTAAACACCCTCAGTATCACAAATGAAGGAAAGTCTTCAGCGATCACTCGTACCTTAGTCAGCCTTCAAATTCTTACACTGGGGAGTCCCTCAGGCTTCAAGTCCAAGTAGAAATGCCTTTATCTGCAGCTTCTATAAGAAAACTCAGACTGGAGAACAAAACTATCAAGAACGCTTTAGAACACAATTCAACATATAATTTAGACTTTTGGCAAATGTTATGACACTGAAAATAATGCAGTGTAAAAATGTAGAACCCGAAACGCGTTCTTGGACATGTAGAAGGCAGAATCCGGTAACATGCAATGGGCTATAAGATAATCCCTCCTCAGCAGATTAATAAAAGTTGATGATAAAAAATCTGATACATTGGTATTTGTCTAAAAAAATCATGAAACGTGCTGAGTAATCGGGCCATTTTCCCTTTGTTACCTCACTGTGGAAAGCTGACCAGTTTCTATTCTTTATGCAGCTCTAAACATATTTACAAAGACATTTGTTCAATCAGAAAACAACTTTTAATGTAACTGAAAAATGGGGAACGCAAAATAATGTGTTCTAAGGATTATATTAGTGTCGAAATATGTATATACATGACAAAGGTGAATGGAAACATGGACCATAAACACACATGATGTGGTTCACATGTCTTGGTTGGTACTGATGTGGGTGGCCCTACTTGATAAGACACTAAAAACAAATGGTTGGAATTGAGAAATATGCCGAAAAGCATTGAATCAAATGTACAATGTGGCTGAAATGTTGAGTACTAGAGGGAGGAAAGAGATGAGAACCCTGTGTACTTTTTTCTTAAAGGAGGGGGCACCCATTACAGGGTCTTAAGCAACAAGTAACACAGTGAGATCCCGGGGAGGCCACAGCAGCTGCCATGTGGAGACTGACTTGGCTCAAAGGGGAGCAGAACTGGAAGAAGGGGTACCATTTAGGGAATTCCTACAATAAAGCAGGCATGAGCCAGTGACCTGGACTAAGGCAATGGCAGTGAGGAGTGAGAAGAGAGCACAGATTTAACAGATTTGTGGGTGGCAGTCTCTACAAGACTCAGACTCTGAATTTCCAGGAGATAAAGGACTCAAGAATGAGATCTCAGTTTCTGCCTTTAGAAACTGACCAGCATAGATGGAGGTACCTTTAAGGATCTAGGGAACGTTGGAGAACCAGATTTGGTGGAGAAGGTGAGTTCGGTTATGGACCTTTTGAGTTTGTTTCTATGAAGTTCTCCAATCCATAAGGTGATTGATATTTGTCATATAACGGATCTTTGAAGCCCCAGGATGGCAGAGATCACCCAGTTAAGTGAGAGTATTTGAAAGCCAACGGGTCAAGGATCAACTCTGAGAAACACCAACATAAGAGATGGGGAGGAGGAAAAGGAAGCTGCAAGTGAGATGCAAAGAAGTGGCCACAGGGGCCTCAGAAACCAAAGGATGGTGGAAGTGGTCAGCTCTGTCAGACACTCTGGAGAAGTCACGACTGGAATGAGCTGAATTTAATGATGTCTGTTACTGGCGATCTTCACCCAGATTGTTTCCGCGGAACAATAGGAGCAGAGACAGTGCCGAGCGCCAGAGGTGAGGAAATGCAGTCAGTACATGTAGGCGCTCTTCCAATAATGTGATGGGGAAGAGAGGGGGATGGTCATGCGGCAGATAAGGTAGTGCCGGAGTTGAGAAATCATGTTTTTTTAGATGGGAACTAGGGGAGCATATTTAAATGATGAGAAAGGGCCAGCGAAGAAGGCAGGGTTCGAGAAAGACTGGGGAGAGAGAATTGATGGAATAAGGTCCTGAGGAAGTCAGAGGGAGCACATCACGGTCCTCTTTTTTTTTTCTTTTTTTTTTTTTGGTCATGGGCTCAGTAGAAAACTCGATTGGTTTGTAGACTTGTCAGTTGGCGGAGAGCCAGGGCAGGCACCACAGAGGGAGAACGGGTTTTGCTCTCTCGCTCAGAGAGTAGCTGGACGTAGAACCTAATGTGGGTAGAAAATAAGTCAAAGCACCAGGAAGCTGACAGAGAACAATAAGGAAATAATAAACTTGTAGCAGTTGAAAAATTGATGTTATTGAGAATAATCGGATAAATGGCCCAATAAGATAGGCAGTTGTGTTCAGAGAGCAGGCTGCGTGTGTCCGGGGTAGAGCAGTTCTAGGTCATGATGCAGCCGAGGGTGTGCTCACGGGGGTGGTGCGTGAGGACATCAGAGATGAGGGGACCAGCTCCTGGGGCGCTGGGATCCACAGGCCATGGGGACAAGGATGTCTCCAACAGTGGTGGCAGACAGTGTGGAGAGTGACCCAGATCCCGAAGTCATATAAAAATAAATGTAAAGGGAGAATGACCAGGAATTTAACAACTATAAGAGATGGCAGAGGGGACTCCTCTTCCCCCATTGGCTCCCACCCCTCCGCCAGTAATACCCCTCACCCTCTCCCCTTCCCCCCCAGAATATATTCTCTCAGCAAATGCATTACGGGTGATGCAAAAGTGACTTCAAAACAAGTCCTCTAACAGGAGTGTAGGGAGCTCTGTAGAAGCATCTGAGAAAAGGGGGGAAAGTGAGAGGTTGAGTCAAGGAGGAGAATTCACAGGAGAGCGGTATCAGGGGAGCACCAACGAGGATCGAGGGTGTAAAGGGCCTATATTTTGGATGATAACAGAGGAAAGCATGATTGGAGGTGGTGGTTTTAGCTGGCTTTTTGGGCCAAAAAGCCCTACCAGTGTCCTCTGTACATAAAAACATAAATAAATAGAATATTTGAATGGAAGCCCTGGGCAAGAGTGAAACAGGAGGGGTGTTGTGTGTGTATGAGCGTGTTAACCAACTGAGCCACCCAGGCGCCCCTATAAATGTTTGTTAAATGCAAAAATGTAGAGGAGTACCCTGCCATCTGAATTTATCACCTCTCTTTCTAACCTCCACACCCGTTTTGAAGAAATAACAACACATGTGCAGTACTAGAAAACATATTACATGGTTTTTCATCTTACATATAAACTACTTGTTAAAGTCAATAATGAGAGGTGTATTTGCTAGCCTGGATCTTGCAGTGGAACCTCAGATTTCTTCAAATCCTACTGCTAGGGCTGGGACTTCTTCCACATGGTACAGCTGAAAAAGAAAACAGTGTTAACCATTACCATGCTAGTGAGATCAACTGTGTCCGCTTACACAGAAGGTTCTTTTTTCCCTGCATTCCCACCACTCCAGACCTGGTGGCGGGAACCCTGGAACTAGCTCTCCACATGACACATCTTCTCAGAGATCTGAATAGTGCCTGGATCTAAGACATCTGTAATTTCCTTATAATGGTCCTTCAGAAAGTACCGCCTCGCTCCACCAAAGTTTGCTTCGAAACACCAGGGTAGCAGCATCACTGTGTGAAATTTCATTGTGTACTTGTATTTTCTTTATAGGATACAGATGCACAGAGAGAAGTGAAAAAAATAACCAGTTCCTTGAAGAGGTAAATAAAAGAACTTACTCTTCAACAAATCAGATGTTGTCTACTAAAATTTAAACTCATCCAAGTTGCGTTTTTTTTATTATCCTTTTTTTTTCTTTTTTGATGTAAGGGTATTGTGCTCAGATCTGAAGGTAAAAACCACATTTCTGCAGAATGCATTCCAATAGTCGCACTACAAAACTAATCATGTTATTTGGAGAAATCAAGTTCCCATAAATGTCAGTACAAAATTATCTTTAAACATGTATGATTCATATTTTTCCTACCAATAAACTATAGTCTTCAGAATATTACTTTAAATAAAATACTTACATCAATTCAACAAAGTGAACTCTAGTAAGTGTTTTATTGCTGCTTCAATGGAGACTTTACAAAACAAAATTTCATTAATGCGGATGATAAATGGGAAAAATGGGCAAAGGTCATGAACAAGTTGTTGATAGAAGAGGAAAAACAGGAGAGTAAATACATGGTAACTAGTAATCAGAAATGTGAATAAAATTACAGTAAGATACTGTTTTCTCATCAAATTGGCAAGGATTTTTTTCTTTCAAGAGATGCTCAGTGCTGGTCATGATGCCGGGAGTTGGAACATTCTCAACCACAGCTGGAGGAAGGGTATTTTGACACAAGCATTTGGTAAAATGTATCCTGAGCCTTAAAAATGTATTAACTCCTGAGTTTTGTAATGTCATTTCAGGGGACTAGTGCTAAAGAGAGAAAGTACAATTATTTGTGCACAAATGTTTATAACAGCATTCTTTACTACAGCAGAACACTATGTCCAACAATAAAAAAGCAGTTAACCGTATTAGAATCTAACCATGTGAGAATATAACTACAACAGGTTATTACTTTGACATTGAAAAAATTACAAGAACTGTGAAATGCACACAGCATTAAGGACAACTTACAAGGCAGTGTACGTATTTGTATATGTATACGTAGTGTATACCTGTCATCTCATATACACATATACATGGCGTCTCGGCTGTATGAAAATGTGTGCAGAAGAGCATCAGTTGGAAAGACACGAATCTGGTAGCAGTTCCTATTTCTGTGGAGTTGTGGTTTTTTTTTCCTGTATTTCCCAATTTTTAATAAACTACAAGGGTTTTTTTTTTTTTTCATTGAACTTAGCGATCTATAAAGATTCCTCACTACACCTGAACCAGCCTCATTCTGGAAATCAGGTCAGAAGTTGAATTTCCTGCTTGCTATCCCAAAGACACGCATACATTTGTACACTCAAAACTTCGAGCCCTGACCTAGCAATGCCATTTAATCAAACTGAGCCGGATCCTCCCTCTTTTACAGTGACCCATCGAGATACCCAGATCGGTTCGACTGGTTCTTGCCCACACTCTGACACCCGGTCTCATGTTGACACCGCTGGCTGGAAGGGACAGGAGTCACAGCAGGTCCCTGCACAGAGCCCTGGTGTCCATAGGCTAGGACACCTCTGGCTCTCTCTAAACAGCTCCAGGAATGTGCCCGTTGAGACGGTGACTGTCACTAGCAGCAAATGACAGAATCAACCACGTTGTGGGAGCAGCTCCTCCCTGCAGAGAGCAGCGCAGAGACTTCTGCTAGGAATTATGAGAGACACCTAAGCGATCTCCGTGTGTTTTAACGAAATTCCTGTTGGGTCCCTGGAGTCAATATGCCTTCAGGGGACGGATTGATGTCCCTTGGTTAAGTGATCCTGTTTCTGGATAAGGATCCCAGTGGGAGTGTAACACTCCTAAAAGTTACTTGAACCTTTAAAGCATTCAGAATTGTTGACACACTTAACAATTTATTCAGTAGGATGTTAGCAGAGGAAACCTCCCCCTCGTCATGTTGTACTGGATCCCCTTCATGCCGTCTGGGTCATGACGGAACAGTCTCCACATTCAGTCTGCCCCCGTTAAAAGCGGAGTCTTTTTCTCCCCTCGCAGCACTGTTTTACTTCTGCAGTGAACTTCGCACGAAGGGAGTCATGTGAACGGGCTGTAGCTTTCTTTCTGTGGTTACTTCAGTCACCACTCGTGCTGCTGACCTGGGAGAAGACAGAATCGCTCCAGAGCCCTTCTGGGATGATTTCTCCCAGGGGGTCCCTAAGGCCAAGCTAGTGACGCGTCGGCCACCACAAGCAAAATACGCAGACTCCTAAACTCCATGCAATTTGCAAGGTTATCTTTCTTACTGAATAATGACCTTCGCTGGAACGTGAAAAACTCCATTGTGCCTAACGGTTGTCAAAAAGCTTCTCATTTGATAATATTTGTATGATTTTGAATTATAAAAAGCAGTGTTAACAGCTGCATGTGCCCATGGAGACAGTCTTCTAGACCAACCTTCTCATTTTCCTTTCTCATTTAGATCAGAGTCTAAGCTCTGATGCATAAATCACATGGAAGGGGTCAGGATGCTGGGGACTGGCCAAGACAGGACTGGGTTCCAGCTCTCAGAATCTCGTGCTTTCTGCCCTCTTCTCTGATCCCAGGACTTTTTACATTTAACTGATTGGAGCCCAGCCTGTCGGTGGTAGCTTAGGGGCTCTGGGAATGGAAACACTGCAGGATATTAACCCGTGGTTCTGCCTATTTCGAGTGCTTCACCTACCACAGTGGCCCGATGAGAAGGAACATTTGGTATTACCCTATTTACAGACGGGGCAGCTAAAGCAGGAGGCATTAAATACATAAACGGGATGTATGTGCATTAAATACAGCACGGGATGAGATTTGAACCTGGGCAGTCTGCTCCGGTCCGCGCTGTAGTCAGAACCACTGTGCAATCCTGCCAGCAAATGGGGTCAAGGGGATGTGGGGGTAAAAGAAGGTAGAAGGAGAGAAGGGGAAAAGACAGGAAAGGAAGAAAGGGTTTAGTAGGAAAGGAATGGTAGTGAGAGATGGTAAGGAAAGAAGGAAAAGAAGAGAGCAAAGGTGAAAAAATCTTTCTTTGTAGTTTTTGGATATTGATACCCATTCTCTGGTTTGTTTCCAACAACCTGTTGTGTATCTTCCCTTATATGAAGTCTGTTTTCACATTCACCCCCTTCTCCTTTCCCAAGACAAGGAAGGAGGGAAAAGGAGGTGGTGAAACCTTTCAGTGACTCGTTCACCTCGATCTGTGTGCTGGGAGAACCTCAGTGGAGGCTTTACGACCTATTGTCGGGCAGTTAACAACAATATTTCATTTCCCAGTTAAAGACAAGTCACATTTTAGAACCAAATATTGTTCATATCTTGCTGTTCCATGACTTCTATAGCTCCCAAGCCAGGATTTTGCTCTGGGTGCCCAAAGTCCTATCCTAAGTTTTTTAAAAATAACTTTATTGGGGTGTAATTGGCATTCCAAAATGCACATATTTCAGGTGGATAAATTGATATGTTTTGATCTGTCTATCTCTGTATACATCCCTGAAACCATCACCACAAGATAACAGACATTTCCATCACCCCAAAAGTTTCTTCACACCCACTTGCAACCCCCGCAACTCTCCCTGCACCTCCCATCCCCAACCACCAACCTGCTGTCACCACAGATTGTATTTTCTAGACTTTTGTATAATTAAGATTGTACATTAATTATGTTTTCTCTTTTCTTGTCTGATTTCCTTCAACAAAATTATTTTGAGATTCGTTCATCTTGTCATGCGCACTGAGTTCATTCCTTTTTATTACCGGGGGATTTTATTGCATGGATATACCACAGTTGTTTCTTTCCATTCACCTGTTGAACATTTGAGGAGTTTCCAGTATTTGATTATTACAAACGAATCTATGAATAGTCATATAAATTTTTTAAGTGGACATATGCTTTCATTTCTCTTTGATAAATACATAGGAGTAGAATGGCCGAATCATGGGATAGATCTCTGTTTAGCATTTAAAAAAATGGTCAGACTGTTTTCTGAAGTGGTTATCCCTTTTTATAGTCCCACCAGCAATGAATCAGAGTTCCACTTCCACCACCTTAGTAACAACACTTGGTATCGTCATTCTCCATAATTTTAACTACTGTGTGCAGCGAATTGGGTCTAATTGGGTCTAATTGGGGTTTTAGTTTGCATTTCCCTAATGGCAAATTACACTGAGCATTTTTTCATGTGCTTATTTGCCATTCAAATATCTTTGGTGAAGTATCTATTCAAATTTTTTGTCCATTATTTTAATTGAGATACTTGTTTTCTTTTTTATTGAATTTTGATAAATCTTTATATATTCAGTATGATAGAAGTCCTTTATTAGATGGGTAATTTGCCACTGTTTTCTGTCTGTCTGTGGCTTGTCTTTTAATTTCCTTAACACTGTCTTTGACAGAACAAAAGTTTTTCATTTTGGTGAATCAATTTATACTTTCGTGTATGTTGTTTTCAGTGGTATATCTAAATATCCTTGCTTAATATGAGGTCATAAAAATTTTCTCCTATATTTTCTTCTAAAAAGTTTATATTTGAGGTTTTACATTTAAATCTGTGATCCATTCTGGGTTAATTTTTGTATACGGTGTGAGGTACGGATTGAAATTCGTTCATTGTGTATGTGGATACAGAATTGTTCTAGCACTATCTGTTGAAAAGACTATTGTTCTCCCACCAAGTTGCCTTTGCACCTTTGTCAAAAATCCATTTTCCACACATGTATGTACTTTCTATTTTGATCCATTGATCTATTCCATTGAGTATTAATGCCAACACCACACTGTTGATTACTGTAGTTTTATATTCTCTTGAAATCAGATATTGTTATTCCTCCAGCTTTGTTTCTTCTCAAACTTGTTTTGGCTATTCTAGCTTCTTTGCATTTCCATCGAAATTTTAGAATCAGTTGTTTAATTTCTTTAAAAAAAAAAAAGTAGGATTTTGATGGGCATTTTGTTGATCAATTTGTCTCCTCAACTCAGAGAGATTGTGGGACTCCTTTCAGGCTCCCCCTCTGTTCATGGTCGCCTAGAAACTCTCTCAAAGCAATAACCCTGGGCAGATGCAGGGCTTATCCTGTTTGTTACAATCTCTCAGGGGTTACTGTCCTTTCTTTCCTACTCCAGGAAAACCATTGATTCATACATTTTGTGCATGTTTTGGATTTTGAAGAACAGAAATTGTAACTTCAGGAACACTTGTCACTCTGGAACACTTTTCAGTCCTCCAAACAATTCTTTTGTATACAGAAAACTTAAACATATTAAATTGTTTCTTAAAACAAGTTTCTATAATGTTCAAATGTATCCATTCTATAATATAAAACAAGTTGAGCAATTGTACTATGAAATTATTTAATTAGACTTTGGCTTACAACTCAAATAATTTGTTTTTAAACAGCCTTTTTACACTTTGGCAAATAAAGTTTGCATATGAAGAATTAAATTATACCTTTCTTCCTCCTTCAGTACTTTAGATTTACACAACCCTACTAATTTAAATTTGGGAAACTTGACTGGGAAAAGAATCTGCTGAAAATTACAAGTAGAAACAGCATTAGGAATTATTAATGTCACTCAGCTGTGCTGTTCATGGAGCCCTCAGTGAGCAACCACTTCCGGTCAGGTAGACTAGTCGCACCATGGTGTGTATGGAATCATCTGGAACCCAACATTGGTTGTCCTAATCTTTAAAAGGTCCCAGTCAGGAGTGCCTGGGTGTCTCACTTGGTTAAGTGTCCAACTTTTGGTTTCAGCTCAGGTGGTGACCTCAGGGTCCTACAGTCGAGCCCCACGTTGCAAATATCTCTCTCCCCAGTCTAAGCCTGGCACAAGTGACAGAAGCTCCACCATAAATCCTATAAATCCATTTCTAGATGTGCTCTCTCCTTCCTCAAAATAGCAAGGCACTTTTTGTGTCCTTCGTCAGCCTGACCAGCCATCAGATCTTCAGCAAGGCGAGGACAAGGACCATTTATTAGTCACTTTTCTATTGCCTGACTGGCTGTCTGCCCTCAATTAACACATGTTCAATTAACTCAAACAACTCAAGAAACACAAAAGCACTTCACAGCTCCTAGGTTTCCTAAAAGTGGAAATTAAAGGTCACTTCTACCCTCGGAGATGATGTGACAGGGAACAAGCAGAGGGAAGGAGGGGAGAGCAGAGCAGGAAATGGATCCACCCTGTAGCTCAAGGTCTAGGCCGGAGGCAGTAAGCTCAAGGCAATGCCAAGACCAGTCCTTGACTTCAAATTCCTAGAACTCTCTTATTCCCCTAAAAACAACACAGACACGGGGATATTTCTTTTTTTTTTTTTTTTTTTTTTTTTTTAAGTATAGCCTGCATTGAATGGAATGTGGACTATATTCTAGACCTAACCATGGTGGCATTTCTAAGACCCAGTTGCTATTTTCTTTTCTTTTTGAAATTTTAATTCATATTCCATTTCCAGACTTCAGTTTACAGTCTCTTGGTTTAGTAATAAAGTGACTCCTGCCGTACCCCAGTGTGGAACTTAAAACAATTTAGAGTGGTGGTGAAAGAGGACTCTTCCTAACAGCCACCTGGTGAGAGCAGTGCTGCTCTCGGAGGACACTTAGCCCTTGGTGCTTCCTGCTAACAGATTGGTAAGTTTTTGAATGAGATGATTTTTATTGCTTTCAGAACCAGTCCCATAGCATGTACATCTAGTGATACGACATATACTATGTTTATAACATTGTAAAAGTTGTCTTGGGAATGCGAAAAAAACAAAAACCAAAAAAACGCTCCTTTGTATTCATATCAAACTTGCACTTTTTCAAAGTGTTAGCACCAGATGTAACATTTCGTTGCAAGCCTTTTACTTGCTGAGGTTGGCAAGGACTGGTGCCATCTTAACTTGACCATGAGGAAACCGAAACGAGGTTAGATTTTCTGGAAGTCACATACCTAGCTAATGAGACAGTGGACACCGGACCCTGGGGCCCTGACTCCCAGCCCTGGTGTGTGCAGTGAGGGAGGAAGTCATATTCAGATCCATACAATCAGCTTTAAACCACTTTAGATTTAATGTACTTAGGAACTCCTTTTCCTTTGTTTTTATTTACCTAAAAAGTGCCTGTGGCCGCCTATCTTTTGTTTCTCAAAACAAAGATAGAATTCTTGAAATTCATGCAATTGTTAACTTAGCCAACCACACAAGTATCTCCCACAGTGGGAGAAATGGTTCATTGGAAAGGAAAACAGTAATTAAGATGGGCTTCAGATAGGGAGTTTCGTGTCCATAGAATATAAAATTCATAGGAATGTCCTGGAAAGGTGCCTTACTCTACTCAGGGAACAATTTACGTACATCTGGTGGCAGTAATTTCTCTACAAGATGCTGCTCACAGTCATACTTTGTTTCCGTTTTAATTTCAGTGTAATTATGTGAATCATCACTGTTCCATAACCATAATTTACATTTCAGAACATACTTAGTGGAGATTATGATCTATCTCGCAGTCACAACTCCCCCCCGCCCACCGGCCAATCTAGACTGTTCCAATGTGGCTTACTGAGTTGGCCGAGAAGCTTGGGGATGAGGGGAAGTTTATTTAGATTTTCCCAAACTTAGTAATGCACAATGAACCCCTGATTTCTTTTCAAAGAGGATAACTTGCTGGGGGCACACAAGCAAAAGCTGCCCATCTCCTTCTGACCTCCCACCTTGTCTCGAACTGGAAATGCTCTCAGAGCAGGGACCACCTTCGGGATGCACAGGGCCCAGGAGGAATGCTCTTCCGAACCACAGTTAGCTAGACCCCAACTTAAGTGTCTTGTTCAAGAGAGGAGCCAGTGAACTGAGTTGGGTCTCAAAAGAAACATCCAACCAAGCAGACCACACCATGGCTGCCAGGCTATGACTCAGCCGCCATCTTTGTACAGCACTGGGGCAGATGTGGGGCTGAGCTGCTCTCTGTCATCCCCCAGGCCTTTCTCAGAAGCATGTGCTATCTCTCACTGGTTCACCTGTCCTGAAAGTCCATTCTTCAGAAGAAGGGCCTCCTCCTTCTCTTCTTACTTCTTGTAAACGTTACATACAACCAAACGCATTCATGTGAAGCGTACAGTGTGATGAGTCGGGACAAATTTATACACCAGGTTAAGCCCTACCACAATCGAGATATAAATATGTGCATCACTCCGAAGGTTCCCTTGAGTCCCTCTAGCCCGCACCCCAGCCTCAGGCAACCATAAATCTGCTTACTGTCACTATAGGTTGTTTTTGAGAACATCACATAAATGGAATCATTCCTTCTCTGAGCACATTTTTGAGATTCATCTGTGTTTTCGGGTGTATCAATAAATAGTTCGTTCCATTTTGTTGCTGTGTAATACTCATAATCTGAATGTCATAAATCGTTTGTCAATGCACCTATCTGGGGTTGTTTGCAGTTTGGGGTTATTATGAATGAAGCTGATGTGAACATTCATTCACTAGTCTTTCAAGGACATGTTTTTATTTGGAAGGAGGAGGCAAAAACCTAGGCATGGAATTGTCACATGATAAGCATATGTTCACTTTACAAGAAACCACCATGTTGCTTTTCCGATGGCAGCGCCATACTGCATTCCCCTCAGAAATGAATGAGAGTTCCCGTTGTTCCACATCCTCACCAGCACTCGGCACGGTCAGCCTGTCTTCAGTTTTAGCCATTCTAACGACGCATGGCCGCATTGCATTGTGCTTTTAATTTGCACTTCACTGACTGGTGACTGAGCATCTTCTCATGGGCTCGTTGTCTATCTTCTTCCTTGACTCAATTGCTCTGACTAGCAGATAGCACTAAACTCAAAAATCCTACAGCCAAAAACATCCTTCTCACTTGCTGGTAGCTTGTCATTTTTTCCTTCTTGCCTTAACACTGGCAGCACATAAGGAGGCTGACAGGAGCTCTGATTTGCCCCCTGCCCCAGGATGAGGTCATCAGAACAGACCTTCAGATGAGCAGGTAGATGGAGCCTGTGACATTGGAACAATGCTAGGAGAAGGAAGAGAAATCCTAGGTCCTTCTTCCCGCCTTTGCTCCGCTGTACTTACAGACACCCCACTGACACAATCCCAACAATCAGTCATGAGTTTTCTGACCTCTTATAACACAGTCCGTGTTATTTTGTTATTCAATTGTGGGTTTTTTTTAAGATTTTATTTATTTGAAAGTAAAAGCAGGAGAGATCACAGAGGGAGGAGAAATAGACTCACTGCTGAGTGGAGAGCCTGATGTGGGGCTCGATCCCAAGACCCAGCTCAGGCAATGAGCTGAATGCAGACGCTTAACTGACTGAGCCACCCAGTTGCCCCACAATTCTGTATTTCTTTGAATTGTTATCGACTCCATATGCACATGTATTCACTCCTTAAATAGATTAAAAGGCACTCCATTTTATCCTGCTTCTGTGTTCCCATGGTGCTCAATGAGTACTTTTTAAAGGTTGAGTTAAATTTGCCATTTCAACATATACATTTATTTTATACACACACACACACACACACACACACACACACACACACACACACACACATATATAAACATATATGTATATATTTAGAGAGAGAGGGAAAAAGAAAGAAAAAGGAAGGGAGAGAGGGAGGGAGAGAGAGACATAGAGGGAGGGAGAGAGGAACATGGAGGGAAGGTGGGAGGCCGAGATTGAATTTACTCTAGTCATTCCATGTGGACTCAAGCTTTTCATCTCCAGATGAAAATTCCTCCCCCAGCTCCCTACTCTTGTTGACAATGTAAAACAAACCACAGCCTGGGAATTATCTTTATGGAATAAATCAGCATATTGTTTTGAGTTTTTGTACTGCATGTATTAATTTTAAAAAGAACACATGTCTTGGTTCAGTAAAAATTTGCAGAAAACCAGACATCCCATAAAAAGTATTTGTTGTTTGAGATGTTTATCCCTCTAGCCATCTTTTCCTTTTTCTATGACTACAAAGAATACTTGTGTTTCTTTACTTGTCAGAATCATCTGCTCAAGAAGACTTCCGGCAGTGGCCCTGACAGGAAGTCCCACTGTGCTGAAGCCATTAGTCATTATGAAGTCTGGTTCCCTCCCATCCTTTGAGTGGTCGGCACATAGGTGTGTCACTACCTTGCCTCTGCCAGAAAGAGCATCGTTCAACCAGGACACACTCTTTGTCCAAGGTGTGCTTCAGAGAGGCAGGACCCAGGCCACACAGGCTCCCCTCCCTTCTTCCTCTGTCATATTATGAAGCCTCCACGCTTGGGGATGTGACCGGGGAAACCCAGCATGTTGTTGCTTCCCTGAAACCATCCGATGTAGAGGAAGACATTCAGAGGGGCAAAGAAATCAGACTTTTTCAGAGATGAACTAAGACCTTCTAATGATCGATGCTTAGTTAACCAATCTTCCATCAACTGATAAGATAAACAACATCCATTACGATAAACCTAAAGCATTCAAGATCTTTAAGTGCCTTCTGCATTTGAAAAAAAACAAAAAGTTAAATTATATGTGGTAAATGTTAGTATTTTAATATAAGTAATTTATTACGATCTTACAAGCCCATTGTCTCCAAGCTTCTTTGATTACATGCCTCAGGCAATCAGTTTTTCAAAGCTGGCATCCCCAACATCTTTACATTCATTTATTTATAAATTACAAATATTAAAACTCTAAACATATTTATGATAAAACACACACACATATAGAACTTTTCAAAGTATAGGATTGCCTCCTTTCTTGATTAAAAAAGAAATTCTTTAAAAAAAAAGACTTTCTCAAAATGATAAAAAGATATTTATCTGAGTCTATCATGCTACTAACACAGAATTTAGAAACCTGTGTACTGAAGTCAGGGCCAAGACAAGAATGATATTATCATTATTATCACTTAATATTGTTCTGGAGGCACTGGCACTAATTTTTTTTAAAGATTTTATTTACTGGGGCTCCTGAGTGGCTCAGTCGGTTAAGCGTCTGCTGTTAGCTCAAGTTATGATCCCAGGGTCAGGCTCCCTGCTCAGCGGGGAGCTGGCTCTTCCCTCTGCCCCTCCCTCCCCCAGTTCATGTGCGCTCTCTCTCTCTCTCTCTCTCTCTTTCACTTGCTCTTTCTCAAACAAATAAGTAAAATCTTTTTAAAAAAAATATTTTTAATTAATTTATTTAGAGAACCTGAGCAGGGGAGAGGCAGAGGGAGAAGGAGAGAGAATCTCAAGCAGACTCCAGGCTGAGTGCAGAGCCGTGTGGGGCTCAATCTCACCACCCCAACATCATGACCTGAGTGGAAATCAAGAGTCAGAAGCTTCACCAACTGAACCACCTGGTACTAGCCCTGGTACTAGCTCTGATTTAAAAAGACAAATAAATTACAGAGTACTGTGTTGTTATTTATGTAGGTAAATCAACCTGTATGCACAAAAAACCTGAGAGAAGTAGCTAAAAAACTATTTTCAAACATAAGAGAGTTTACTAAGACAGTGCAGTGTGTGGAGATCAACAGCCATCCCCAGTACAAACAGTCAGTCAGAGAGGTAATGGAAGGTAAGCCCTTATCAACTGTAACCACCAGACAGAATCAAATCCCTAGCAATAAAGTAAGAACGTGCCTGATACACAGTGGAAATCTAAAGTCCTCAAGGGTTTGAACAAGTAGAAAGACCTACTGCATTCTGACTAGAAGACAGCATCCTGGAGTTACCAAAGCTTCCTCACGATCTACAAATTTAGTGTAATTCCCATTAAAAGGCCAACAAGATCCTTTCCATATCCTAAGAGTCATATAGAAAAACAACAAGAAGAATAGTTGGGAAGACCCTGAAAAAGTCATGGAAGGAAGGGCAAACAGATAGGAAGCAGATATTCCTACCAGATAGGAAAAAATGGAGCTTAAAGCTCTAAGAATGAAAGCAGTTTTGCGAATGAACTGATGACCCATCTGTGTAGAGAGGCTGTAAGTGCACCCAGATACACGGGCCAATTTAATATAAATCAAGGGGGCACATAAAAGGGATTGTGTGGTAAAGGAGCCCTTGGAAGAAAAAGAGGGTGGGAGAGATGGACAAGAGACCCAACCCCCAACCGTGGCACGGTGGCTCACTCTGGGCATCGCCCGGGTCACAGGGACCCCCCCCCCAATTCCAAGCATCACCATGTCAGGAGCTACAAGGACATGTGGAAAAAGAGCTTCCCTGGGCACACATGCAGGGGACCCTTATTGATGGGCCCAACCTGAGGATAAAGAAAGAGGTGCCTGTGATGGAGGATCACGGAGATCTCATCACAAAGAGATGGAGGTGTCACCTGGGGACAGCCACCACCTGCAGGATGGTCTTACCAGGAGCCCAGAGGTAGGGCTCCATATGCCCAGCAATCCAAGTACACGTTGTTGGGCTGCTGTGCCCAGCTCCCGGTCTGCCCTCAAGAAGAGCATGAAATGACAAATGCGAGTACACTTTGCAAACTCTGGTCACAGACAAGTGTTCACTTTGCCTTGAGTCTGGCTTGTAACAAGCACGCCCCTCGCTGTTGTCCCCTATCCTTTCTGAAGGAGCCACAGGATTTGTAGACTCAGCAAGAATCCAGATCCCCTCCCCCTAAGAAAGTTAAGGTTGGAAGCCACGGAATAATCAGCACCCTGTCCAAACTCAGGGCCCAGGGAGGCGCGTCCCCCTCCCCCACCCCACCCAGGAGCGTCCTGCTTCATTGGCCTTCCTCTTGGCAAGCAGCGAGGCGTCGTGAGGAACTTGATGAAAACACAGAGCTCCAGCCGGGGCAGGGGAGCAGGAGGCTTTCCTGAAGGCAGATCCAACATCAAAGCGCTCTTCCTCCGAGCGGACATGTGTAACTCTTTAGCTGGTCTGATAACACATACAGAGACAGACTCTCGGTTTCCTGCGGGGAGAAATCAGAGCCAGAGATGTGCTGGACCAGGCTGGCAGACATGCAGAAGTCTGATGGGAAGCAACTGGGCCAAAAATCCACAGGGCTGGTGGCCACGGCCACTTTGGGGGTCCTGGTGGCTTCATGATCTATTTCCAGAGAGAGAGAATAGGAAGGGGGGTGCAGAACAAAGTGCATAGGAAAATGTGCTGCCCTATCCCCGGAGAACGTTGATTTTCCATCAGTCGAGGCTTCCAGGGAAAGGTGGCGTGATATAAAAGAGAAACCAGTACAACGTTCAGAATCCGATTCCGATCCAGACCCGCCCTCGTTCCATGCACCAAGTTGCACCAGTGACTTAAGCTCAGTGAGCCTTCGTTTCCCCCTTCATAAAATGGTGCTAAAAATTCTGACGATGCAAGATTTTGTGAGAAAGTTTAAATAAACGCAAGGAAAATAATTGGCATTGGGACGTGGAGAGGATTTCTCAGCCTCCCTATCTTCCCGGGATGTTTCCACATTGTTTTTTATCCCCATAACCCTGTCCTCTCCCTGGAGTGCTTGTCAACTCGGCCTCTAGATTCTGGTTGTTGAGCGAATGTCTGCAGAGACAGGCCCGACCACGAGCTCACGGCCCCGCAGCCCAGAGCAAGGGCCGGACAGCGTCCACGGACTCTGTGCGAGTCCTGGGGGAAGACAGGCCGCTGCTTCCACGACTGCCACACGCACACTCACTGGGGAATCCGCATCGGTGTCCTTGACTTAACAGGGTCGCAAAATGAGTTCAGAATCCTGGTGTGTCTTTCCTGAACTCGCATATTGTGTTCGATCGCATTTTTGGGTTCCCATTAGTGGCCGAGAGCTTGAAAGAAACTCAAGGCAGGAAACTCACAAACGGCTCATGGAAGACACTGCGTGAAATGCTTTACACCCTCTGGCTCTTGTCCTCCAACCCCCACAAGGCCATCATGGCCATTTTACAGGTGGTAAAACACAAGCTCCCCGAGGCTCAATAACTCCCACAGTGTGACAGACTTTAGTGCCGGCCTGGGCTGGGAGTCATTCCCAGAAAGACCAGAAAGAGAGGTGAGGGAATGAGAATTGCAGGAAAAGATTAAATGCAATATCTTGGAGTGTTTTGTAAGCCTGTAGAGCTCTGGAACCTACGGTTTTTTTGGTTTCTTTTTAAAGATTTTATTTATTTATTTGACAGACAGAGATCACAAGTAGGAGAGAGAGATGGAGAAGCAGACTCCCTGCTGAGTGGAGAGCCTGATCTGGGACTCGATCCCAGGACCCTGGGATCATGACCTGAGCCGAGGGCAGAAGCTTTAACCCACTGAGCCACCCAGGCGCCCTGGAACCTAGGTGTTTTGCCTTCACTTGCAAGTCAGGCATCCAGAATGCTGGCTGCCTTCTGTCCCTTGTCTCCTCTTCATTCTCCCTGTTCCCTTCTTTTTTTCCATTTCTTCCCGCAGTTAGACCACGGAAGGCACTTACTGCCTCCGGTTAGCCAGCGGAAATCTCCCGATCCCCGAGGGAGCCCTTCACGGACTTTCCACTTGAGGAACTCAGTCTGGCCTTGCGGGGAACCAGGGGTGGCCTGGTCCCCGGGACGTGCTGGGAGCCATGGGCAAGGCCGCCGCTAGCTGCCGGTCTCTCTGCACCAGGCGCTTGGGCCTTCCTTCCCTTGGGGAGTTTTGGTTTTTCCCAACAATCAAATAAGCCGAGTGTTCTGTGTAACTGGTTCGGTTATCTTCATACATGGGGGAAGGAGCCAAGGAGAAAACTGATACTCCGTGTTGTGTAAGCTTTTTTCTGGGAAATTCAGCACTGTCTCCTGCATGGCTCAGGGCCATGCTGTGCATGCATGCTCTGCAGCCTGTGCTGGGGGGCCATCTGTGTCTGCAGGCGAGGGGCCCTGCATTGGGGGGCATGGTCTGCCGGTTTCCTTCCAACTTCCTGAGCTGAGGTTCAAGCACACACCTTCAGTCTCTGTACCCACAGCATCTAGAATGAACCTTGCCCCACAGCAGGCACCCAGGGCAAGCCTTTTGAAATCAAAAGGAAATGTGGGTTGATGACACTGGGGCCTTATCAGAACCCCACAGGGTTGAGACTAACAGGTAGACCTCGGGACAGGTAGAGACAGACACTTTGGTCTCACAGACCCGGTTGTGGAGTCCGTATCTGAGGACCCGCATCAGGTCTTAGCCTCGACCAGGCCAGCCCTGCCCTGAGAGGTTCTGCCCCCTCAGCACTAGGAAGGTCAGGCCCGTGCTTCTGGGGCCGGTATGTCCCCTAGAAGCCAAGCCGGATGTGTTGGGGTGTTTTGCACCCAACCTTGATTTGAAATCTTTAAATGATGATGAAAATACAGTAATGGTTTTCTTCAAGCAACAGTTAAAAGCCAGATGCTATTCAACAGTCCATAATACACGTAATTCATATATATGCGTGTGATTTTAATGCACATGATTGTCCTGGAAAAGTCAGTCTTCATTTTGGGATTGTCCTTTAGGGTTTTACTCATTTGGGATTGGCATCACTTCACAAATGCAAAAACTATTGTCCAGAGAGGCTAACCTGCCTAAGATCGTAAAACTAGTGAGTCACAAAACATGATTCGAACTCAGAGCTATCTGGTTCCTAAATCTGCAGGTCGGCCGTGCCGTCGATGGCAAGTGACAAGCACCCAGAGCATTGCCAGGCACTCCTGTTTTTTCACTTCTTTCTCAGAAGCAGTGACTTCCTTTACATGAGGGGCACAGTCTCTCCTATGTCACCCCCGCTCCTCCGAGACATCGTTTCTGTGTTGATGGAACAGTCCCCCTTTTCACTCCTGCTGTTAACCAGAAGGCCGCACTTCCACGCACAGAGAATCAGGTTTGCTGACAGATGAGGCAGGACCCCTCTTCCTCCCCTGCCACAAAATCATCCACTGTCTGAGGCTGAACCGTGTGTTCGCTCAGGAGTCAGGAAGGATAGCAGGGAAGGACCCGAGCTGGCCCTGCCTTCCCAAGACCCTAATGTCTCCTGTTTCACTCCCGGCCCCCAGATGCCAAGGATCAGACCCAGCTGTGAGAAATCAAGAAGACAAGGAAAGGGAATGTGCCCAGCACCGTGCCTGACAAAGCCACAGCAAGCCCTACTGGCCTCCCTCCCACCTCCTGGGAGCCCCTCCTCTCCTAAGGCTGTCCCGCCAGGCCACCCTCCCAGCGGGGCGCCCCGCGCTTCTGGCTCAGTCCACAGTCATGTCCCAGGCAGGTGAAGACCCTCGCCCTCTGGCACCTGGCGGACAAGCAGGGATCAGCAGGTTCAAGTCCGGGGAAGGCCAGCGTGGGTCGGGAGGACAGAGAAATGCCAGGAGGTAAGTTGTAGAAAGACTTAGGATGTAATCTTTCTTCACAGATGAGTGATTCCTATGTGAGCATGTGTGTATGTGTGCGTGTGTGTGTGTGTGTGTATGTGTGACTCAAGGGTAGCAATTTAAATTTGAGATCTTATTCCCTCCATTTTACACATGAGGGGATGGCTACTTAAAGAGGTTAACTTGCGGGGCGCCTGGGTGGCTCAATGGGTTAAGCCTCTGCCTTTGGCTCAGGTCATGATCTCAGGGTCCTGGGATCGAGCCCCACATCGGGCTCTCTGATCAGCAGGGAGCCTGCTTCCCTTCCTCTCTCTCTCTGCCTGCCTCTCTGCCCACTTGTGATCTCTGTCTGTCAAATAAATAAATAAAATCTTAAAAAAAAAAGAGGTTAACTTGCTCAAATTCACACATTTCTACAAACTGACAGAGACTAGATTTGAACCCATGATTTGACGAAAACGCTCAGCCCCACATTACAGGAGCTCCGTGTCCCTGGCCCAGCATCCCCACGAGCTGTGTGTCCCACATTCCACTGCCTTCTGAGGGTCCTCACTCCTACAACCGGCTCCCTTCTGTCCTGCCTCACCCCCTCTTCTCTCTGTAGGATCATGGGGTCCAGCATACACACCTGCCTAAGCATGACTTACTCTGACAAAGTATGTCCCTTGACCGTACATCTCCTTCCTCACATCCCCCCTTAGATCCTGAATTTCTCTGATTCTCCTCTTGTGTTCATGAAAAGGCAAGCAACATCACCAGTCCATTACATTGTTTGCAGCTCTCAGATGTTCTCGTGGAGTCTTTAAAAGCCCACGGGAGGGGCGCCTGGGTGGCTCAGTGGGTTAAAGCCTGCCTTCGACTCAGATCATGATCTCAGGGTCCTGGGATCAAACCCCGAGTTGGGCTCTCTGCTCAGCGGGGAGCCTTCTTCCCTTCCTCTCTCTCTGCCTGCCTCTCTGATTACTTGTGATCTCTGTCAAATGAATAAATGAAATCTTTTTAAAAAAAAAAGCCCACAGGACCTCTGTCCTGGCTGAGGGGGAGGCAATTTAGTCTTTAATTGGGCAGAACAGCTGCCCTGGATATCCTACCGTGGTTCAATTTCTAATAGAGCTCCTGGTCACCCCAATATAAACTTGGAACCGAGCGAAGACATGACCCTGCATGAAGGGCACATGGATTTCTTAAAGTAAGATCAGAGGGCATTCACTACGTGATGACCATAACCTCTGCATCCACTGTATTGGAATAATCACATGTTGTTCTGTTGAATTATTGTGATTTGTGTTGTTATCTATAGGATCTATATAAATAAAAAACCAGGCCGTCAATATAAAAAGACCCTAAAAGGTTGGGACCACTCTGAGAGCAAGCTGCTCCCTTGAAAGACATGAGTTTAAGAAATTGAAATCAGGGGACGCCTGGGTGGCTCAGTTGGTTAAGCAGCTGCCTTCGGCTCGGGTCATGATCCCAGCGTCCTGGGATCGAGTCCCACATCGGGCTCCTTGCTCAGCAGGGAGCCTGCTTCTCCCTCTGCTTCTGCCTGCCATTCTGTCTGCCTGTGCTTGCTCTCTCTCCCTCTCTTTCTCTCTGACAAATAAATAAATAAAATCTTTAAAAAAAAAAAAAAAGAAATTGAAATCAGTTCTTATTTAATTTTGGAAGATTAGGCCTAGGATAGTTACTTATGGTTTCCCCCCAACATGCTTAATCGAAGCATCATAATTTGAAGTCAAATAGCAACTCTTAATCTGAGCCTAGTTTCCCAGCTGTGAAAAAGATTCGCCCAACTTCAAAACTCAAGTTGGATAACCTCCCACCGTGGTTGATGTCTAAGTATCAGAAGGAAATGAGAGAGGGGAGCAGCGTCCAAAGAAGGCTCATGGGTAATCCTGTGCTTTTGTGAATCTTCCACGTGGAAGAATTACCTGGAAAGTATCATGAAGGGTGTGTTGTTTTTAAGGGCCAGAATCGGAGATGCAGAGAGGGAGCGCAAGTTAGAACACGGCCTCGTGGGGCTGGCTGTGCCCCGGGGAGCGAGGCTCTTCAGGAAAGACATCCTCAAGCCCGGTGACAAGGACTAAGATGTCCTTCAGGGCATGAAAACTCATTAGCTCAGGCTTCATCAGTCTGGAATTTATGCAATTAGACCAAGTCTGGTTTGATGTTTATCTTCGATTTGCCAACCGTTTCCTTCAAGGTCATGCAGAGTCGTAGCAAAACCAAATTGCCGGGGGAGTGTTGAAGATATAGTTGACCCCTGGAGGTCAGGTGGGATGTGTCTGGAGGTGTTTGTGAATGGCAGCTATTTCACACGCCCTCTGTACAATGCAGTCAAGTGGAAATGGAAATTCTGAATGACCTTCATATCCTTAATGATTCTCCATAAGCACTGATGAGCCCTGCTAAGGATCCTTCTTTGATGACGTCTCTGTCTTCTTATTTTCATCACCAGCAGTTACTGTTTGTCCTGGGGACATGTTCTACAAACTTTTTTTTCTTAATCAGGTCCCAAGAATTAGAGGACCCTGAAGTCAAGTAGAAAATATTAACGCTATTTTGACATAAGCAGGTGGGCAGTGGGCTGGGTTCAGCAGAGAATGGATTCCCTGCCATCCTCCGGCCTCACTGGCCATGGGTTTCAAATCTGTGTCTCAGAAAAATCACCATATGGAACGGATCCTTGGTCACTAACTCCATGACCGCCAAATCCATAAATGTCAAGGCTCTTTGGAGTACAAAGCACTGGTTCTCAGTCCCAGTTATTATATCTTATTCACTATGAGATTGAAAGTCATTTGTTGATAAAAAAAAAATAAAGTACCAACAAATACAAATAATGATGTCCCTTAAGAATAAATGAGTGAGGGGCACCTGGGTGACTCAGGCAGTTAAGCGACCATTGATTTTGGCTCAAGTCATGATCTCCAGGCCGTGAGATCAAGTCCCACATTTGGCTCCCAGCTGAGCGTGGATCCTGTTGGGATTCTCTTTCTTCCTCTGCTCCTCCCTGGCATGCTCTAAATAAATAAATAAATAAAGCAGTCAATTTAAAATTGTTCCTACCATAATACATCTTTTTCACTTGACTCATGATATGCTTTTTTTTTTTTTTAAGATTTTGTTTATTTATTTGTCAGAGAGAGAGAGAGAGAGAGAGAGAAAGAGTGAGCACAGGCAGACAGAGTGGTGGAGGGAGAAGCAGGCTCCCTGAGGAGCAAGGAGCCCGACGCGGGACTAGATCCCACAATCATGACCTGAGCCGAAGGCAGCCGCCTAACCAACTGAGCCACCCAGGCATCCCATGATATGCTTTTTTGAGTGAGAGAAAGAATAGTGCACAGCCCCTCTCACCTAAGACCAAACAGCCCGCAGGTGGCTGTTACTGGCGTATTGTTAACAGCTGAGTATCTCAGCACTTTTAGCTGAAATGTTCTGCGTAGCGCGGGAGGTTTCACAGGAGTTCTGAGAGTACACAATATCAACCCCACGGGCCAGAGCAGGAGAAAGCTTCAGCAATGCTGCTGAAGAGAGAATGCAAGCTGTTTCCAGGGCCTCCCAGACTAGTATTTATTTATTCACAGATGCATGAAAAATCAAGATAAAAGTCAGTCTCATCTCATCGCTGAAATGGTTCCCAAATAGCACATTACTAACCATACAAGTAAGTCCCACTCCATGTGGACTATCACAACCCACAAACATGCCAGATTCATTCATCCAACAGGTATTTACTGAGCAAGGACAAGGCACCATCCTAAGCCCTGGGGACCCAGCAGGGAACCAGACAGACCACCAGGCCCTTCCACACCTCAGAGCCCAGCCAGGATCTTTTCAGCCCCCTTTCCCAGTATCCCGTCTCTCTGGTCAACCCTGAGCATCTTCCCAGGCCCAGCTCACAGGGAACTCCTCTGCAGAGCCATTCCCGACCCTCGCCTCCCCACATTCCTTACGTGAATCCGGTATTTTCTGATCTCTATTCCCCCTGCACTTCATACAAAACCATTGCTGCATCCATCCCACTGCTTGCGTGTGTCTCCTCGAACAAAGAATAAACACCCCTGGGGGCACCTGGGTGGCTCAGTGGGTTAAGACTCTGCCTTTGGCTCAGGTCATGATCTCAGGGTCCTGGGATCGAGCCCCACATCGGGCTCTCTGCTCAGCAGGGAGCCTGCTTCCCCCTCTCTCTCTGCCTGCCTCTCTGCCTACTTAGATCTCTGTCTGTCAAATAAATAAATAAAATCTTAAAAAAAAAAAAAAGAACACCCCTGAAACAGGAAATGTGTTTGCTTTTACAGTAGGTTTTCTCTTATCACAAAATCTAACAGTGTTTAACAATGCTTAGAGGCATAAGTTGGATGTGAATAAATGATCTGAATGTACTAAAATGATATTTGATTTACTCCGCTCTGCATGGAAGATCCTATGAGAGTTGCTCAAAAACGCACTTCAGAGTGTCCCCTGTGACCATATAAGACGAAGAATTTTGTTTATCAGATTGGTTGCCTTATCTCAGGCTATGCCTAATAATTGTGAAGGGCACCCTTTCAGATGATACGAGCTTACAGACACCAAATCCTTCGGGAAGAGGAAAATAAGTAAGAACTTCAAGTCCCAACACACAATCTATTTCTTTGATTCTGTTTCAGCGATGTTACCACACCACGTGCGTGGGTCTGAATGTTGCCTGAACGTAACCGCTGTGTTCTCTAGTCTGTCTTCAGATGCCTACATTTTCAGTCTGGAATATTGCCTCAGTAAAAAAATGCCTGGCACCCGTTTCTGCTCCCGAATGACCTCACCTGGGGTGATGGCTTTGTGGGTTCATGTCTGTCTGTGAAGCAGCCGCAGCCTGCCAGAGCCTGCAGGACGGAGGCCAGGACGGTTGGAGACAGAGGGGAAAGTGGCGCCGGGGGAAGTGTCCTGTCAGCCACGATGGGCTGGTAGATGGTGAGGAAGTTATTATCAATATTTGCTGGTGCCTCGAGGCGTCGATGGTACAGACCAGGACTGGCACCCATTTCCTATTAGGGCCAGAGAATAAATACTGTCGGCTTTGCGGGCCTCATGATCCGCGTCACTTCTCAACTCTGCCTCTGGGGAAGGAAAGCAGCATAGACAAAAAGCAAATAAATGGATGTCTTTGTGTAAATCAAGCATAACTTGATTTACGGACACGGAATTTTGAGTTTCATGAAATGTGCCCGTGTCACTAAATACTATTCTTCTTTTGATATTTGCCAACCATTAGAAAATGTAGAAATAAGTCATAGCTCACAAGCTAGAAAAAAAAGCCATGGGCTGGATTCAGTCTGTGGGGTGCAGTTTGCTGACCTCTGGTGTGAACCACAGAAGGTGGCATCTGTCTAGACGACAGGTGACCCGTGGAGCCTGCTGAGGCTATGCTAGTGGTGTTAGAAGAAGCATTCCGGAATATTCAAATCATATTAGCAGCGTTAGAGAGCTACATCAGCTCTTGGAAATTTAACTGTTTTCTGTGGAAATAATTGTGCTCCTCACGTGCCTTGTTCCTTTGCCCTGAGTTGAGTTTTCCACTGGGAGCATGAGGTTCCCCACCTGTGAGAGAAGGCCAGGCTGATACCAGTCAGCATCTACGGGCTCCAGGAAGAGGGTAAACGAGCCCAGGTGGAGAATCTCAGAGAGCCAAAAATCACAGTCAATCACTTCTCATCCTGCAATAGAGCTCTTCAGGTCAAGACTTCAAGCTTCGTTCTGCAAGGAGAAGGGGGATTAGGAGAAGATTCTCCCTTCATTGCGACCCCCAGACAGAGGGGAAGAATCAGAGAAGGAACCATTCAAGTGTTGTTAGTTTCCACCTGCTTCCCCCAGCTCCGAGCAAGCAGAGGACGTCAGGACCAGAAGTCTTTGCTTCCGGGGGACTCGTTGTCCCAAGGCAGAGGTGAGGGAGAAGTAAAAGCAGAACTTCAAAGCTATGGGAACGATCGTTGTTAATCTCCTTGTGTGGAGCTAAGTTTCCCACCAGGTTATGACTGTATCAGGTCCTCTCCTCTAGTTTTCTCAAGTTGTTGAGTGTTTTGTGCTTTCAGACTGAAGTACTGGGCAGTTTTCTGTTTCAGATCCACCTCCTCCAAGAAGTCTTCCTTGGTTTCCTACCCTGAACTGGAAAATATAAATCTTTCCTTCCTTTGAATTCCTGCAGTAATTTATCTGTATCAACCTCAAGGTTTTTGATACATATTTTTCATATTATATTTATCTTCAGACCCACTTGCTGAAAGAAGCAAGTTCTCTGAATCCTCCCTGTGCAACATGCATTGCTTATCAGGGCGCCTCACTCCAAGTAGACACTAAATGGTTAGCTACCACTTGGATAAAAGAAAAAAAAATCCAACACATTGACAAACTAATTCACCTATAGCAGCGCGGTTCAATAGAATTTTCTGCTGTGATGGAAGTGTTTTATATCTGTGCTGTCCACGGCAGTAGCCACTAGCCACACGTGGCTACAGACCACCTAAAATATGGCTAGCATGACTAGGGAGATGAAGCTCAATTTTTTCGATCTTAATTACTTTAGATTTAAATAGACACATGTAACTCATGGCTATCTTATTGGACAGCAGAGGTCTATACAACAATAATTAACCAATTGTGTGTGTGAATGGATTGTTTATTTGGGGCAGTGATCAGATGCCACAGACATTGTGTAGAAACCCTAGTGGGATGATTGGATGTCCTACTTTCCAAGGAACATAAAGATGCCGATCCTTACATTCTGTGGAGTGAGGTCCGTTAGAGACAGACGTTAAACCATAAACAAAGCGGAAAGGTTAGGTTTATGTTATATTAGCAGGAAACATGTGCCATGGAAAAGAAAAAAAAAAGAAACACAGAAAATGTAGAGTAAGATAAGGTGAGCTGAGAGTATCTGGTGGGTGGTGAAAATAGGCTGCATCAAGAAGGTGAGGTCTGGGGCGCCTGAGTGGCTCAGTTGGTGAAGCATCCGCCTTTGGCTCAGGTCATGGTCCCAGGGTTCCTGGGATCGAGTCCTGCACTGGGCTCCTTACTCAACAGGGAGTCTGCTTCTCCCTCTGCCCACTGCTCCCCCTGCTTGTGCTCTCTCTCTTCTCTGACAAATAAATAAAATCTTTAAAAAAGAAAAAAAAAACTGAGGTCTGAACTCGGACTACAGGAAGGGGCAGAGTGACAAAGGAACTGAACCCCGCAGAGCCCAGTGGCGGTTCTGGATCATGGACTGAACCCCTGCCACATGGTCACAGAGAAAATGAGCCTGGAGGGGCCCTGAGGAGGGAGGTCAGTTTTTGGTGGGTTTTGTTAACAAAGCTTTGATTGGTATTTCCAGAACCATCTTGTGAAGTTAAAAATGAAAACTAAGTGGCAAGCCGCTTTGTTCTGCTCTTTACCGCAATGAGTTTCTGGAAACCACGCTGGAAAACACAACAGTAAAAAACCAACCTTATTCCTCCACCTCTTTGTCCAGCCTGTGTTTCCCAACTTTTTCCCTCAGTGTCAATACCAAGCGCTAGGGAAAGCTGCGTGCCAACTGGATTTGCTCGGAGGCTGTGGAAACTGCAGAAGCAGGGTCTGAAGTTAAAATGAAGATTGCTGAGAAGGGCAGTAGGAGAGCCGAGGTGCCCCGTGGCCCCCTGAGGTGGGGCAGCAGTGAAATGGGGGTTTGGAGGGGAGCACCCAAGGCGGCATCAGAAGGACCAGCACAGAGCCTGCCAGACGCAAGGGAACTGTGTAAGTCTCGACACTGGGTGTGACCTGCGCTCTGGTGTCCCAGCACCTGGACAACAGCCAGAGCTGACAGACACAACCACGAGGCAAGGCCCACAGAGAAAGCCTAATCAGCCGCACAGTATGAGACCGGGGATGCGAGACCCGGGACTCTGTAACCCAGACTGCTTGCTCTTCCCCGCAAGCCCACGGAAATCAGGGTGGAAATCCTTTTCAATCAAATACAGTAAGAGTTTCGTTCAAGGGCCAGAGGTAGAGTCTGTGAAATATTTCAGAAGAAGATCCATTAAGGGCTCCGAAGCATCAAGTTGAAATCCTTTGTTGCTTAGAAAGTGGGAGAATCCGCAGACCATTCGAACTTGTATTTTTCAAAGCACCATTGTCAAGTACGTTAGCGCCGACATCCTTAGGCATGTAGAGGGCCTGCTCGCTGGTGATTCTCCGGGAGCTGTTTCAGTGCTCCCAGGGGAAGATGATGGAGTCTGGGAGTCAGAGGCAGGAAACAGTCTGGACCATACCGATGCCATGTGGCAAAACCAAAAGCCAAAGCTGCATAAGGGCTTGCCTGCAACATCTGTCATTGGGCGTGTTGAAGTGATTTTATTTCCAGCTGTGGCCTGTGACTCATTAGTGAACAGAATCAATTTAATGAGTTGTAACCTGCCTTTTTTTTTTTTTTTTTTTTTTTTAGATAACTGATTTATTGTCTGAAAATTGTGTCGGTTATTTCCTTCACATAGGCTGGGAGGAGGAGGATGCTTGTCCTTAATTCTGCTCCTTGCCACCTCCTCCAGAAAGGCCTCCCTGACTACATATAGAGTTCCCCCACATGCACATACAAACACATGCACTTACACACCCACACACGGACACACACCCTCCACTCTGTTCCATTGGGTTTACAGCACCAGGACACTTACTACTAACTGAAGTCTCCTTCCTTCCTTCCTTCCTTCCCTCCCTCCCTCCTTTCTTTCTTTCTCTCTTTCTTTCTTTCTTTCTTTCTTTCTTTCTTTCTTTCTTTCTTTCTTTCCTCTCTCCAGGTCCACCCCACTAGAATATCAGCCCCAAAAGCTCAGAGCCAAGTATCTTGATCGCTGTCTTCTTATCAGTGCCCAGAACAGTGCCTGCCACACTGTAGGTGCTCAGTTAACTCTGATTTAAATCGCACCAAGTGGTAGGCTCCCACTCTTGACTTTTAGCTGCTGTTGTTCATCGGAAACGCTGGCATCCTACTTCCCGGTTCTGCTCTGAGGGCCTGCGGCCTCAGCCTACAGGGACTCAACTCGGGCCGTGACCCGGTTCACACACCTGGATTTGACCTTTGTTCAGTGCTTCACTGTCTTCCAGCAGCTGCTGTTGTCTCTGCCAACCACCATTCAGCTTCACTGAAGCTCATTTGCACCAAATCTCCTTCAAAAATATTTTTCAGCCAATTTTAATGTACAGCTTAATAAGCTTTAACACCGAAGCTATATTGCCACAGTCAGAAACCCCCCAAAACTCCACCATGTTCTGTAGTCCCAGCCCCCTCTGCCCCTAACCCTCAGCAACCTGTGGTCTGCTCTCCATCACTTTAATTTTGTCTTTTGGAGACTGTCGCAAAACTGGATTCATATAGTATGTAACCTTTCGAGGATGGCTTCTTTGACTCATTGGTGTTCCCTCGAGATTCCTCCAAGCTGGTGCGTAGATCTGCAGAGTTCATTGCTTTTTTATTGCTGAGTGTCACTCCTCTGTATGGGTGTACCAAGGTTTGTTTAGCTGATCACCGGTGAAGCACACTTAGGTTGTTTCCGGTTTGGGGTGATTATGAATAAAGCTGCTGTAAATATTAATGTAAAGCTTTTATGTGAATGAATTTTCATCTGTCTAGGATAAATATCTAGGAGTAGGATTGTTCGATCATACCGTACCATTTTGCACTCTCCACCAGCAATGTTTGAATGCTCTAATAGCTTCACATTATCTCTAACTCTTATTATGATTATGTGTTTGTTTTTTAATTTAGTTTCTATCAAAAGTTTGTGGTCTCTCATTACAGTGTTTTTTAATGAAAAATAATAAAGTAGATTTGAAACAAATTGCATCACAGAAAACAACGCTAAATACTATTTTTTAGAAGATTTTATTTATTTGACACTGAGAGAGAGAGAAAGAGAGAGCACAAGCAGGGGGAGCAGCAAACAGAGAGGGAGAAGCAGACTCCCCGCTGAGCAGGGATTCCTGACTTGGGGCTCGATCCCAGGACCATGACCTGAGCGAAAGGCAGACTCTAAACCGACTGAGCCACCCAGGTGCTCCAGGGAAAGGGTCTGCTATTTTTATGTCAGTATGTAAGTGCACAGTCACACACATAGGTACATACTAAGTTATGGTGCAAAATGTATTTTATACTGCAGATTATGGTATAAAAAAAAATGTTTGAAAGCCACTGTTCCTACCAGAGGAAGAAGACCCAGAATGGCATTTCTGCTTGCCAATCTTCTGCTTGCTGGAGTGAGTTAGGGAGAACCTCAAAACCTTAACTAAGCTCAACTCTACAACAGGGAGAAGAAACTGAGGTCAGACTTCAAGGGTAAGGATTGAGAATGGAGTTGGGGAAAGATGGTGTCATTAGTGCCGAGAAGCAGATTTACCAGAACTCACTCCTTTGTTCTTTCATAACTGTATGTGCAAACTATCATTCAATAGCAAATTGTTGGCACTCAGTCCCTGCTGTTAATGAATGTACCATCGAAAAGAGATGTGATAGAACCACAGATATCTCTATAGGACATGTTGAAAAATGAGGGTAGATGTCGCTTTCTAAAAAATCTATTTAATGCATTATACCTCCCTAAACAATGTATTTCATGTAAAAAATAATGAGGTCATTTCCATGTGTTGGTAGGGACAACGGTGTAGAGGGACCAGGCTGACGGGAGTGTGGCTAGTTGGCATCCTGGAGAACATGCTCACAGTCCCTAAATCAGGTAGACACAGTCTTGAGAACCTGACGGTTCTGATCGTGGGTATGGTGTATATTACAAAATTCTAATAGGTCCACAAGGGAACATGTACAAAAATGTTCTTTGCAGCATTATTTGGGGACACATGAAATCAGACGCCATTTGGGTGCCCATTCCCAAGACTTGGATAGAGAAAATGTGGAGGATGAATGCCTAGAAGCACGAGAGAGCAAGCAGAAGCCATGGGATTTGACAATATCAGAAGTATCGTACACAGAGAAGACCAAGCAGTAGGATGGGATACAGAGAGCACTTAAAATAAATTAAAACCACACATATACAAAACAATAATACAAATTTTGCTGGAACACACACAAACCAAAAGTACCCATTAAGCATCAAGAGAGGGAGAGAAACAAAAATAGGCAGGTAGAAATAAAAAACAATGAAAAATTTTTAGGAGAGCCTAGAAGGTTTTCCAGGCTGGTGGAGTGATTCTTAAAGTTCTGACCTGAAGAGATCTCAGTGGCTGTTGGGTTTGTGTTGTTATATTGTGCAATTTGTGTAATATCATGCTGTTTGTTTAATATAATCCTTATGTAGCTAGTTTATTGAGCCTCTTTATCACCCAAAAGGACCTCAAGTAGCCCAGTATCCATTCCAGCAGCTCCCAGAAGCTGTTCTCAAAAGAGGCTTCCCATCAACATGCCTGTCTCGTTCATGGCTTGGTTTTGCACACTCTCTCTCTCTCTGGAGAATGTTCTGTGTTCACCCTACTCAAAGTCGCCGAAAGCAGGAAAGGTTCTGATGGGTCACCTGAGCCAATATCCAGCGTGGTGTCCCCTATCAGACAGAATTCTTCAATCAGGCCTCTTCATAGGCCACTGGTCCTCCCTATGGATGGCCTTTGGCTCAGGCAAGGATCCTTAACCTAAACAGATTACAGGATAGAAGTTTTAGGATTATAAAACAAACCATGACCTTTCCTTCTTTGTCTTTCTCTTTTTATTTTTTTTCATTCCTTTCTTTCTTTCTTCTCACTCTCCCTCTCCCTCCCTCCCTGCCCCCTTCCAACTTTCCCTCCTTTTTTTTTTAAGATTTTATTTATTTATTCAACAGAGAGAGATCACAAGTAGGCAAAGCAACAGGCAGAGAGAGAGGGGGAAGCAGGCTCCCTGCTGAGCAGAGAGCCCGATGTGGGACTGGATCCCAGGACCCTGAGATCATGACCTGAGCCGAAGGCAGAGGCTTAACCCACCCAGGCGCCCCCCCCACCCCGTTTCTTCCTTTTCAATAAGGAAGTTTGAGGATGCTTTTCTCAGGAGAGAGGAGTGTTGTGAGTCTTCCCGGCACTTCACAATGTCAAACCTGACTGCCGTGTGGAACGTGCCCTAGACAGGTTTGGCACATGGCTGTGAAACCCAAGGATCAGAGGGATTGGACTGTAGACGGACTAGACTGTCCCCCCACACATGGCCAGGTCAGAAGGTCACTCACTACAGCGTGAGGACAATGGGCTGTGGAGTCAGTTCGTGTCTAGGGAGTGTCCAGACACTGCCAACTTCTCAGGGTTTAACAGGCCCCATGACGGCCCCCCGCAGGGAATGCTTGTGCAGTTACGCGTGGTGCGGTGCTTCAGACACAATACGCGCCCCACATGGTCTGGGGGCGTGGGTTCCTCCCGTACCTGCCGCGTGTTGGACGTGTCAGCGCGGAGCACGCAGCCTGGGTGTGAGTGCACCAGCAGCTCCAGGCATCAGCTCTTGTCTGCCTGCGGCTGGCCCAAACCTATTTAAACCAGATTTTCTCCACTCTTTCCCATCAAAAATAATTGCTTCTGAATGTATTCTTTTCTTTTTCTTCCCTTCTCTTGAGAATTATAGCTAGTGGGTCAGAACTGGAAAGCAGAGAGCATGGGAGTCACTGAGGCAAAGGAAGGGAGTATCAACAGCCAAACTTCTGCAGAAAAATGGACTGGCTTCAAGGTCAGAGAAATGACCTCTATGTGTTTGCAGCAATCATGCCTGTCTTCTATCTAAAGCTACGTCCATTTCCCACCCTGCACTCCAGCCTTATATTTTAGTGGATCAGTTGGGTAGAATTCAACTCTGCTTGACATTATTGCAAATGCCTGACCCCCTGACAATTTTGTTAAAATTTCTCCTATGGACCTGGCGATTCACAGACCTGTACCCCTGGGGATAAAAAGATATTATATGTTTTAAAAAAATAAAACTTAAATTAAAAAAAAAAAAAAAAAATTTCTCCTATGGAAAAATGTATTTCACTGGTGCTAAAACTGTATGACCATTCTGAAAACCCTAGGTTAGCACCTTTGGAAAACAAGTGGATCCTCTCTTAAACCAATTTATAGGCATACCCTTTACTTGCTGAAATGATGTCATCGAGCCAAGGCATCAATAACACTGTGTGTGTCCAATTTCTTTTCCTGTTTTCACAGTAATGGGAGCTTCGGTCTGGAAGAAATGAGAGCTCTTGGCACCGCAGAGCCTGCCATCTGTGTGTGGGGGGCGGCGAGAGCCTGGAGAGTCCCAGCAGAGGCTCTGGGAAGTCACATCCTTCACCCAGTAAAAAGGTTAGCAGAAAATATTTCCACAGAGTATGGGACAGAATGTTCTCCCCTATTCTATTTTTATTGGACATGAATTGCATTTATTAATTAAGGCACATGTACCTTAAAAATGAATGAAAAAATGTGTATCAACTGAATTGAAAACAAAAGCTTTCACCACACACACACACACACACACACACACACACACACACAAGGTTTTGTGACAAAAGGAAACAAAATGAATGAATTAAATACTAAAGGAAAAGACTGGCTTGTTGCTGAGGGTGGAAGTGTGTCCTGCATTTTTAGATGAAGCAGAAATAAAAGGCCAGAGTCTTAAAAAAATCTACTCTAGTCCATCTTTCAAAATTAAAAATCAACTCTCACTTTGCTAGATGTTTGCCACTGAAATTTAACCTCTTGTGTTGGTGCTCATAAACTGAAAAATATAGAGATCAGAAATTTGGTAGGAAACTGAATGCTGAACGTCTACTTAAAAAAAAAAGGCAAGCAGCCTAAAATGTCAAATGACCAAGTAAAATGTTTACAAGGCAACATTTTAATTCAAGCACTTGTAAGTAGGAGTTGAAATGAATGGATGCATTAATGAATGGATGCATGTTGAAAAAAAGGTAGCAGATTCGCTACAACAGAAAGTAAAACTTCATAACAAGACTAGAAAGTGATTTTTATTATTTTGGTAACGGTGTCAGGTTATAGGTAATTACAGATACAGAATGTTTTTAACCTGGTCAATCACATGGTAAAAGATACACGTTAACCTTGTGTCGCCAAAATGTATTCAGTTATAAGCATGTATGACAGTAGCTCTCTAAGTGTTAAAAGCATCGGTGATAAAATACAAAAATAGGAAAAGGTTAAATAAAAAGTTATCAATGAGCTATAAACATCTACTAAAATAACACACAGCGTGTCATAGCTAAAAACATACAAATTCGTATAAAAGCCATGCAACTATTTGATCTAATATAGATCTACTATGGAAATATTAAGGCCGTAATAGTATTTCACAGGTGAAGGCTAAGTTCTGAGACATGAAAGCTTTCAGAGGGGGGGAGAAAAAAAAGCTTTCAGATAACCCATAAAACAAACCTGAGACATCTTTTTGTTTGGAAAAAAGTCATCTTCTTGCAAAGTCAAAGCTTCAGTATATAAAGGAATTATTTAAGGAACAATATACTTTAACTGTTACCATAACCTGGAGAGTAGATATTCTGACTACAATAGCGACCAGCAAATACATTCTTTGTCTGGAAGAAATATAATAAGGTTTTCTGATTAGACCAGTAGCTGGATTACTGTAGCCTCCAAGTTTGGTTATTTGTATTTGTTTGTTTTGGGTTTCGTTTTCCTTCCTTTAACTAGACTGTAAAATAGAGAATAACCAAGTTGCATTTAAATAAGCCAGGGAGCCTCCAGGAGCCTGCCTCTCTTCCTCCTTCTCCGTTGCCATTAGTCCCAGCCGAACTGAGCCTACATCTGTACAAACAGATTATAGCACATCTGGACTTGGTTGACTTAATGAGGCATCCAGATTGGTACATGCTTGCTCTTGTACCACACATGTCTCAGAGTAAGTGGGCTAGGACAGCCTAAAATCACTGTCTTGGTTCTGCTTAGGGGTAGGGGGTAACCATGTTTTAGCATAGTGGGTGACAAAAAAATTTAAATGTATTTAAATTTTTCTACAGTTTGGCTTTAGTGCCTTTAAAAAAATACTGTCACAGGTCTCCATCCTCAAGAGGTATGAGATTTTATCGATTAAAAGAATACGAAATGTTTATTCATAAAAGAATTCCAAATTACAAAATAGATCTTCTGTGTTGTAGATTTTTTTTTTAAGTATACTTGGGACTGAACGTTAGCCGGTGATACATTTTTCTAAATGTTCATATTTCAAATTTTGTGCTTCAGAGGAATTAATTTGGAATGAGTGGGGGAAAGCTTAATCATATTTCTTCTGTTTGCTTTTCCGATCTTTTTTCTCACCGCCCCTATGCAGAGCCATCAGACATGCCTCCCTTTGTAACTTTGATTAAAAGATTCCCAAAAAGCTTAATAGAATGTAAGAAGCAGTAAACTCTCAGGACATGTATACCTTCCTCTGAAAGTTCACACGCAACAGAAAGTTAAAGCTCCAACCTTCACTTCCAACTTTTGCCACCTTCCATCGTGCGTTTTTTCGTTTGGCCTTGTTTTTTTGTTTTTGCGTGTGTGTTTTAGGTTTTTGGGCTCTTTACATAAATGGAACATATATATTTCCTTCAGGCTTCATGTTTTCACAGTTAACAAAGTGAGCTGCTCACCAGGCCGGCCATCCTGAACAGCACACCTGATCTGATCAGCTCCAGTGGAACGTGATACAATCCTCAAAACAGCCTCCCAACGCTACCTTCTGATTCTGACTTTCCAAAACACAGACATGGACACTATTTTTTAAAAATCATTTAAGAAACTAGGCCTAGTATGATGGGAATTTCCCCCCTGGTTTTCTAATAAAGAGAAGATCTAGATAATTCATTGCATTTTTCCCTATTCACCAGGCAGACACAGGTTCAATTTCTCTGCCTTGCACAGGCTAACGGTCAGATTTCCAGTAACTTCAATGGAAACTCAACAATCAGAACGGCTTTAAAATTAAATTAAAATTTAAGTATGCTGAGAGTTTGGAATTATAACATATTAACAACATTGATTTTACAAGAAGATTCTAGATTGTGAATATAATTTTTAGAAAGTATGTTGTAAAGTAATAAGGACGCATCTTAGAGATCCAATTTTGAGACTTGCAGATGAGAGAATGGACTTTGCTTTACGTTAGTTTCCATGATGTCAAAATAGGCTCATTTCAAGTATTTGAGCCTAAGTTGGTTGAATTGTACTTTTTGATTGGTCTTTCTTTTGGACAGATGTACATAACTCAAACTTTTCTTAAAATAACTAATACTATTTAATAATCCAATAACTAATACATATTACTTAAGAATAATTATATATGTAAATATATTGAATAGTATTTGGTGACTTTTTTATTCTACAAGACTTACTGAAATCAGTGCTTTATGATCATACACCATAAAGCTTAGCTGGGCTGGTAAATCTTTTTTTTTTTCTCATCATTGAAATTCTGTATTTTGGCAACAGCAGAGGTATGACTTTGGCTTGGAATTTTTGACGGTTTAACAACTTACACTTCAAAATTCATGATAAATCATCGAAGCCTACTATTGAATCAACCACTATTAATTTCTTTATAAGCAAATGACCTCATGATTTATGCAAAAAAGAGAAAGCACATCAGTAGGCAAAAAGACAAATCCATCCGGAGATACTCCCTAAACTATTTTTTACGAAAGAGGTCAGAAAGGAGTTTCTGGTCTTTACCCTCTTCCCTTGTCACCCTCAATCCCGTGTCTTACACTGAAATGATTTGCCTTTGCGTAGTCAACAATATTTTCAGAAATTTTGCTGACTGTGGTTTCCTATGGAGCAGATTTCAGCGCTCAGAACGTCAGTCCTGGATCCCACCCACGAAGGTGTGGTTACTGAACCTGTTCTTCATTAGGTCATTTGTGGGTGCGCATATGTGGGTTTCAACTCCAAAGGATGCTCCCTCAAGATATTATTACCAGCACTCAATATTGTGTAAAAATTCTTTGGACCCTGTAATTCTTTGGCTCCAAAATTCTCCCAGGAGCTCCTTCATAGCTCTGCGCTGCTCTGAGCACAGGTGCGTGAAGCCCCTCATCAGTGGGTCCCTTGGTTGATACTCACTTTAGAAGCCAACTGAGAAAGTGGCACAGAGGAGCTAGAAAAGTCTACCCACCCTCCCCAACACTTGAATATTTCCAAAATTTGAGCTCACTTCTAGCTTCTCACTGGCAGCCTTCCTCGGCTTGAAACTTTTGGACAGCCCTATCGAGGAGCGCCATGGACTCTCTGAGAGTGACATTGATTCTAAATGACTTGGGTTTAATGGTCAGACCGTAATTAAAATCCATCATCGCGGGTTCGTCTGGATTGGCCTTGAAATTGCACTCGTGAGCCAGGATGGAAATGAAGAGAAACAGCTGCATCTTGGAAAGCTCTTCCCCAATGCACCGCCGTTTGCCCACTGAAAAAATCATCACGCTGCTGGCCAGGTCCTTGTCGATGAAGCCGTCCTTGTCCAAGAAGCGGCCCGGATCAAAGTCCTCTGGGTTAGGCCACTTTGCCGGGTCATGATTCACAGACCACTGGTTAACAAAAACCACCGTATCCTTGGGAATGTGGTAGCCCAAGACGGAGGCGCTGGTGGTGGTGGCATGAGGAATGGTGACAGGCACAAAGCTGGAGAAGCGCATGGCTTCGTAAAGAAAGGCCATGACGTAGGGCAGCTTGGGCTGGTCGTCCAGGCAGGGCAGCCGGTCTCTACCCACGACTTGATCCAGTTCGGCCTGGACCCGAGCCTGCACTTCAGGATACCTGTTGGGTTGTTAACACAGAAGGAGAAAGTAAGGGAGGCAAATGAATTCTTTCATCTAGGAAGCGCATGACCGTTTATTTTCATGCCATTTTCTTTATCTGAATCAGTGGTTGAGTTAACACAGCCAGCCCCCTAAAAAGAAAACAATCCCAAACAGTTTCCTACTTTCTCACTAAATTACGGGATGGGTAAACTAATAGTTCTATTTCCTGTAGCAAGCCTCACCTGGCTGATGCTCTTTTTCCAATCGTAAGTCGAAAACAGTCTTTAAGTTTTCTAGTCTGAAAAAACTCCTAACAAAGACAATTTCTCCATGAGGCACAGGAGACAGTGCCAAGGACCCACAAAACTTTCCAGGGGCCCATGAAAATGTTTTCATTTCATTCAAAATCAGGGAACAAAAAAAGGAGCTGTTAGGTCAAAGAAAATGTTTTAATACGTAATTTTAACCTAATTATCTTTATTCCAATGTAGTAATAAAATGTCACTGAAAAATCTATTATGGGGTAAGCCGTCTACAGAGGCAAGAGTACCCAGGGTCCACAAAATTCAAAAAAGCAGCCTCCAAAGCGGATCCTTTTTTCTCTCATTTCCCAGGATAATTCTAAGACATACACTGCTCTCACTTCACACAAATTGGTATCCTGATAAAGCTACACATCTTCTAAACTTAAAGGAAATTCCCAGTGTTCGATGGTAGAAACTATAATGCTTATCACTGTTGGCAATACAAATAGTACTGTCCTTTTGGAGAACAAAATCTGCGTACGAAGCAAGATGCAGAAAGGTAATCCCTCCCCAATCTTTTTTTTTTTTAAGATTTTATTTATTTATTTGACAGACAGAGATCACAAGTAGGCAGAGGCAGGCAGAGAGAGGAGGAAGCAGGCTCCCCGCTGAGCAGAGAGCCCCGATGAGGGGGTCAATCCCAGGACCCTGGGATCACGACCTGAGCTGAAGGCAGAGGCTTTAACCCACTGAGCCACCCAGGCGCCCCCCCCAATCTTTTTAAACCCAGTAATCCATGCCTAGATATGTATGTGCAGGAAACAATAGATCCAAAAATATGTAACTATAACAATAGCCGAAATTTTAAAAATGCAATCAACAGTGTTAAAAGAAGTGATCATATATAATGGGGCTATTATGACAAAAATACTAGAGAGCCATCAAAAATCACTATAATACAGTTTTTAAAAACAGGGAAATGTCCATTACAGTAAGTGAAAATGCCAGAAGTTAAAAAAAAAAGTAAATTATTATTGCATCTCTGAAAAAAAGTTAAGCATGTATGGTATGAAATTACGGTTGATTTAAAAAACTACCTCATGAACATCATACTTCAGGGGTCTGCAAACCTTTTCATGAAAGGCCAGATAGTAAGTATTTAAGGCTTTGCCAATCAAACCCCTGTCACAACTATTCAGCTCTGCCTTGTGCTGTGAAGGCAGCCATAGAGAATACATAAACGAATGGGCATGGTTGTATTTTGCTAAGAAACTTACATATAAAAATGTGCAGTGTAATTTGCTAACCTCCGTCATACTGTCTTTTCACTAAAAAGAAGAAAAACGTATTCATCAGCTATATTGAATTGAAAGTGACTCCAAAATTGTTTTATTTACTTATGCTGCCCAATTCAGTTTCTGATTTAAAAAAGAGAGAGAGAGCAGTTTCAAAAGATGATATGCTTATGGAGGGACATAGAAGACCTATCGATCTCCTTTTGGGATGTCTTCTTCCCAATCTGTTATCGACTTCTTTGTATTTGATTTCTGCTCATTGCCCATATGTGTTTCTGGGCTCTTAATACTGAAATGCAATGTTAAAAATACAAAAAATTCAGTTTATAAAAGTACTTGCACCTGATCTGAGGTTGGAGGATTCTAATAAGAAAAGAAACAGTCTTTGCCTTCCAATGTCTGGATTGCCAGCAAATTCAGCATCCCCCCCCACCCCCCCGCCCGGGGCTCCCTTCTGCGCCAAGAAATGGCACAACCAGGACTTCAGGTATCTCAAGGCAACCACGATGTGCCTTGAGTGAGCCATCTGTCCCGGAGCAGCGGCAGGCTGCTATGTTAAATGTATAATTTATGTATAAATTTCAGATAAACAATGGTTAATCTTTTAGCAAGAGCATGTCCTGCGTGAATTTTATATTTTATTACCAGCAACCCGTTTGCTTCCTGCGTGTAGAGCTTCCCAGAGCTCTGCGACCGTAATCCAGGTGGACACTGCCGATCAGTCTGCCCACCGAGCCGCGCCCGGGGACCAGAGAAGTGCGTCCGCAGGCGCCTCGTGGATGCCCCGTTTGCCCTCCCGGACGCCGCTCTGCGCTCAGTAAAAGTGACTGCTTCTGCGGTTTTTTAACTCGGGTACTTTAAACACAACTAGCGCGGCGGTTTCATATACCCAGCACAACCTGCTAGTTTCTGGCCGCCTTCCTAAAGCTTCCGTGCCGGGTAAGCGCTGGCGGGGCTCCCTGTGCCCGGGAACAAAGCCCGGACGCGCGGCTGGCGGGCAGCGCGGGGACTGGGCGACCTGTGCTCTGCGCCGGGGACCGGCCGGGCCAAGGAGCTGCTGTGTTTATTGAACGTATCCCCCGTTACCCTTTCTTTCGGAACCGTGCCGATTTTGCTTCTGTTGTGCCAAGGAGGCAGAGATCAGGACTGCTCTGAGGACACTTAGAAGATCCTGCCTTTCAGGCGGCTCTCACAATTCTGTCCCCACTTGAAGGGGTAGCGAGAGACAAGATCAAAGCCCGGGTCGGTCGGGGCCCGGCTGCGTAGGGTGCGCGCACGGTCTCCGAGATCTCAGCTTGGAGAGGTGCGGACCTGGCGCGGAACCCCAAACCCTGGGCGTTGGTCGCGCCCTCAGCATATTCCAGCCCCACTCCGCCCTTTACAGGGGAGGAAAGGCCCGGCCCTGGAGGCTTTACCTGGTGAAAAGGATGAGCAGCCACTGCAGCGCCGTGGAGAGCGTGTCCTGGCTGGCGCCGAAGATGTCGGTGACAGTGGCCGGCACGTACTCCAGGTCCAGCCGCGCGCCGCCGTAGTCCGAGCCCTCCGCCGCCGCCTCGGTTTCCGCCGAGAGGATGCAGGCGTCCATCATGTCGCGCGGGGCGGCCCCGGGCTGCAGGCTTTCGCGGTGCCTCAGGAACTTGTCGAGGACGAAGTTGCTGAAGTTGCGGTTGACCTGCTGGAACTCGCGGAAGGCGGTGCGCACCGGGTTGGGAAAGCGCTGCAGCCAGGGCAGCACGTCCACCAGGCTGCCCGCGCCCACCGTGCGCCCGAACTCCTCGTTGTGGCTGAGCAGCTCGCGGAACTCGGCGTCGTCGTGGCTGTAGCGGCAGCCGAAGCACACGGCGCTCATGACGTTGGCCACGGCCACCACGGTCAGCGGCCGCGGGTCGAGGAAGGCGCCACCCGCGCTGCCGCGCACCAGCAGCGCCACCAGCTCGCGAGCCTCGCCCAGCACGTGGCCCTCGAGGACTCGCCGGCTGCGCGGCTGGCGCGTGGAGAAGGCCCGCATGGTGCTGTGCGCCGCGCGCCGCTGCACCTTCCAGCGCGGGGAGTACTGGCCGAAAGCCAGGCTGCGGCCGCCGGACACCACACGAAAGGAGGCGAAGCGCGGCCGATCGGCGAAGGCGGCGCCCTGCTGCACCAGCGCCTGGCGGATGGCGCGCTCGCCGTTCAGCACCACCACCGGGCAGTTGCCCAGGCGGATCTGAAAGACGTCGCCGTAGCGCCGCGCCAGGCGCGCGAACGAGAGGTGCGGCGCCGGGCCGATCGCCGCCGCGTTTCCGATCAGCGGCCACGCGAACGGGCCTGGCGGCGCGGACCCCGGCTGTCGCCGCCGCCGCCTCAGCAGCCACTGGCCCACGTGCACTGCGGCCAGCACCGAAAGGAGCAGCAGGAGCGTGGTCTGCTGGGACGACAGCGCGCTCGGCTGCAGGCGAGGGTCGGGGCCGAGGCTGGTGGCCATGTCGGAGAGAGATGGACGGAGGAGTGTCGCTCAGGTGTGCGGAGGAAGGAGCCGGCGCCCTGCGCCCCTACCCCTGGCGTCTGGCTACGCTGCGCTGTTGGGAAGGAGGAGGTGGCGCGTAGGTCAGCTTAGGGCGCGCGCACTGGGCAAGCAGCAGAGGACGCTTCTTCCCGGCCCAAACCCCTTCCCCTAAGGAGAAGGGAAAGAGCGTGTCTCCATCTCTCTGTGCCCCGAACTCTCCGTCCCCACCTCAACCCCCAGCGGCGTAACGGTTCCCAGCAATTCGGGGACAACCCGGAGGGCATCGAGACGGAGGCGCTCTCGGTGCCTACCACCCTGGCCCGGCAAGGTCGCGGGAAAGCAGCGCCGCGGAGAACTGACCTGCGAGGTGGCGCGGTTTCCTGCGGCACGGGATGCACGGCTCCGAAACAGGGCTGGGGCCTTTGTGGAGGGCAAGAGGTCTCCAGGAAATCGGAGACCTCGCCGGGACACCTGCTGCTCTGAGAGCTTGAGCACCCACTCAGGAGCCTCTAGGCGTCGTCCGAGCCAGGGGCTCTGGGACTGGGATGCGGACCGAGAAGGATCCCTCCTTTGCGGATCGCCGCTATACCTGGGGCCTCTGCAAAGCGGGGTTTTCTCACAGAGTGCGGACTGAGACTGGGGGGTCAACCAATGCAGTCAATTCCCATCCCTCAGGACCCCCGCGTGTCTCCGACAGCTGGTGTCGCAGAGGCGTGGCCCGTTTGCGCAGTCACTCCAGAGCTGAAACGTGCCATCCCGCCCGACTTTTAAGGTCTGCATCCCGCGGGTGGACCTGGCGGGGCGGGGCTTGCGGGGGGCGGGGCGCCGGGGAGGTTCCAGCGGCTCAGACCCCTAACCCGCATCGCTGTGCTCCCGTGGTCACGCAAGGCGGCCGCGATTCTCCCGACGGCCTTGGCACAGTGACTGTCTGCTTTGCCAGAGCTGCGGTGTGAGCTTCCCGTTTGCCGGAAAACCACTCTTAATCAGTCCCTCCCCAGCGAAGCCGCAGTTTCCCGGAAGCGCGCTGGGAACAGAACCTGCCCGTCCCGCGGGGCTCTCGGTGGGAACGCGCCCCCCGCCCGGAGCGCACGACCCCTCTTCCCTCTCAGTGACTGAGCTCCGTTCCCCGAGACAAACCCGTTCGGGATCCTTGGGCGCCCGGGCCGGGAGAGGGAACCTGTCGGTTTAAGAACGCGGACTACCCGGGTTATGGTGGCGGCTTGCCTTTACAGCATATCCCCAGTTGTTTTATTTTATTGTAACTTTCTTGCAAACAAATAGGCCCCTCGGATGCGGCCCTTTGGCGGGCAAAGTTCTCCTTCCACCTTGTGCAGCGAGATCAAGAACCCCGAAAGACGCCGCTCCCAGACCCGGGCGGTGCTGGGCACACAAAGGCCAGCGCTGGCCGCGCGCAGCTGGTGGAGAGGCTTCCCGCTTCGCAGTCCCCCAAGGTGGCGCCGCCCCCAGCACCGCGCGCGGTCGCGCTGGCCGCGTCCGAGACCCTCGGCACAGAGCCCAGAGCCAAGCTGGGACGAACGCGGGGCTAGGAGCGGAGGGAGGGCGCTCGGAGGATCCCGGAGGGAGGGCGAGGGGGAGGAGGAGCAGGAGGCTGTTCTCGCGCCTACCAATTTCATCGGGTTGATGTTTCCTCTGCTGCCCCTCCCCCTTGCGTGCAGAGCAGACCTTTGCGTGCGCGGCTTCTGGAAAGTCTTGGGCTCCGGTCATAGCCTTGGGCGCTTCTCACGGCACCTGACACGCCGAGGCGGCGGGAGCGGCGGCCCAGGGCGGGGAACCCGCTGCCACCGCCCTCCGCGGCGCACGCACGGCCGCACCCCGGGGGCCAGCGGAGAGGACGCCTTGACCACCCTATCGGGAGGCGGATCTGGGCGCTGTGAACTCGAGATGGGGACGCTTCCTTTGAAGGGGAAGCAGGAGGTGCTCCGTCCCCGGTAGCTACCCCCGCTGGCTGCGCCCTCCCTTTACCAGCTGGTACAAAGCATTTTCAAGCCCCGGGGGAGAAAAGGGCTTCTCGGCAAGGTTGGGGAAAGGGCGAGCCCGGGGAAGGGTGAGATGTCTGGTAGTTGACCAGGGAGGAATTGTACTTCCGGGCCTCTGGGATCCTCAAGTGTCACAAAAGTTGGGGGTTTACCACGTGACAACTCTGCGCTTTGAGTATTACCCACGCTGGGAATCTCTATTGTTCTATTGCTTCTCAGTTTGCAGAGGTGGAAACTGGTGTTCCGGAGAGGTTATGTGACTTAACCAAGATCACACGCACTGCAATAATACAATTACAGTCATACAGTATAATCTTGGGGCGCCTGGATGGCTCAGTCTGTTAAGCGTCAGACTCTTGATTTCGGCTGAGGTCATGATCTCAGGGTTGTAAGATTGAGCCCCGTGTCGCCTCCCCCCTGGATGTGGAGACTGCCTAAAATTCTCTCTCTCTCCCTGTTCCCCTCCACCCCTTTCATTCTCCCTTTTAAGTAAAAATAAAAAAAAAAAAAACACTGTAATCTTAAATGATTCTTTTCAAGAAAGTGATTGAAATGCTTGATGGTTTTCTCCCCTCCCCACCTCTTACCACATCTCAAGAGGTGAAGCCAGAATTCGAATCCCCCTCAGTCTCTTTCCAGATCCATCAGACGAGTTGATATGGAAGGAAATCCTCAGGTGAGAAAAGCACAAATGCCATCTTTCTTGCCTGCTTTAAAAAAAAAAAAAAATCAGCTGGAAGAATTTTTTTTGAATACTTGATTTTGTTTATGGAAGTGAGGACTCTGAGGTTCACAAAGAAGAAATAGTATGGTTCCCTTTTGCAGTAAAACTGGATGAGGGAGGCCTGTGGACTATGCCTCATAGCTGACCTGGAACTAAGTGGTTAAATTTTAAAGAAGCCCAAAGAGATGTCTGAAAATCATACTTTGTGAGAGACTGAAACCAACAATAAAATATCTGACCTGATAAGAAAATGCTTTTTGTAAAAGTCTCTATTCAGTAGTTTTTGAGAGGTTCTCTCTGGAAATGATGTCACACACTGTAACAGAGCCCTCAGATCCGTGATGAAGTTGTTTTTGAGCAATGGAATAAATAAACATTGGTTTCAGAGCTGGGTTGGTCTGCACACCCTTTGAGATGAGTTTCATAACTTTACAATGTCCAGCTTTAGCAAGCCCCTTGCCTAATAATTCAGTTCAAGACAGCTGCACGCATCGGTCTCTCAGTAGGCTTTAATTTAATAGATGGGAATTGTCTATGGACTTATGCCAATTCTTAGCTATCAACATTCCTAAAAGCTCTATGCCAGTAGCTCTACCAGAAACCAAGCAAATAGGGGTTGCCTTTAAACCAAGTAGATTACTCTTTTCAAAAGTATAACCCAAGGCTGTTCTTAAGACCTCTTGTTAGTAATTCCTGAATAATGCTGTATGTGTAGTCTTTAGGTAAACTAGATGCATGCCCTCTTGCCATAGAGAATAGTTTAAGCATATCCTTCAAGCTGTGGTGCGTTGGGCTCAGCTCTTATTCTAGGACATGCTTTAAAAAGCAGAGTACCCAGCTGGGCCCATCCTGTCAAAAGGACAGGTCCTTATGGATTATGACAAACCCAAGTGACTGGCTATGGTAACAGCCTCTTCAGAATTTGCAGGTCTCGGATTCTCTCAGACTTTGTGGTGTAGACCTCTGTTGGAGGACCCATATGGTACTTGATGGAGATGTAGGGTGAATCCTAGGTGGCCCGTGGGGACCCCTGACCCAGCTCGAGGCAGGGCCCTCCCTCTAGTGAGAATCCACACCAGGCTCTTCAGTCATCAACACAACTTCTCAACCAAAGCCAGTAGTATTTAAGGCCCCGGGATCCCCTTTCAGTCAACAGCCTGGGATGTGGGGATTTCACCCTCCCAAATCCCCAACTTGAATTATGTGGGGCAAATAACTTTCAAAAGAACAGCTAAGCTAGAGAGAGAGTTTAAGGTGGAGGTTTAAAATACCTTATATCATACTGATTCCAAAGAACGGAAATCCAGCTTAAGCTTGTTTAAGCAGAACAGGAAAGCCCTGGCTTGTGCTCAGAGAAGGATAACTGTGGTACCTTACAGGATGGAAGGATCTGGAGCCACTCTCTTCGATCTCTATCATGCTGGTCTCTGCCTGGGCTTTGTTCTGGAGACTCTCCTTTCATGCTGGGAAAGCTGGCCATAAGCAGCCCCAAATGGACCACTCTAAGAATAAGAGAATATTTTTCTCCCACGGTCATTATACAAGACCCTGGAAGGACTCTGACAAGCCAGGCCAGCATCAGGCCACCCTGTGGCCAATGTTCCAGGTCTGATATCGGGAAAAGAGGGATGTGGGAAGAGAGAACATGCTAGGAAGCCAAAGATAAAAGCCCCCTCAGTCCTCCTGTATCTCACTTCTGTCCATCACTCCTTTTTGGGTTGAAGAATACCTCAAGCGTCTCATCATCATCATCATCATCATCATCATCATAATTTGGGGGGTTTTTTAGATTTTATTTATTTATTGGGGGAGGGGGGACAGAAGGATAAGGAGAGGGACAGACTGCACTTAGTGTGGAGCCCAGCACGGGACTTGATCTCATGACCCTGAGATCATGACCTGGGCCGAAATCAAGAGTCAGGTGCTTAACAGACTGAGCCACCTAGGTTTCCCTTCATCGTCATTTTATTTTTTTTAAGATTTTATTTATTTATTTGACAGAGATCACAAGTAGGCAGAGAGGCAGGCAGAGAGAGGGGGAAGCAGGCTCCCCGCTCAGCGGAGAGCCTGATGCGGGGCTTGATCCCAGGATCCTGAGATCATGACTAGAGCCGAAGGCAGCGGCTTTAACCCACTGAGCCACCCAGGCGCCCCTTCATCGTCATTTTAAATCAGCAAATCAGATGGCTGCATTACACCTGGAGCCCCTACCCAGGAAAGTCAGCCTTTACGTCATCAGGCTAGAAGTCGGTTTTCTTGCTGGGCTTTCCCTCCAACATAGTCCTCTAGCACATCATTTTGCGGCTGAATGCTGTGCTCTTCCAACCCCCTCCAAACACCATATGCACATGCACTGAGAGGAGAAGGGAGTAGAAGCAACAGCCCCTGGCAAGACTTTGACATATGGGACGCACAAGACATTGTCATCAGACCCGTGCTAGCAGGCAGAGAAACAGCCATCGGGAGATAAGCACGTGTCCCAGGCAACTGAGAGGACGGCAGAGCGAGGAGGAGAAGGAAGCCACAGATCATGTGCTGGGACTTGGGAGGATTCTTAGGAGGTGATACCCAACCCTGTGCCCCACCTGACCTGCTTCTCCTTCCTTCCTCCTGGTAATACACAGGCTAAGAAGCACAGAGGTAAGAAAATCTTTCTTATTTCATCTCATCAAAGAAGTCATCTTTTGTGGGATGCACTGTTGTTTTATGCACTAATATAAATAAACACAGGGGCCTGCCACTCACAATTATGCCACTGGTTAATAAGACATGGTCTAATTTCACAGATGTTAAAAATATCCTCAGTGTGTTTTAGGATCGACAGAGCACTGCGTGCTGGTGGTGATCTTTGCTGCCTTTGTATTCAGTAGTGGGGGTCCCGAGAGCTCTTAGATAAGGCATTTGGAGCCAGGAGTGTCACCTACCCAAGCCATCTCCCCTTCCATTTTTTTTTTTTTTTTAATTTGATGTGAACAACTGATGTTTCTTCAATTTCATGTAAAGCATGGGGAGAAGCTGCTTTGGAAGATTTTGCTAATTTTATTGACCTAAATAAACCCAAGAAAACAGTCACTTACTAAATCAGTGCAGGTTAAGACCATTTTCTTAGTCTTCCTCCCCTTCCAATCTCAGTGCCCCACTAAGCTCTTTCCATATAATCTGGTGCTAGTGAAAGCCACAAAGCTACACTGTACTAGTCCCGATTCCACCAGAATACTTCCGTGGGTATTTAGAAGTGAATAGACATCATCGTTTGCAACATGCTCTCAGAGTTCAAGAAAAAAGACAGGGAGGGAGGGAGGGAAAGAGGGAGAGAGAGGGGCAGAGAGAGAAAGAGCGATGAAAATGATAAAGCAAACATGGTAACTGTCCATAATTAGAGAATTTGGGTAAATGAGAGTTCTTTGTGATGTTCTTGGGACATGTCTGTAAGTTTGAAATTATATCAAAATTAAAAGTTACTCAAAAAAATTAAAAGTTACTAAGAATAGAAACTAGGAGCATAAGAAAGAAATATCTTCTTGACATTGTAATCTTACATTGTCTCCTCCGTTTTTATTGAGAGTGTCTTATGAGAGAGGCCAGTGGCAAGGACCTGGGATTGGCGTGTCCTTCAGGCTCCTTCTTCGGATCCGGTTCTCAGAGTTCCGGGCTAGGAAATTGTACATATATGCTCAGCTGGGATGGTTTTCCCCAGTTTCCTATCTGATTTGCCCCTTCCCTTCTTTGCTATCCTTGCTCATTGAATGCTCTAAGTGAATCTGGGTCTTTGATCTCCTTCAATTCTTTTTTAAAATAAAAGGAATATAATACGTAAACAACCTCTTTCTCTGGTCCCTCTGCTTCTTATTTCCAGGAGATAACCCACTTACCATTTCCCACGTGCCGTAAAAGCAGCCAAGGGCGCGTGTCTCAGATTGTTTCTTCCAGCTTCTGTCAGTTTCCTTCCTCCTCAGCCTTCTTTCTTCTCCTTGCTCTGCATTTTTCTTTCTTTCCTGCTCTTGTTTTCTCCCCTACCCCTTTTCCTTAGGTCCATCCTTGCCTCATGTCACCTGCATTCCTTCCAAGACCTCTGTTCTTCCTGGAGCGACCACCACCGTCTCTGCTCTCCTTTGTCTCCCTTTCTCTCTCCATCTTCCTGCTCACCTTTTCTCTCTCCCTGGACAATAAAGAGTTAGGGGTAGAGAAGAAAAGAGAAGGAGAGTGAAGAAAGTAAGAAAAGAGATCGGGGGACTAGAACAACTAAGAAAAGGAATAAGGGCAAAGTATCAAACACCGAGGCTAACAGAGAACGCAGTGATCAGACAGGGTGGGCTCCCACCCGGCAGGACTCCCCTGCTCTGTGTTTGTGGGGAGAAGCAATCACTAACTTGGGACAGTGATAATTCAAAGGAAGGGAAGGGACGCCGAGGTCTGGGGTTGCTTCAGTACCTTTGTTCCCTGAGTTTTGACTACCAGCCATCCAGTTTCTGACATTCACCTTCTCACAGTAAGCAAAGTACAACCAACCAACAAAAATGTACATTTGGGTTCAGCATCTGGCCATGGGCCGCTGACTGGTACACCTTCCTGATCTGGGACAGATTCTTGGTTGAGAATCCAGATTCCAGTCTTCTTTTACTCCACGAACCTCTTAGTTTTTAGGGTTAAATCTGTTTATCTTAACGGGTTTTCGTCTCTTTCCATAAAGGGACAAAATTTCGGGTCAAAAACTGTAGTCATACCCAGGGCTTAAGAAAATTTTGGGTAGTTAAATGGTAATTTATTGGTATACTGGATATAATATTGTTTATTATTGGTATATTGGGTATAATATAATATAATATAATATTGGGTAGTTAAGTGGTTATTCCTCCCCTGCCCATTCCCAAAAGGGAACGCATGGGCTGGATAATTATACATCGGCTTTTTGACCATCAACCCCCAACAGGATTTTTCTTTTCTACTCTGGAAATGTTCGTTTTTCAGCCATGGCCTGTCCTGTTGTTGTACTGCCTGAGTGAGAAAGCTCTAGATGTCAGAAGGTTCTTTCAGACAGTACAAAAGATTCTGGAGTGAACGTTCTTGTCTTCTGCTGAACTTCGAGCTTCCCTTTGGAGAGAGACATAAACCAAGACTAACGTCCTTTTCACATACAGTCCTTCACATGTTTGAAAATGGCACGAAGCCATCGTTCCACCAACCAAGAAAGCCCCAGTTCCTCAAGTCATTCTTTGAGTAACATGTTTTCTAGAGCTTTAACCAGCTTATCTGTGCCTTCTAGACAATGTAGTTTTTCAATATGCCTAAGTGCCTACCTGAAACTGAACAGCATACTCCCAACAGGGACATCCTGTCCAGCCCAGAGGGATGAAGTTACTTCCCAGGGGACTCCCAGTGCTCCTTTTAATGCAAACTAAGGTTTCTGTACTGTTTTAAAAATCTGCATTCCACTGTTGTGCCCATACTGAGCTGGTGATCCAAGTCTTTAAGTTTCATATAAGACTTGGTACCATTCTGAGCCTTTAATTGCCCTTAGGCAATCAATTAAAAAAAAAACAACTAAGACTGAGATTTGCATTAATACCTGTTAAATGCGTCTTGGGGCTGTAAGACTGTTCTGGTCCGTGGAGGCCATGTTAAACTCCTGCTGACCCTCAGGGCCAGAGACCAGGAGCAGGAAAACTACATGGGGATAGATATTTATTTTACATAAATATATATTTATTTTATATATGTGTATGTATGTGTCTATATAAAGTATATTTCCTGTTTTGGTCAGATATACATTTTTAAAACACACACAAGTAGCACATAAATAGATTATTGCTGTAAATGATTTAATCAGAATATAAGAATATGCAGGAAAATGGGAAAGCCCATACTCCCACCTCTTCTCAGATGTAACCCAGGTAACCGTGACCTTCTGTTTATGTACGTGCATATGTTTGTACATAGGTATGTATTTTTGATACAAACAAGATTGTACATTACTGTTCAGTGACCATTTTTTTCCCATTTAGTAACTGTCTTGGTGACCACAATAGAAGGCATAAACCTACCTCATGCTTCTGAACTATTGTGTGGTATGACTACAGCATAATTGATTCAACCAGTTCGTAGATGGTCACTCGTGCCTTGTCTTGCTCATAGACTTCACTGGAAATACTTCGCTTGTCTGTGCAGGTCTATATACACTCCAGTAGAGATGTTTAAACCAGGGGCACATACATTCGAAAGGGTCTTGTTACCCCCCATTTGTCTTCCAGAAAGGGGCACTGGGTTTGCATCCTCAGGAACCTCGGTTTCATACCGAGGAGTCTGTGTGCTGCTGTAAAGAACCATTGCTGTCATCGAGCTTTGCAAATGTAGAAAGAGAACAAACAAAAGCTTGTCTTTCAGTCCTCTTCCTTATTTTAAAAGAATATGTGTGCTTGTGTTTGGATGTCTCCTTTTCTTGACAGATGAGGGAAATTCCCAGATGAAAGTCTGTGAAATGTCGGGGCGGCGGGGTGGAACATTCCAGATCTCCGCATCTATGTGGAAGACATCACAGACGCCACGGTGGGAGAGTGACCTCGGTGTGCCTTGATAGCCTCCCTGAGATGATGACAACTCTTTATGGGCTCCTGGGCACAGGCCCAAATGCCTTCCAGGCTTGTCTAATCCTCCGGAGGAGATCAAAAACAGTGAAGCCAGCAGACCCCCCTCGTCAGGACTTTGGGTCCAGGGACCAGGCCCTCGTGGGTGTGAGGCCCAGCTTGCTTATGTATCAGCAGTGACCTCGGCCAGGTTATTGGATTCTGCTGAGCCTGCATTTCCTCCTTTGTGCAAGAGAGGTAATACTATCCCAACCTCGGAGGGCACTCGGGGAGCTTAAATGAGATACTGTGAGGAAACCAGTAGAGTGGTTGATGGAAAGAGCAAGTTATAGATACGTTAGCCCTTACTATTACTGTCATTATTGTTGTTGTTTACTACGGCCACTACTACTACTAAGCCTACATACATACATTTATTTATTTTGTGTATGTGTGTGTGTGTGTGTGTGTGTGTGTGTGTGTGTGTGTATAAAGTATATTTTCTATTTTGGTCAGATATACATTCTCACTCCTTTCCAGTAAAGTCAGAGTCCTGCAAGGACTTGGAGCTCACAGAGATAAAGGCACAGGTGAGATGCCTCCTGCAAGCTTCTGGAAGCCTGGGGCGACACCAGTCCCCTGCTCCTTGCATTCCTGAGGCAGCATTGAGCGGCCAAGTCACCCCTGTCGAGCCAGCCAGGGTCAGACTTGGAGGCCCACAGTGGCTAACTCCAGCGGCTGCAAATCAAACCACTTCCCGGGGTCCGGGTTCCACTTTGGGGACACGGAGCTGATCCCAGGCCCTAGTCCATAGAGTCATGGTGGGGACTCACTGAGCTGCCACGTGTGAGGCTCCAGAGCGGTGCGCGGCACCCCGCAGGGGCTCAGCAGGCATCAGCTCCAGTCACTGTTCCGCGGGAAGCCATTGGTGGCTGCTTGTAGGAGGCTGACTGACCGCAGAGCCCTCCGCTCCTGGCCGAAAGGCTCAGCACCAACAGCCAACTTGCATTTTCCTCCACCCCGCAGATGGCAGCCGTGCTGCCCCCCTTCCTCACCCCGTGTCAGCTCACCTTGAGTGTGCTCCTGCTTAGGACCCTAGTATGGAGGCAGCCCTTCAGGCGAGAAGGTGCCACATTCCTGAAAGACTCTGGGCCAGGCAGGGCCCGGTTCGCCCCTCTCAGCTCGGCTTGGGGCCAGTCCCACCGTGGCTTTGGTGAATGCTTTGCGGCCCTCAGGAATGAGGCTCCGGGACAAGACTCATGCGATTCCCTGCCAGGGACAGTTGAGAAAGCACTAGTCCACGTGGTGCACATGGGAGAGAACTCAAGGGACCTCCCGCTGATTTGTACAAATGACACAGTGCTGTCCAGCTTCCCAGAAGCGCTGGCCTTCTTTCCCAAAGTTACAGGTGGGGCTGAAAGCCCATCTGACAACCACGCTGAAGAGGCTGAGGCCATGCCCAGGAGCCAGAACCCGAAGGCAGGGTGGGGCGGCTCTCAGCTCCCCCTTCTTAAATGCCAGGGAGAACATTGTCCAGATTGCTGTCCCATCCAAGATGGAAAGTTAAATTCAATAGTCTGGACTTGGGTGGTGACTAATCTCTGTTTCTCCTTTCCCCGTTGTGCTGAGTCGGTCCCTAGCAGCCCATTCATTTTAAGGGTTTGGATGCAGAAGGAAGGAGGGGGTCTGGCGGATTCCGGGCCTTGAAGCATGGCACCCTGCTTTGTTCAGATCTGGGTGGAATCCGTCACCTCCAGGCCCCTTGTTCTCTGTGTACTATTTCGGGGACTTCTTGATGCCCTAAGAATGTGACTGGGCCCTGAGCTCCAGGTTCCGGCGCCATGCCCCAGAGGCGTACCTGGGGCTGTGGGGTCAAATATGAATCTACCTCCCCAGCAAGGACACAGGACAGATCTGGACTCCTAAGAAGCCTCATTTCTGTTCTCTTTTACTGCTGGGCTCTCAGCACCCTACCTGAGGCATACAGAGAGGTAAAAGCCCAATTACACATATCACTGGATTCAGTAAGGAATAAACACAGCACCTGTGAGGGCCACGTGTGGAGCACTATGCCCGCCGTGAGAGGACGACTCGTCTCTGATGTGACAGTCATAATAAGGTCAGGGCCTGTGCTTTACGGCCCTCTATGCTCTTAGGGTGCCTAACACCACAGAGCAAGTTGGGACAGAGAAAGACAAGGAGCTAATATTCCTCCCCAGTGCTAGGAACTGTTTTCTATGTTTTCACAACTACTATTTCATTGAACTCTCCTAATCACCCTAAAAGCATTGCTAATTTTAGCCTACTTTACACATAAGTGGATTAAGGTTCAGAGACAGTGAACTATTGCCCAGAGTCACACAGATTGCAAGAGAGGGGCCAAGATTTGAACTCGGGTCCGCAGACTGCAAAACTGATCCATCCCCAGCAGAAAAGATAAATTAACTTTTGCCGAGGGTCCTGAATCTTACAGCAGCCCCTCCCTCCAAACTCTTTGCTGAGTTTAGACTTCTCTGGCATGATTATGGCTGCTAAGGGCCTGGGCGACCCCAAGCCTCTCCACCCACCCCCATCCTGCCAGGGAGAGCTGACTCTCTCCAATGGGCCAGGACCCCAGGAGGCAAAACCATCTTGGTTCCAGTGAGGGATGTGATTCAAACCCTGTCCCTCGCCTCCCAGCCGAGCATCTCCCTGGTGTCTGCCCTGCATGACTTGATCTCTGTAATTTACAGTCTAGTCTTGGGAGAGCTTAGACATTTTTCCTTTAAAACAGTGGCTGGAACATGCCAAGAGCTGGAAAGAGCATTCCACGTGGGCTTCATGACTAGATCTGCTCCGCTCAAATCCATTACATTGAAATTCCTATAAAATTCACACACTTCCAAATCTCCAGAAATGATGGTTTTATTTAGAAGTAAGTGAGCAAAGGGATGATTTCATAGACCTCAGTGCCAAAATATTAGCTCAGTGCTTCTCAAATGTTTAGCTTTCAGGACCTCCTTACACTCCAGAAGATTATTATTGAAACCAAAGAACTATTGTTCAATTGAGGTTATATCTACCAATATTTACAATTTTTGAAAGGAAAATGCAACGAGATTTAAAATATTTATTCATTGGAGAAGAATAAACCTAACACATTCATGTTAACGTAAATAAGATGATTTTAGGGAAAAATAACTATATTTTCCAAAACCAAAAATATTAGCAAGAGTGGCATCATTTTACATTTTTACAAATATCTATAATTTCTGACTTAACAGAAGACGGATGAAGACTGGTATCTGATTCCGCATTCAGTCTGCTGTGATCGCCAACGTCATGGGGCCCCTGAGAGGCCCCCAGTAAAGGGAGAGAAGGAGAGGAAGAAAGGCGAAGACTAGCCTATGACCATGGTTTGAAACTTGGGGATCCCCTGACAGAGTCTTGGGGACCACCCACCCTCTTCTGGAGTCCCTGGATCACTTTGGAAACCATTGTCTAAGCTTAAAAGTATAAAGATTTTTTTTCTTTGGAGTGTCTCTCCATGCAAGCAATGTTTAAGGAGCTTGATACAGGAAGTTGGTGGGAGTGGGGGTTAATTTCAGGGGCAGTAATGCCCCAGCTATTGGTTTGAGGAGGAAAGCCTTGGAGACACGTGTGGACACGTTAGAACCCTGTGGCAGCCCGGCTGGACTATCCCGGAAGTACCATCAGCAGGCGTCCGGCTGGGACGAGGCACCTTAAGTCCCAAGTAGGGCCCTGAAGAAGAGGCAGGCTGGTAGCCGGAGCCCTGCAGCCAGAGCCCAGGCGTTGTCTGAATCAGGTGGCTGGGAGAGCACGGGGTTGGGGGGCAGCGCAGGGAGGGTGGCGGCAGAGGTGGGGGGGGTGGGGGATCCTGCTCAGGTGTGAGCCATAGCAGCTTTTTGGAGGATGGCAGCTCTGCCAATTGTAATGACAATAAGAATATACTGCCAGTAATGTGGAATTACTATTTATTGAGCACTTGGACCCAGGCAGTGTGCCAAGCACTTGACCGAAATCCTTTCATTAATCTCTCACCCCTAACCCTTTGAGGTAACTATTAACTGTAATCCCTCTTGTAGGGACAAAGTAAGGCGGGAGCAGTTAGAATTACCAACCAACGTCACACAGCTGCCTGTGGCAGCTGAGCCGAAATTTGAATCCAGGTTTACCAGACCAAAAACTCTCTCCCAGCTCCCAGCAGGCAAACTCCTGATGGAGAAAAATCCAAGTTTGAGGACAGGAAGTCTGAATGTTACTGCTTCCCACTGGATGAAGCATGGGGACAGAGTGGACACCCCTTCCAGCTTCAGTCACCCTCTTGGGGGCTTCAGAGCTGGATATGGGGGTCATCAAAGACTGCGGGCAGGGAGGAGCCACGATAACAGCACTGGGTGTATGGCCCCTGGTTTTGGGGGGCCCCCCAATGACCCTCCCCACCCAACTCTGCTCCCACCAGCCACCTTGCCATTGTTTGCCTCCAGTGGGGCAAGTGTGGGCATTGGCATGCCACAACCACCCCCCAAACCTTCCTCTCTGAAGGTCTATAAGAACTACATCCCTTCAAAGCCCTGCCTTGGGGTCCTTCAGAGCCCTTCTCCCCATCCGACCTGTGTCTGGCACAAGGCCACCTCCACAGCCCACCCCTTCGGAGCTCAGGCTCCCAGAGGCGCGAACTTCTCCTAAACGACCTCTATCTGCGGTTCCCTGAAAAAATAAACAAGGAGATTGTGTGAGAATTCTCTTCCAAGGCATCCTCCCCTCTCCCTCACCAGAGGCTCAGAGGAGTTCAGCTTTGCACGAACTTTTAATTTGCGTGCAGACAAGCACAAAAGGCCCAACCAGATATACCTGTTATTTCCCAATGACCTGAGAGTCCGAAGTTTATGTTAAGCCTTGGGTTATGGCTCAGCTTGCACGCAAAGCTCCAGGACTCCTGCAGGCAATTGAGAGGTGGCGCTGGAGAGGACGGAGGAGCCTCAGAAGTGACAGCACATAATTTAATTCCCCCTAAGCTTTCCAAGCATGCAGACTGTTCCTTTTTTGTCAGCCTATAACCTAAGTGATTTGTTCTACTCAGGCAAGAAATGTCTAATGTAAACCATATTGCAGCTAAGCCCCGGTGAAGAGAGCTCCCTGCGGCTTGGTGTGTGTGTGTGTGTGTGTGTGTGTGGTGAGGCTGCAGGGAAGCTGAGGGGAGGCAGACCCCCTCCAGCCCAGGTCCTGACTGAAGAAACCGGCATTCTTGGGCTCTCACCACCGCACTCACTCTTCCTTCTCATGCTTCATCCCTTGTGAAGGGGTTTAATTTTAGTCCAAGTGTTTCTGGGAGAGCTCGGCTGCCTGTGCCCTGTGTCCCGGGTTAGAGTTCCACGTGAGCCACCAGTGGCTGTGGGACTCCAGGCAAACTTCTTTCAACTCCAGTCACCATTTTTGCTTTCCTGAAACAGCCGGGAGGGGTGCAGACTCATTCTAGCGGCAAGTCATTTGGTGTCCTGGTTTCAGAGGGAAGCGATCTGTACCCCAACCTGGCTTTGCCTCTAACTAGCCAGGGATTTGAGACAAGAAATCTTCTCTGGGCATCAATTTCCTCATCTGGAAAATAAGTGAGTTGGATGAGGTGGTCTTTGAAGTTCTTTCAACTCTAAACGATTATGTATGCCCTAAATCACTTCCAGTTTGACAAGATAATAAGAATAGTAGCAATTATTACTATTATTGTTATTATTACTATCTGTAAGTCCCTTCTATGGTTCCAAAGAATTCACTAGCCAGGCAAATCTTCTTTTAAAGTTTTCAAAAAAAATTCTTTTATATGCCTTACTTCCATGAAACAAGGAGGATACTAGCCCCCCGCCCCTCCATGGCGAGATGTGATACGAAAGTTCTAGTCCAACTCATTCCCGTCAAATTATTGAATTTCCCCTGTAACCTCTTCAGACAGCTAAAAATGGTCTCTGAATACAGCCTACATTTCAAGGTTGTTCCCTCAGCTAAAAATGCCCCCACCCTTTCTCTACTGTGAAAAGCCTCGTTTCCCTTTTGCTCCCCTCCGCATTATGGAAGGAATTGTTTCTCCTCTGAATCCCTTGAGCACTTCGCACTATTATTCCATTGACTTCATTCTGTCATGTTATTTTTGGTTTCATATCCAATCTATCTCTGCTTAACTAGACCCTCAGGACCTGGGGAGCAGGGACTGGGTCTCTGTACAGCTCGGCCTCGCTGCTCCCCCTCTCCTCCCTCCCTCCCTCTCCCAGCACCTGGTATATATTCAGTGTTCCTAGAAGAATTAAACTGTTGAGCTCTGTGGATTTTATCACAATGGGATAAGAATGCTCTGTGGGTTAGAAGTTCACAAGCCTGGGCTGAGCAGCACTGATCCCCACCCGCCTAGGATCACTGATTAGGCTGGTGAACACAAGGACGGGGGTTGGGACTTGGGGGGCAGGTTGGGATCTCAGGAGCATGTGTTGTGAGGTGCAGGGGAAAGCTGGCTTTTTAGTGGTGGGCAAAGCCCCTAGATAAGACGGACTGCATATTCTCTTCTCCTTACTTAGCCAGGTTTAGAACCAGCTGGTCGACCCTCCTGTCAGAATGTTTTGTAAATAGCACCCAACTTGGATTACATGGGAATGTTTCTGAAATTTAAAGAATAGTTGCTATTCAGTTTTATTTGCCCCAGGCTCTTCTTTCTTCCAGCATATGGTAACTCTCTTAGGAATAGTTTCTTTTGCCCCACTCTTTCTCCAAGATGGACCATAATGCGCATCAATACCTTCCTTGCCTTTGGTGTAAAGTCATGTTTGGAGGCATCAAGCTCCGTGTGGGCTTCTCATTTTAAAATGAACAAGAATTTTTTAAAAAATTTTTTTCTAAATGAATGAGGATTTGAAGTTAGCCTAATTAAGAAAAGTTTAGACGAGGTGCTTTAAAACACCGTGGTAGAGAGATAAGGAAGAGCTGTGCTATTGGAAAGGTGATTTCATGTTCAGCAAAGCTTTCTTACAATGAGAATGAACAAACAGAAAAGTGTTGTCATGAAGAGTGGCAACCGCCCCCCAAAAAGGTTCTGAAATCCGCCCTTGGTTATTGCCCTCTTGCAGGAGAAGGAATCACGGGTGCTGTAAATTTGAACAATTTCTCCAGAAAAGGATCCATTTAATTGAAAAGTTAAACAGAATGAAGAGCTTAGATAACTGTGTCCTTGGAGGTATCTTTTTCTTAAAATATGTGAATTATCTCACCAAAGACATCTGAAAAAGAATCTGTATGGTTGTTGTACGTAGGCCACTAATGGCAAAGAAAGCTGGGGATTTCATTTTATCCAGGCTGAAGAAAAGCCAGAGGAGGAATAGAGGTCATTTCTGATGACCAGGAGATCAATGTGTTGGGAATTCAATGGATAGTAGGTTAGAGTCCTTTTGCTTTAATAATTGGGATAAACATGGCAGATGCAACTTTACAAAACATTCTGGGAGTGAGAGAGGCAGGGAAGGCTGAGACAATTTACATGAATGCTTGGGAAGCAAAGCTGATAAAACCTGTTTGCTACCACAAGGGCGGATGGGGAAGCAACATTCCAGAAATGGAGGAGAAATGAAGGAGATCTCGGGTCCCTAAGGGGAGAAGCAAGGCAGCGCTGAGCTTTCCCCTCTCAGCTGGCCTGGAATGCTGGCTCAGAAGAAAAGGAAGGGTCAGGGGTTTTATTTTTTAAGAAGATGTCTCAGCAGTTATAGTGAACATGGCACAGCTGGCTCTCAAAGATGGGTAGAGGGTGAGAAGGGTAGCCAGGGCCTGTGGCAGATCGGGGAAAGGGGGCCTGGGGGAGGAAAGAGGGCTTCTGAACCAAGGACAACATCTGGCAGCTTGGGCAGAAGGACTGCCAGACGTGAGGTCCAGAGACTGAGCAGAGAAATGGAAGGGCAACAGGAAGGACTTTGGGGGGAAGGCAGCAGTGTGGGGAGGGTGTTCTCCTTTCCAGATCTGAGGAGGGGACTTCCCACTGAGGAGAGCCATGGAGGAGGGACAGGAAAGCCACCAGCAATGCCAGGAAGGCGTGTGGTATCAGGGCCTGGTCTCCAGAAACAATTTCTGCAAAGATGGTGACACCTCAAGCCTGCGTTCCTTCACATCCTCTCTAAAAGTTAAAGGTCTGTTTTGTCAACACTATGTGAAATTGGCCTTATTTGTGGAATTCTGCAAGACAGCTTGCAGTCACGGGAGGGTATATGTGACCTAAGGAGAACCAGGCCCTTCTCTGAGGCCCCAGGGCCCTGGAGCCAATTCTTTGGGTTTCAAACCTTTTCTTGGAGATTTTGAGAACAGTGAAATTGGAGAGAGTGTTTACCTTAGAGTAATGTCAGGGAGCAAGAATTTCTGTCCCTTCCAAGATCCTTCTAGCTGGACTGAGAATCAAGTTGATGTGTGATAGATTAACAGGAGAAAATCAAATTTCATAGTGTACTAATGGGGTATCCACACAGATTTGGAAATTCCAAAGACAGACAGGCAAAGTGAGGTATATATGTCCTCCTGAACTAAAGAGAAGGGGTAGGAGTCTGGGTCTTTGAAGGGAAGAAATGCAATTTATAGGGCAGCAAGAAAAAGAGCAGATGTTTGGTAATTAGATATTTGCCCTGCCCTACAGATGGGTCACTCAGATAAAATTTATCTCTGGTAATAACCATTCTTCTGGGAAAGATTCCCATTTAGATTCTTCTGTGTAGTTAAGGGAGGGGCAAAGAGTTTCTCTCCACCCACAGGGTCTCAATTGCTTTCAGCTCAAGATAATCTTCAGGCCAAAGGGGCCCATCTTGGGACGGCCTGTCTTTGGCCCTTACGGTTCCATCCTCTGAAACTTGCTGAAGTTCCACACATTAAACTTGAGCTGGTAGATTGTTTTGTCTCACTGAAACACTTCTCCTTGGTCTTGACAATAGGTCAGTTTAGTTAAACTCACTTCAGGAGGCAGTGATGCACGCGTATTCTCCAAGTTAGATCTATGGTTCGAGTAATCAGGTATTAAATAAGAGGCGGGGCGCCTGGGTGGCTCAGTGGGTTAAAGCCTCTGCCTTCGGTTCGGGTCATGATTCTGGGGTCCTGGGATCAAGCCCCGCATCTGGCTCTCTGCTCAGTGGGGAACCTGCTTCCCCCTCTCTCTGTCTCTGCCTGCCTCTCTGCCTGCTCATGATCTCTGTCTGTCAAATAAATAGATAAAATCTTAAAAAAAAAAAAAAGAGGCATTTCTATGGAAACAAAAGAAAAGCAGTTGCTAACGATTAGATCAAATGATAAATCAGGAAGTGATAGGCTTACCTGGTAAGCCTGCTGGGGACTCTATAAGCAAAGTCACCATGACGATATTTCCAAGGGGCCTTGTGCGCTCCCTAAAGTCAACCTTAGTTTCTTAAAGCTGTCTGTTTATATCTGAGACTATGACATTCCAGCCAAAGCCTGGTGACATACCCAAGATTTCCAATTGTGTCCAGTCATAAGAGAGAACAGATTCCTACTGAACTTAGGCAAATAAATTTATTGACATAAAATGTAAGACTACTCACTGAGAGTTTCTGAATTCTGGTGGGTTCAAGTAGGAAGAAAAAATAAACGTTTCAATTTATTCACGAAAGTCTATTTTATCAGATTGCTGTCAGTTAGCCTAAGAGAAAAAGTTTTCTTCAATCTAGAAAAAGCAGGATTTTTAAAAAGTCAGCAATGTTTCAAACAAAAAGTCATAAAAATTATAATTATCCTCCTTAGTATATTCAGGCCCTATGTAGACTATTAATTCTTATTTTGCTTGAATCCAGTTTTTTGACTAGTTCTGGATTTTTTTTTTTTTAAACCTAGTTCAGTTTTATGGTCTTGAGGTTATCAGAAACCTGTACTCAGAGTTCTTTCCATGTACCTCCCTGAAGATAAAGCACATTTGCAGGAAGCTTTTATAAAAGCATTTGAGTAAAAGTATAACTGTCAGGAAATAATAAAAGATTCAGAAATGGCCACAGTTAAAGATCTGATTAGAGTTCATCACAATGCAACTGACAAGGAAATTTGGTTAGTTTTGTGATGCACAACAGGTCAAGAAAATAACATCCCAGGACATGAGGTTTCTAGGCATTTCATATACTTTGTAGAACACTGATTTAAAATACACACACACTGATTTTAATAATATATCTACATAAATGTCAACTAACCGGCTTTACTATTACTTATTAGACAATGCTTCCCATGTAATTTAACGCACCAAATGAGCCTAATTATTTTAATTTCTCAAAAACTGTTTTTGAAGAGTTCCAGGGGCCCTCTGCAAGGTTCAGTTAGATTGTGGTCAAAAACTTATTTTAGAATTCGATTTTTGGGAAACATATCAAGAAATACCAATCAAAATTGATTAAATAGGATCACAAATCCCTATGAAACAATATCAAATGATCCCTGTAAACAAAATGACAATAAAAGGTTTCAAACAGGTTACATAGCTGTGAGCAAAATTTAGCTCTTTTAATAAATACTAAGACTCCATTTTCTTAAGTAATCAAAGACCTCATAAATTTAGGAGACTATTTGGGCAATACTGATCATCGTTTTTTAGGCAGATAACTTAAAAGATAAAGAAAACCTTTGTTTCCAGTTTCTCTTTAAGCACAGACACATAGTTTAAGAAAATTCTGTCTTTTTCACAAAGAGAAGAGAAAAATCTTACTTTTGCTCCAGTGTATTTTTGATATTAAAATTAATTTAGTTACTTCAACTTATCTTAATCTTAGCCAGTACTGACCGTGCACAAGATTTTATTCCAAAGAGTCTTTTTCCATAAACCTTCTGTAATTTTCTTTTTTACATTCAGATTTTGCCCTAAGTTTTCCCTCCAGTCTCACTTTAGGACAAAATTACCTTCTTTTCCTTCAACAAAGATGTGCTTTTTTTTTTTTTTCCTACCAAAAACACATACCTTACCTTCCTTGCATACAGGATTATCTCCTTTAATTCCGGTAGTCTTAATTACATTTATTAGAATTCTTCATGCTTAGAAAACTTAATTTTTAGTGAAAACTAAATAGTAAGAAATTGTGAATTGTCTGCTCTATCAGAATTTTTCAGATTGGCAAATTTATGAATGTATTCCATAATTATTTTTATAATTATAATTATATATAAATATAAATATAATTCATAACATTTCATAAAAATGTGCTTTTTCATAATCTGTTGATAAAGCATAAAACATGTTTACAAGCAGACCCCAATTTTCTTTTAAAGATTTTATTTCTTTATTTGACAGACAGAGATCACAAGTAGACAGAAAGGCAGGCAGAGAGAGGGGGGGAAGCAGGTTCCCCACTTGAGCAGGGAGCCCGATGCGGGGCTCGATTCCATGACCCTGGGATCATGACCTGAGCCGAAGAAGGCAGAGGCTTTAACCCACTGAGCCACCCAGGTGCCCCAATAGACCCAAATTTATCTTGAGTTTCTCTGTAATAAGACAAAAGTAGGTAAGTTATTTTCAGCATTTAATGTTCATTATTTAACCTCATTTGGAAATCTGAATAATCAAGGAATTTAACTTTACTCACCATTTAACTTAGCAGCAAGTTTAGGTTACCAAAGATTTCAGAAGCCATTTAAGAGTTAGCCTACTGGGGCGCCTGGGTGGCTCAGTGGGTTAAGCCGCTGCCTTTGGCTCAGGTCATGATCTCAGGATCCTGGAATCGAGCCCCGCGTCGGGCTCTCTGCTCGGCGGGGATCCTGCCTCCTCCTCTCTCTGCCTGCCTCTCTGCCTGCTTGTGATCTCTCTCTGTCAGATAAATAAATAAAATCTTTAAAAAAAAAAAAAAGAGTTAGCCTACAAACGTTTCTATCTTAGAGACATTTACTTAATTCACTGTCTCCTAACAATTATGCTTTGACTACCCACAGAACTTCATGAGGCATTAGACAAAGTCAGTCATTATCCTAAGGACTTTTTTCCCTAACAGATTTGGCAAGAGAGTTAACATGAACTTATCTGACTTCTAGTAAACACAAGCAGAATAAAAGTGTTATACTGAATGCTGATTAAAGATATGTCTATTTTAATTAAACCAGCAACCTTATATTAACTTTCGTTTCAGACATTTTCCCAAATCACAGGAACTTGAAAAACACCTAGGTTAGTTTCTAGCTTTCTGAGTGTTAAATTGCCCAATCCTTACTAGTGTTTGTCTTCAAACTAACTAAAATAGATCTCTTTTACAAATTAATTTTAGCAGTACCATCCGGAGACAGAGAAAATATTTCACATTTACAACCTACAACACACAAAAATACAAAGACAAGATGCAAACAAAATCTTTTACAGCTTTTGCTTTTTTACTGATATTTGTGGAGAGAACGTTACAGGCCCAGTTTCCAAATATTTCCCTCTCCACCCCTGTGGCCCCACGAAAGACTTCTCCCTGAAGTTTGTATTTCAAAGAAGGGCTCTTAGGTTCTAGAGAAGGAAGGTTGAGGGGAAGTAGTTTAGTCACAAAGACACAGAGAAAGTACCCAAGTTCCCCCTCCCCCCCAAGTGGATATTTGGAACAGATCTGCCTATTCTCAGATGCGCTAGAGTTTGGACATTAGAGTCTTTTTAGCAATTTGGATTTTAAAATAGCTTCTTCCTTATTCCCCCGCTCCCTTCTTTCCTTCAATCTCAGGAGATCATGGTCTGTGTTTATATTTCAAAGACATGATAAGATTTATAATTTCAAGGGACAAAGGAAGAATGTAAAAAAAAAAAAATTTCCCTAGAGATTCAGGATAGTTGCTATTTAAAATTTCCCTTTTTTTTTTTTTTTTTAAGTACAGGTAATTTTGTTTCAATATCTTGCTCTTTTGTAACACCCATAAATATTTTGAGAACAGGTGAGCTTTGGAGGTTGGCAAAAATAGGTGGGCTTTGTCTTGTTTCTAAATTGCATTTCTGGTTTTGGAGAGATCTGTAAAATAATGACAGTTGTCCCTAATTCCCCAAAGATCAAATTACAGCCTGAATAGTGAAGAACTGGCCCACCTTTTAAGCTAAATTTACTTCTCTTTATCAGGGAGACTTTTTTTTTTTTTTTAAGATTTTATTTATTTGACAGAGAGAGATCACAAGTGGGCAGAGAGGCAGAGAGAGAGAGAGAAGGAAGCAGGCTCCCCTCGGAGTAGAGAGCCCGATGTGCGACTCGATCCCAGGACCCTGAGATCATGACCTGAGCGGAAGGCAGAGGCTTAACCCACTGAGCCACCCAGGTGCCCCATCAGGGAGACTTTTAAGTAAAATGGGAACCAAAAGATTTATGCCTCTATTTTAACAAAAGCCTTTTTTCTGGGTATGCTATTAACTTTGACTTATACTAACCCCGATTACTGGCCGTTTGCAGATCATTTGTAGGAAAGCCTATAAGAAATTCTGGTCCTGTTTCTTCTTGTGAAGGGAACATAGTGTAAATATAGTCAAATATTCTTTTGTAATTTTGCTCTAAATTTGGTAGTATCTTCTAGATATTAGGTGTAAAAGGGCTTCACAGTTTTAAAAAATCTGCTGCTGTCCGGGAGACATGAATTCTTCTGTGATAAGCAGTCTAGGATACACCAGCAAAGGACATTGTGTAGGAATGCCTGAAGCAGGCAGATCCTGCTTACCGAGCCCTGGAAGGTAGGAACAAAGGGAGCTTTATTGCCGGTCTCAGGAGCTTTTGTTAAATTCCTTTTCTGGCTTTCAGCATTTCCAGGAGCAACCTGTATACTTAAAACCTAGAGATTAGGCCAGGGTGCTGCTCTCTGTAAATCTTATAGGGAAAGGGAAGTTAAAACAGGCAGATGACCCTGGATTTTTAAGAAGGGGAGTTTATGTTGGATATGGATATTTATTTTTAAGTCTTAAGCCTAATTTCTGTTTCTTTTTTTAAATTTTATCAAAGGAGTCCTTATGACTAGTCATTATACTAATAAGACAATTGGAGCTCTTCCTTTTATAAATATATATAAAATTATATATTTACATATTTAATTTAATGTTTATTTTAGATATTACAGATTTAATTATATGTATTTTATAATAATTTTATGAATAAAATTTTATATTTATTTATATTTAATTTATATATTTATATATATATAATCTAAATATAACCAACTTAAAGGATCCATTGTCCGGTCACTGGTGAGTAGGATCTATTAATAGCAACTCTAACCAGTAAGTCTTCTAACGGCTTAACTGAGGATTCAGGAGGTGTCTGGAGAGGGCAGAGACGATGCAGCCTCCATGACCCAAACGTTTACTCCTGAAAGTAGTCTCCGAAGCAAAAGCTTTCACTGCAGAGGCAGGAAGAATCATGGAGTAAGAACAGTGTCCCCCCAAATCATGAGCCACCTCCAGCCACAGACCTGCTCAGCCGTGACACTGAGCAGGTGCTACAGGAATGGGACTTTCCAGCACCAACAAGCAACGAAGGTTGAGATGATGAAGGTCCCCGTAGGCTGGCGCCTGTCACGACAAACTCCATGGCTGGACAGAGAGAAAGAGACTTAGGACCCAGTCTATCTGATTGGCCACCAAGGTATAGCCCTGTTCATGCGTTCTTTGGATGGTGGAGATCAAAGAGCTTGGTCACAGAGCCAAGCTCTTAGAACATACAACAGGACGAAAGGAAAAGTCTCATCGAGTGTATGCACATGACCAGCTTTATCTAAGGTTGGGTCTCCTGGAGCTGAACTACCACCTACCAGAGATGTACCACAGGGCGGGGGTTTTGTGATATTTTCCAGTGTACCTCATTACACGCTCATTTTGTTCATGGGTGACCTTGTGTCAGTCTAGCTGTTCCATGATCAACTGAGCCTAACACAGGAGTCTTCTTGAGGTGGCAAGTGCTCTCATGATGTTTAAGTGCTCAACCCATATCCACCATTTTGAGGCTTTGGCTAAGGTGTTCCTTAGCAACAGCCTTTACCTCACGTGCCCATTGGCTCACAGCAGAGTTCGTAGGACAAATAATGTAAAAGACACAGGCAAAGGAAAACAAAGACAGTCTCTGGGAGGAAATGGATCAGCAGCCAAAGAGTACCCTATCAAATTTAACCAGAGTCACTTAGCCCAAGGAACTAGTTTCACAAACACTTTCTCCTGCTCATCTAAATTTAGGAAGAGAGAAAAAGGACTCATCTCATCATTCTCACTTCGTCAGACTCTGCACATAGAGATTCCAGGAGAAAGTAAGAAATCTTGTTTCCTGCCAGCTGTGAGTCAGATGTCCTGGGATCTCTCAGCAGCAGTGTCGGGGTGGGGGGGGGTGTCCTGATCTTTTATGACATCCACAAACATTTTGAGAAAAATAGGTGAGTTTGGGAGATCGGTAAGGATAGGTGGGCTTTGACTTGTTTCTAAATTGTTAAAGTACCCTGTTGACTATGTCAACTGTCAGAGAGCGAGAAATCCTATCCCCTCCAAGGTCCTTCTAGCTGGACTAAGAATCAAGCTGACATGAGACAGATTAACAGGAGAAAAATCAAATTTCATAGTGTACTAACAGGGAATCCACACAAACATGGAAATTCCAAAAACAGGCAGGCAAAATGAGGTATATATATGTCCTCCTGAACTAAGGAGATGGGGGTAAGGGTTTGGGACTTCAAAAAAAAAAAAATACAATTCACAGGACAGTAAGAAAAAGAGCAGATGTTTGGTAATTAGACGTTGGCCCTGCTCTACAGATGGGTCACTCAGATAAAAATTACCTCTGATAATAACCATTCTTCTGGGAAAGATTTCTAATTTAGATTCTTCTGTGTAGTTAAGGGAGAAGCAAAAAGTTTCTCTGGAGCTCACAAAGTCTTGACTGCTTTCAGCTCAAAATAATCTTCATACCAATGTGACTGGTCCCTAGAGTAATAATAACATCAACCACTGCCTTGGTGCCCAGTGGGCTTAAATCTCCTGGGATAATTAGCTTAGAAAATTCATGAGTCAAGATGTCCACACAGTGGGCTCCATGAAGTCTAAAGAGGAGGGATGGATAAAGCCGAAAGCCAGTAGACTAAGTGTGTGTACATGCAGAAACGTTCATCACTGTGCCTATTTGGGAGGAAAATAATTTATACATATACAAATGTATTTTTTCCTACATATTTAGTCCAAATGTTTGTTAAGATATCTGAAAACTACTCCAGACCAAAGCCCACCCCATCTTATTTTTACCTTAAAGGCAGTGTTACAGAGATACCCAAATGATCCAAGAAGATCTTAAATACACAAGGATTTCCTAATTTTTTCCCTTTTTTCCTTTTTTTTTAAAAAAGATTTTATTCATTTATTTGAGAGAGAAAGAGCAAGAGAGTACAAGCAGCGGGAGAGGCAGAGGGAGAGGGAGAAGCAGGCTCCCCACTGAGCAGGGAGCCGTACGAGGGGCTCCATCCCAGGACCCTGAGATCATGACCTGAGCTGAAGGCAGATGCTTAACAGACTGAGCCACCCGGGGGGCCTCAAGGATTTCCTAATTTATCCCTGCATGCATGATGTAAATAATCACCCAGAGTGCTGAGTTGGATAATGTCCTTTTAACTGAATATAAGTTAATTCAGGATGGGAGTGTTAGATTTCAAACATTAGTGGCAGCAAACTGTAGAAGAAAAGCAGAATGCTATAATTCATGACCTAGAAAGAAGAGTAACAGCTTCTAATTTCCACTCATCCTTGGTGTCATATGATATGTTTCAGAAACTCACTTAAAATTGAGAAAATAAGCTATTCCTAATTATACTCAAGTAAGGAAATAGTTCATTTATGACTCTAAGAAGATTAGAGAATCTTTAGTGTGTTTGTTTAGAGACTATGCCAAAATTTTCTTCGGAGGCATAAACCTGGTTTTCCCTTTCTCTTAAAAAAAAAACAAAAACCAGGGTGCCTGGGTGGCTCAGTGGGTTAAGCCTCTGCCTTCGGCTCAGGTCATGATCCCAGGGTCCTGGGATCGAGCCCCGCATCGGGCTCTCTGCTCCGTATATAAACATATATGTATATATTTAGAGAGAGAGGGAAAAAGAAAGAAAAAGGAAGGGAGAGAGGGAGGGAGAGAGAGACATAGAGGGAGGGAGAGAGGAACATGGAGGGAAGGTGGGAGGCCGAGATTGAATTTACTCTAGTCATTCCATGTGGACTCAAGCTTTTCATCTCCAGATGAAAATTCCTCCCCCAGCTCCCTACTCTTGTTGACAATGTAAAACAAACCACAGCCTGGGAATTATCTTTATGGAATAAATCAGCATATTGTTTTGAGTTTTTGTACTGCATGTATTAATTTTAAAAAGAACACATGTCTTGGTTCAGTAAAAATTTGCAGAAAACCAGACATCCCATAAAAAGTATTTGTTGTTTGAGATGTTTATCCCTCTAGCCATCTTTTCCTTTTTCTATGACTACAAAGAATACTTGTGTTTCTTTACTTGTCAGAATCATCTGCTCAAGAAGACTTCCGGCAGTGGCCCTGACAGGAAGTCCCACTGTGCTGAAGCCATTAGTCATTATGAAGTCTGGTTCCCTCCCATCCTTTGAGTGGTCGGCACATAGGTGTGTCACTACCTTGCCTCTGCCAGAAAGAGCATCGTTCAACCAGGACACACTCTTTGTCCAAGGTGTGCTTCAGAGAGGCAGGACCCAGGCCACACAGGCTCCCCTCCCTTCTTCCTCTGTCATATTATGAAGCCTCCACGCTTGGGGATGTGACCGGGGAAACCCAGCATGTTGTTGCTTCCCTGAAACCATCCGATGTAGAGGAAGACATTCAGAGGGGCAAAGAAATCAGACTTTTTCAGAGATGAACTAAGACCTTCTAATGATCGATGCTTAGTTAACCAATCTTCCATCAACTGATAAGATAAACAACATCCATTACGATAAACCTAAAGCATTCAAGATCTTTAAGTGCCTTCTGCATTTGAAAAAAAACAAAAAGTTAAATTATATGTGGTAAATGTTAGTATTTTAATATAAGTAATTTATTACGATCTTACAAGCCCATTGTCTCCAAGCTTCTTTGATTACATGCCTCAGGCAATCAGTTTTTCAAAGCTGGCATCCCCAACATCTTTACATTCATTTATTTATAAATTACAAATATTAAAACTCTAAACATATTTATGATAAAACACACACACATATAGAACTTTTCAAAGTATAGGATTGCCTCCTTTCTTGATTAAAAAAGAAATTCTTTAAAAAAAAAGACTTTCTCAAAATGATAAAAAGATATTTATCTGAGTCTATCATGCTACTAACACAGAATTTAGAAACCTGTGTACTGAAGTCAGGGCCAAGACAAGAATGATATTATCATTATTATCACTTAATATTGTTCTGGAGGCACTGGCACTAATTTTTTTTAAAGATTTTATTTACTGGGGCTCCTGAGTGGCTCAGTCGGTTAAGCGTCTGCTGTTAGCTCAAGTTATGATCCCAGGGTCAGGCTCCCTGCTCAGCGGGGAGCTGGCTCTTCCCTCTGCCCCTCCCTCCCCCAGTTCATGTGCGCTCTCTCTCTCTCTCTCTCTCTCTTTCACTTGCTCTTTCTCAAACAAATAAGTAAAATCTTTTTAAAAAAAATATTTTTAATTAATTTATTTAGAGAACCTGAGCAGGGGAGAGGCAGAGGGAGAAGGAGAGAGAATCTCAAGCAGACTCCAGGCTGAGTGCAGAGCCGTGTGGGGCTCAATCTCACCACCCCAACATCATGACCTGAGTGGAAATCAAGAGTCAGAAGCTTCACCAACTGAACCACCTGGTACTAGCCCTGGTACTAGCTCTGATTTAAAAAGACAAATAAATTACAGAGTACTGTGTTGTTATTTATGTAGGTAAATCAACCTGTATGCACAAAAAACCTGAGAGAAGTAGCTAAAAAACTATTTTCAAACATAAGAGAGTTTACTAAGACAGTGCAGTGTGTGGAGATCAACAGCCATCCCCAGTACAAACAGTCAGTCAGAGAGGTAATGGAAGGTAAGCCCTTATCAACTGTAACCACCAGACAGAATCAAATCCCTAGCAATAAAGTAAGAACGTGCCTGATACACAGTGGAAATCTAAAGTCCTCAAGGGTTTGAACAAGTAGAAAGACCTACTGCATTCTGACTAGAAGACAGCATCCTGGAGTTACCAAAGCTTCCTCACGATCTACAAATTTAGTGTAATTCCCATTAAAAGGCCAACAAGATCCTTTCCATATCCTAAGAGTCATATAGAAAAACAACAAGAAGAATAGTTGGGAAGACCCTGAAAAAGTCATGGAAGGAAGGGCAAACAGATAGGAAGCAGATATTCCTACCAGATAGGAAAAAATGGAGCTTAAAGCTCTAAGAATGAAAGCAGTTTTGCGAATGAACTGATGACCCATCTGTGTAGAGAGGCTGTAAGTGCACCCAGATACACGGGCCAATTTAATATAAATCAAGGGGGCACATAAAAGGGATTGTGTGGTAAAGGAGCCCTTGGAAGAAAAAGAGGGTGGGAGAGATGGACAAGAGACCCAACCCCCAACCGTGGCACGGTGGCTCACTCTGGGCATCGCCCGGGTCACAGGGACCCCCCCCCCAATTCCAAGCATCACCATGTCAGGAGCTACAAGGACATGTGGAAAAAGAGCTTCCCTGGGCACACATGCAGGGGACCCTTATTGATGGGCCCAACCTGAGGATAAAGAAAGAGGTGCCTGTGATGGAGGATCACGGAGATCTCATCACAAAGAGATGGAGGTGTCACCTGGGGACAGCCACCACCTGCAGGATGGTCTTACCAGGAGCCCAGAGGTAGGGCTCCATATGCCCAGCAATCCAAGTACACGTTGTTGGGCTGCTGTGCCCAGCTCCCGGTCTGCCCTCAAGAAGAGCATGAAATGACAAATGCGAGTACACTTTGCAAACTCTGGTCACAGACAAGTGTTCACTTTGCCTTGAGTCTGGCTTGTAACAAGCACGCCCCTCGCTGTTGTCCCCTATCCTTTCTGAAGGAGCCACAGGATTTGTAGACTCAGCAAGAATCCAGATCCCCTCCCCCTAAGAAAGTTAAGGTTGGAAGCCACGGAATAATCAGCACCCTGTCCAAACTCAGGGCCCAGGGAGGCGCGTCCCCCTCCCCCACCCCACCCAGGAGCGTCCTGCTTCATTGGCCTTCCTCTTGGCAAGCAGCGAGGCGTCGTGAGGAACTTGATGAAAACACAGAGCTCCAGCCGGGGCAGGGGAGCAGGAGGCTTTCCTGAAGGCAGATCCAACATCAAAGCGCTCTTCCTCCGAGCGGACATGTGTAACTCTTTAGCTGGTCTGATAACACATACAGAGACAGACTCTCGGTTTCCTGCGGGGAGAAATCAGAGCCAGAGATGTGCTGGACCAGGCTGGCAGACATGCAGAAGTCTGATGGGAAGCAACTGGGCCAAAAATCCACAGGGCTGGTGGCCACGGCCACTTTGGGGGTCCTGGTGGCTTCATGATCTATTTCCAGAGAGAGAGAATAGGAAGGGGGGTGCAGAACAAAGTGCATAGGAAAATGTGCTGCCCTATCCCCGGAGAACGTTGATTTTCCATCAGTCGAGGCTTCCAGGGAAAGGTGGCGTGATATAAAAGAGAAACCAGTACAACGTTCAGAATCCGATTCCGATCCAGACCCGCCCTCGTTCCATGCACCAAGTTGCACCAGTGACTTAAGCTCAGTGAGCCTTCGTTTCCCCCTTCATAAAATGGTGCTAAAAATTCTGACGATGCAAGATTTTGTGAGAAAGTTTAAATAAACGCAAGGAAAATAATTGGCATTGGGACGTGGAGAGGATTTCTCAGCCTCCCTATCTTCCCGGGATGTTTCCACATTGTTTTTTATCCCCATAACCCTGTCCTCTCCCTGGAGTGCTTGTCAACTCGGCCTCTAGATTCTGGTTGTTGAGCGAATGTCTGCAGAGACAGGCCCGACCACGAGCTCACGGCCCCGCAGCCCAGAGCAAGGGCCGGACAGCGTCCACGGACTCTGTGCGAGTCCTGGGGGAAGACAGGCCGCTGCTTCCACGACTGCCACACGCACACTCACTGGGGAATCCGCATCGGTGTCCTTGACTTAACAGGGTCGCAAAATGAGTTCAGAATCCTGGTGTGTCTTTCCTGAACTCGCATATTGTGTTCGATCGCATTTTTGGGTTCCCATTAGTGGCCGAGAGCTTGAAAGAAACTCAAGGCAGGAAACTCACAAACGGCTCATGGAAGACACTGCGTGAAATGCTTTACACCCTCTGGCTCTTGTCCTCCAACCCCCACAAGGCCATCATGGCCATTTTACAGGTGGTAAAACACAAGCTCCCCGAGGCTCAATAACTCCCACAGTGTGACAGACTTTAGTGCCGGCCTGGGCTGGGAGTCATTCCCAGAAAGACCAGAAAGAGAGGTGAGGGAATGAGAATTGCAGGAAAAGATTAAATGCAATATCTTGGAGTGTTTTGTAAGCCTGTAGAGCTCTGGAACCTACGGTTTTTTTGGTTTCTTTTTAAAGATTTTATTTATTTATTTGACAGACAGAGATCACAAGTAGGAGAGAGAGATGGAGAAGCAGACTCCCTGCTGAGTGGAGAGCCTGATCTGGGACTCGATCCCAGGACCCTGGGATCATGACCTGAGCCGAGGGCAGAAGCTTTAACCCACTGAGCCACCCAGGCGCCCTGGAACCTAGGTGTTTTGCCTTCACTTGCAAGTCAGGCATCCAGAATGCTGGCTGCCTTCTGTCCCTTGTCTCCTCTTCATTCTCCCTGTTCCCTTCTTTTTTTCCATTTCTTCCCGCAGTTAGACCACGGAAGGCACTTACTGCCTCCGGTTAGCCAGCGGAAATCTCCCGATCCCCGAGGGAGCCCTTCACGGACTTTCCACTTGAGGAACTCAGTCTGGCCTTGCGGGGAACCAGGGGTGGCCTGGTCCCCGGGACGTGCTGGGAGCCATGGGCAAGGCCGCCGCTAGCTGCCGGTCTCTCTGCACCAGGCGCTTGGGCCTTCCTTCCCTTGGGGAGTTTTGGTTTTTCCCAACAATCAAATAAGCCGAGTGTTCTGTGTAACTGGTTCGGTTATCTTCATACATGGGGGAAGGAGCCAAGGAGAAAACTGATACTCCGTGTTGTGTAAGCTTTTTTCTGGGAAATTCAGCACTGTCTCCTGCATGGCTCAGGGCCATGCTGTGCATGCATGCTCTGCAGCCTGTGCTGGGGGGCCATCTGTGTCTGCAGGCGAGGGGCCCTGCATTGGGGGGCATGGTCTGCCGGTTTCCTTCCAACTTCCTGAGCTGAGGTTCAAGCACACACCTTCAGTCTCTGTACCCACAGCATCTAGAATGAACCTTGCCCCACAGCAGGCACCCAGGGCAAGCCTTTTGAAATCAAAAGGAAATGTGGGTTGATGACACTGGGGCCTTATCAGAACCCCACAGGGTTGAGACTAACAGGTAGACCTCGGGACAGGTAGAGACAGACACTTTGGTCTCACAGACCCGGTTGTGGAGTCCGTATCTGAGGACCCGCATCAGGTCTTAGCCTCGACCAGGCCAGCCCTGCCCTGAGAGGTTCTGCCCCCTCAGCACTAGGAAGGTCAGGCCCGTGCTTCTGGGGCCGGTATGTCCCCTAGAAGCCAAGCCGGATGTGTTGGGGTGTTTTGCACCCAACCTTGATTTGAAATCTTTAAATGATGATGAAAATACAGTAATGGTTTTCTTCAAGCAACAGTTAAAAGCCAGATGCTATTCAACAGTCCATAATACACGTAATTCATATATATGCGTGTGATTTTAATGCACATGATTGTCCTGGAAAAGTCAGTCTTCATTTTGGGATTGTCCTTTAGGGTTTTACTCATTTGGGATTGGCATCACTTCACAAATGCAAAAACTATTGTCCAGAGAGGCTAACCTGCCTAAGATCGTAAAACTAGTGAGTCACAAAACATGATTCGAACTCAGAGCTATCTGGTTCCTAAATCTGCAGGTCGGCCGTGCCGTCGATGGCAAGTGACAAGCACCCAGAGCATTGCCAGGCACTCCTGTTTTTTCACTTCTTTCTCAGAAGCAGTGACTTCCTTTACATGAGGGGCACAGTCTCTCCTATGTCACCCCCGCTCCTCCGAGACATCGTTTCTGTGTTGATGGAACAGTCCCCCTTTTCACTCCTGCTGTTAACCAGAAGGCCGCACTTCCACGCACAGAGAATCAGGTTTGCTGACAGATGAGGCAGGACCCCTCTTCCTCCCCTGCCACAAAATCATCCACTGTCTGAGGCTGAACCGTGTGTTCGCTCAGGAGTCAGGAAGGATAGCAGGGAAGGACCCGAGCTGGCCCTGCCTTCCCAAGACCCTAATGTCTCCTGTTTCACTCCCGGCCCCCAGATGCCAAGGATCAGACCCAGCTGTGAGAAATCAAGAAGACAAGGAAAGGGAATGTGCCCAGCACCGTGCCTGACAAAGCCACAGCAAGCCCTACTGGCCTCCCTCCCACCTCCTGGGAGCCCCTCCTCTCCTAAGGCTGTCCCGCCAGGCCACCCTCCCAGCGGGGCGCCCCGCGCTTCTGGCTCAGTCCACAGTCATGTCCCAGGCAGGTGAAGACCCTCGCCCTCTGGCACCTGGCGGACAAGCAGGGATCAGCAGGTTCAAGTCCGGGGAAGGCCAGCGTGGGTCGGGAGGACAGAGAAATGCCAGGAGGTAAGTTGTAGAAAGACTTAGGATGTAATCTTTCTTCACAGATGAGTGATTCCTATGTGAGCATGTGTGTATGTGTGCGTGTGTGTGTGTGTGTGTATGTGTGACTCAAGGGTAGCAATTTAAATTTGAGATCTTATTCCCTCCATTTTACACATGAGGGGATGGCTACTTAAAGAGGTTAACTTGCGGGGCGCCTGGGTGGCTCAATGGGTTAAGCCTCTGCCTTTGGCTCAGGTCATGATCTCAGGGTCCTGGGATCGAGCCCCACATCGGGCTCTCTGATCAGCAGGGAGCCTGCTTCCCTTCCTCTCTCTCTCTGCCTGCCTCTCTGCCCACTTGTGATCTCTGTCTGTCAAATAAATAAATAAAATCTTAAAAAAAAAAGAGGTTAACTTGCTCAAATTCACACATTTCTACAAACTGACAGAGACTAGATTTGAACCCATGATTTGACGAAAACGCTCAGCCCCACATTACAGGAGCTCCGTGTCCCTGGCCCAGCATCCCCACGAGCTGTGTGTCCCACATTCCACTGCCTTCTGAGGGTCCTCACTCCTACAACCGGCTCCCTTCTGTCCTGCCTCACCCCCTCTTCTCTCTGTAGGATCATGGGGTCCAGCATACACACCTGCCTAAGCATGACTTACTCTGACAAAGTATGTCCCTTGACCGTACATCTCCTTCCTCACATCCCCCCTTAGATCCTGAATTTCTCTGATTCTCCTCTTGTGTTCATGAAAAGGCAAGCAACATCACCAGTCCATTACATTGTTTGCAGCTCTCAGATGTTCTCGTGGAGTCTTTAAAAGCCCACGGGAGGGGCGCCTGGGTGGCTCAGTGGGTTAAAGCCTGCCTTCGACTCAGATCATGATCTCAGGGTCCTGGGATCAAACCCCGAGTTGGGCTCTCTGCTCAGCGGGGAGCCTTCTTCCCTTCCTCTCTCTCTGCCTGCCTCTCTGATTACTTGTGATCTCTGTCAAATGAATAAATGAAATCTTTTTAAAAAAAAAAGCCCACAGGACCTCTGTCCTGGCTGAGGGGGAGGCAATTTAGTCTTTAATTGGGCAGAACAGCTGCCCTGGATATCCTACCGTGGTTCAATTTCTAATAGAGCTCCTGGTCACCCCAATATAAACTTGGAACCGAGCGAAGACATGACCCTGCATGAAGGGCACATGGATTTCTTAAAGTAAGATCAGAGGGCATTCACTACGTGATGACCATAACCTCTGCATCCACTGTATTGGAATAATCACATGTTGTTCTGTTGAATTATTGTGATTTGTGTTGTTATCTATAGGATCTATATAAATAAAAAACCAGGCCGTCAATATAAAAAGACCCTAAAAGGTTGGGACCACTCTGAGAGCAAGCTGCTCCCTTGAAAGACATGAGTTTAAGAAATTGAAATCAGGGGACGCCTGGGTGGCTCAGTTGGTTAAGCAGCTGCCTTCGGCTCGGGTCATGATCCCAGCGTCCTGGGATCGAGTCCCACATCGGGCTCCTTGCTCAGCAGGGAGCCTGCTTCTCCCTCTGCTTCTGCCTGCCATTCTGTCTGCCTGTGCTTGCTCTCTCTCCCTCTCTTTCTCTCTGACAAATAAATAAATAAAATCTTTAAAAAAAAAAAAAAAGAAATTGAAATCAGTTCTTATTTAATTTTGGAAGATTAGGCCTAGGATAGTTACTTATGGTTTCCCCCCAACATGCTTAATCGAAGCATCATAATTTGAAGTCAAATAGCAACTCTTAATCTGAGCCTAGTTTCCCAGCTGTGAAAAAGATTCGCCCAACTTCAAAACTCAAGTTGGATAACCTCCCACCGTGGTTGATGTCTAAGTATCAGAAGGAAATGAGAGAGGGGAGCAGCGTCCAAAGAAGGCTCATGGGTAATCCTGTGCTTTTGTGAATCTTCCACGTGGAAGAATTACCTGGAAAGTATCATGAAGGGTGTGTTGTTTTTAAGGGCCAGAATCGGAGATGCAGAGAGGGAGCGCAAGTTAGAACACGGCCTCGTGGGGCTGGCTGTGCCCCGGGGAGCGAGGCTCTTCAGGAAAGACATCCTCAAGCCCGGTGACAAGGACTAAGATGTCCTTCAGGGCATGAAAACTCATTAGCTCAGGCTTCATCAGTCTGGAATTTATGCAATTAGACCAAGTCTGGTTTGATGTTTATCTTCGATTTGCCAACCGTTTCCTTCAAGGTCATGCAGAGTCGTAGCAAAACCAAATTGCCGGGGGAGTGTTGAAGATATAGTTGACCCCTGGAGGTCAGGTGGGATGTGTCTGGAGGTGTTTGTGAATGGCAGCTATTTCACACGCCCTCTGTACAATGCAGTCAAGTGGAAATGGAAATTCTGAATGACCTTCATATCCTTAATGATTCTCCATAAGCACTGATGAGCCCTGCTAAGGATCCTTCTTTGATGACGTCTCTGTCTTCTTATTTTCATCACCAGCAGTTACTGTTTGTCCTGGGGACATGTTCTACAAACTTTTTTTTCTTAATCAGGTCCCAAGAATTAGAGGACCCTGAAGTCAAGTAGAAAATATTAACGCTATTTTGACATAAGCAGGTGGGCAGTGGGCTGGGTTCAGCAGAGAATGGATTCCCTGCCATCCTCCGGCCTCACTGGCCATGGGTTTCAAATCTGTGTCTCAGAAAAATCACCATATGGAACGGATCCTTGGTCACTAACTCCATGACCGCCAAATCCATAAATGTCAAGGCTCTTTGGAGTACAAAGCACTGGTTCTCAGTCCCAGTTATTATATCTTATTCACTATGAGATTGAAAGTCATTTGTTGATAAAAAAAAAATAAAGTACCAACAAATACAAATAATGATGTCCCTTAAGAATAAATGAGTGAGGGGCACCTGGGTGACTCAGGCAGTTAAGCGACCATTGATTTTGGCTCAAGTCATGATCTCCAGGCCGTGAGATCAAGTCCCACATTTGGCTCCCAGCTGAGCGTGGATCCTGTTGGGATTCTCTTTCTTCCTCTGCTCCTCCCTGGCATGCTCTAAATAAATAAATAAATAAAGCAGTCAATTTAAAATTGTTCCTACCATAATACATCTTTTTCACTTGACTCATGATATGCTTTTTTTTTTTTTTAAGATTTTGTTTATTTATTTGTCAGAGAGAGAGAGAGAGAGAGAGAGAAAGAGTGAGCACAGGCAGACAGAGTGGTGGAGGGAGAAGCAGGCTCCCTGAGGAGCAAGGAGCCCGACGCGGGACTAGATCCCACAATCATGACCTGAGCCGAAGGCAGCCGCCTAACCAACTGAGCCACCCAGGCATCCCATGATATGCTTTTTTGAGTGAGAGAAAGAATAGTGCACAGCCCCTCTCACCTAAGACCAAACAGCCCGCAGGTGGCTGTTACTGGCGTATTGTTAACAGCTGAGTATCTCAGCACTTTTAGCTGAAATGTTCTGCGTAGCGCGGGAGGTTTCACAGGAGTTCTGAGAGTACACAATATCAACCCCACGGGCCAGAGCAGGAGAAAGCTTCAGCAATGCTGCTGAAGAGAGAATGCAAGCTGTTTCCAGGGCCTCCCAGACTAGTATTTATTTATTCACAGATGCATGAAAAATCAAGATAAAAGTCAGTCTCATCTCATCGCTGAAATGGTTCCCAAATAGCACATTACTAACCATACAAGTAAGTCCCACTCCATGTGGACTATCACAACCCACAAACATGCCAGATTCATTCATCCAACAGGTATTTACTGAGCAAGGACAAGGCACCATCCTAAGCCCTGGGGACCCAGCAGGGAACCAGACAGACCACCAGGCCCTTCCACACCTCAGAGCCCAGCCAGGATCTTTTCAGCCCCCTTTCCCAGTATCCCGTCTCTCTGGTCAACCCTGAGCATCTTCCCAGGCCCAGCTCACAGGGAACTCCTCTGCAGAGCCATTCCCGACCCTCGCCTCCCCACATTCCTTACGTGAATCCGGTATTTTCTGATCTCTATTCCCCCTGCACTTCATACAAAACCATTGCTGCATCCATCCCACTGCTTGCGTGTGTCTCCTCGAACAAAGAATAAACACCCCTGGGGGCACCTGGGTGGCTCAGTGGGTTAAGACTCTGCCTTTGGCTCAGGTCATGATCTCAGGGTCCTGGGATCGAGCCCCACATCGGGCTCTCTGCTCAGCAGGGAGCCTGCTTCCCCCTCTCTCTCTGCCTGCCTCTCTGCCTACTTAGATCTCTGTCTGTCAAATAAATAAATAAAATCTTAAAAAAAAAAAAAAGAACACCCCTGAAACAGGAAATGTGTTTGCTTTTACAGTAGGTTTTCTCTTATCACAAAATCTAACAGTGTTTAACAATGCTTAGAGGCATAAGTTGGATGTGAATAAATGATCTGAATGTACTAAAATGATATTTGATTTACTCCGCTCTGCATGGAAGATCCTATGAGAGTTGCTCAAAAACGCACTTCAGAGTGTCCCCTGTGACCATATAAGACGAAGAATTTTGTTTATCAGATTGGTTGCCTTATCTCAGGCTATGCCTAATAATTGTGAAGGGCACCCTTTCAGATGATACGAGCTTACAGACACCAAATCCTTCGGGAAGAGGAAAATAAGTAAGAACTTCAAGTCCCAACACACAATCTATTTCTTTGATTCTGTTTCAGCGATGTTACCACACCACGTGCGTGGGTCTGAATGTTGCCTGAACGTAACCGCTGTGTTCTCTAGTCTGTCTTCAGATGCCTACATTTTCAGTCTGGAATATTGCCTCAGTAAAAAAATGCCTGGCACCCGTTTCTGCTCCCGAATGACCTCACCTGGGGTGATGGCTTTGTGGGTTCATGTCTGTCTGTGAAGCAGCCGCAGCCTGCCAGAGCCTGCAGGACGGAGGCCAGGACGGTTGGAGACAGAGGGGAAAGTGGCGCCGGGGGAAGTGTCCTGTCAGCCACGATGGGCTGGTAGATGGTGAGGAAGTTATTATCAATATTTGCTGGTGCCTCGAGGCGTCGATGGTACAGACCAGGACTGGCACCCATTTCCTATTAGGGCCAGAGAATAAATACTGTCGGCTTTGCGGGCCTCATGATCCGCGTCACTTCTCAACTCTGCCTCTGGGGAAGGAAAGCAGCATAGACAAAAAGCAAATAAATGGATGTCTTTGTGTAAATCAAGCATAACTTGATTTACGGACACGGAATTTTGAGTTTCATGAAATGTGCCCGTGTCACTAAATACTATTCTTCTTTTGATATTTGCCAACCATTAGAAAATGTAGAAATAAGTCATAGCTCACAAGCTAGAAAAAAAAGCCATGGGCTGGATTCAGTCTGTGGGGTGCAGTTTGCTGACCTCTGGTGTGAACCACAGAAGGTGGCATCTGTCTAGACGACAGGTGACCCGTGGAGCCTGCTGAGGCTATGCTAGTGGTGTTAGAAGAAGCATTCCGGAATATTCAAATCATATTAGCAGCGTTAGAGAGCTACATCAGCTCTTGGAAATTTAACTGTTTTCTGTGGAAATAATTGTGCTCCTCACGTGCCTTGTTCCTTTGCCCTGAGTTGAGTTTTCCACTGGGAGCATGAGGTTCCCCACCTGTGAGAGAAGGCCAGGCTGATACCAGTCAGCATCTACGGGCTCCAGGAAGAGGGTAAACGAGCCCAGGTGGAGAATCTCAGAGAGCCAAAAATCACAGTCAATCACTTCTCATCCTGCAATAGAGCTCTTCAGGTCAAGACTTCAAGCTTCGTTCTGCAAGGAGAAGGGGGATTAGGAGAAGATTCTCCCTTCATTGCGACCCCCAGACAGAGGGGAAGAATCAGAGAAGGAACCATTCAAGTGTTGTTAGTTTCCACCTGCTTCCCCCAGCTCCGAGCAAGCAGAGGACGTCAGGACCAGAAGTCTTTGCTTCCGGGGGACTCGTTGTCCCAAGGCAGAGGTGAGGGAGAAGTAAAAGCAGAACTTCAAAGCTATGGGAACGATCGTTGTTAATCTCCTTGTGTGGAGCTAAGTTTCCCACCAGGTTATGACTGTATCAGGTCCTCTCCTCTAGTTTTCTCAAGTTGTTGAGTGTTTTGTGCTTTCAGACTGAAGTACTGGGCAGTTTTCTGTTTCAGATCCACCTCCTCCAAGAAGTCTTCCTTGGTTTCCTACCCTGAACTGGAAAATATAAATCTTTCCTTCCTTTGAATTCCTGCAGTAATTTATCTGTATCAACCTCAAGGTTTTTGATACATATTTTTCATATTATATTTATCTTCAGACCCACTTGCTGAAAGAAGCAAGTTCTCTGAATCCTCCCTGTGCAACATGCATTGCTTATCAGGGCGCCTCACTCCAAGTAGACACTAAATGGTTAGCTACCACTTGGATAAAAGAAAAAAAAATCCAACACATTGACAAACTAATTCACCTATAGCAGCGCGGTTCAATAGAATTTTCTGCTGTGATGGAAGTGTTTTATATCTGTGCTGTCCACGGCAGTAGCCACTAGCCACACGTGGCTACAGACCACCTAAAATATGGCTAGCATGACTAGGGAGATGAAGCTCAATTTTTTCGATCTTAATTACTTTAGATTTAAATAGACACATGTAACTCATGGCTATCTTATTGGACAGCAGAGGTCTATACAACAATAATTAACCAATTGTGTGTGTGAATGGATTGTTTATTTGGGGCAGTGATCAGATGCCACAGACATTGTGTAGAAACCCTAGTGGGATGATTGGATGTCCTACTTTCCAAGGAACATAAAGATGCCGATCCTTACATTCTGTGGAGTGAGGTCCGTTAGAGACAGACGTTAAACCATAAACAAAGCGGAAAGGTTAGGTTTATGTTATATTAGCAGGAAACATGTGCCATGGAAAAGAAAAAAAAAAGAAACACAGAAAATGTAGAGTAAGATAAGGTGAGCTGAGAGTATCTGGTGGGTGGTGAAAATAGGCTGCATCAAGAAGGTGAGGTCTGGGGCGCCTGAGTGGCTCAGTTGGTGAAGCATCCGCCTTTGGCTCAGGTCATGGTCCCAGGGTTCCTGGGATCGAGTCCTGCACTGGGCTCCTTACTCAACAGGGAGTCTGCTTCTCCCTCTGCCCACTGCTCCCCCTGCTTGTGCTCTCTCTCTTCTCTGACAAATAAATAAAATCTTTAAAAAAGAAAAAAAAAACTGAGGTCTGAACTCGGACTACAGGAAGGGGCAGAGTGACAAAGGAACTGAACCCCGCAGAGCCCAGTGGCGGTTCTGGATCATGGACTGAACCCCTGCCACATGGTCACAGAGAAAATGAGCCTGGAGGGGCCCTGAGGAGGGAGGTCAGTTTTTGGTGGGTTTTGTTAACAAAGCTTTGATTGGTATTTCCAGAACCATCTTGTGAAGTTAAAAATGAAAACTAAGTGGCAAGCCGCTTTGTTCTGCTCTTTACCGCAATGAGTTTCTGGAAACCACGCTGGAAAACACAACAGTAAAAAACCAACCTTATTCCTCCACCTCTTTGTCCAGCCTGTGTTTCCCAACTTTTTCCCTCAGTGTCAATACCAAGCGCTAGGGAAAGCTGCGTGCCAACTGGATTTGCTCGGAGGCTGTGGAAACTGCAGAAGCAGGGTCTGAAGTTAAAATGAAGATTGCTGAGAAGGGCAGTAGGAGAGCCGAGGTGCCCCGTGGCCCCCTGAGGTGGGGCAGCAGTGAAATGGGGGTTTGGAGGGGAGCACCCAAGGCGGCATCAGAAGGACCAGCACAGAGCCTGCCAGACGCAAGGGAACTGTGTAAGTCTCGACACTGGGTGTGACCTGCGCTCTGGTGTCCCAGCACCTGGACAACAGCCAGAGCTGACAGACACAACCACGAGGCAAGGCCCACAGAGAAAGCCTAATCAGCCGCACAGTATGAGACCGGGGATGCGAGACCCGGGACTCTGTAACCCAGACTGCTTGCTCTTCCCCGCAAGCCCACGGAAATCAGGGTGGAAATCCTTTTCAATCAAATACAGTAAGAGTTTCGTTCAAGGGCCAGAGGTAGAGTCTGTGAAATATTTCAGAAGAAGATCCATTAAGGGCTCCGAAGCATCAAGTTGAAATCCTTTGTTGCTTAGAAAGTGGGAGAATCCGCAGACCATTCGAACTTGTATTTTTCAAAGCACCATTGTCAAGTACGTTAGCGCCGACATCCTTAGGCATGTAGAGGGCCTGCTCGCTGGTGATTCTCCGGGAGCTGTTTCAGTGCTCCCAGGGGAAGATGATGGAGTCTGGGAGTCAGAGGCAGGAAACAGTCTGGACCATACCGATGCCATGTGGCAAAACCAAAAGCCAAAGCTGCATAAGGGCTTGCCTGCAACATCTGTCATTGGGCGTGTTGAAGTGATTTTATTTCCAGCTGTGGCCTGTGACTCATTAGTGAACAGAATCAATTTAATGAGTTGTAACCTGCCTTTTTTTTTTTTTTTTTTTTTTAGATAACTGATTTATTGTCTGAAAATTGTGTCGGTTATTTCCTTCACATAGGCTGGGAGGAGGAGGATGCTTGTCCTTAATTCTGCTCCTTGCCACCTCCTCCAGAAAGGCCTCCCTGACTACATATAGAGTTCCCCCACATGCACATACAAACACATGCACTTACACACCCACACACGGACACACACCCTCCACTCTGTTCCATTGGGTTTACAGCACCAGGACACTTACTACTAACTGAAGTCTCCTTCCTTCCTTCCTTCCTTCCCTCCCTCCCTCCTTTCTTTCTTTCTCTCTTTCTTTCTTTCTTTCTTTCTTTCTTTCTTTCTTTCTTTCTTTCTTTCCTCTCTCCAGGTCCACCCCACTAGAATATCAGCCCCAAAAGCTCAGAGCCAAGTATCTTGATCGCTGTCTTCTTATCAGTGCCCAGAACAGTGCCTGCCACACTGTAGGTGCTCAGTTAACTCTGATTTAAATCGCACCAAGTGGTAGGCTCCCACTCTTGACTTTTAGCTGCTGTTGTTCATCGGAAACGCTGGCATCCTACTTCCCGGTTCTGCTCTGAGGGCCTGCGGCCTCAGCCTACAGGGACTCAACTCGGGCCGTGACCCGGTTCACACACCTGGATTTGACCTTTGTTCAGTGCTTCACTGTCTTCCAGCAGCTGCTGTTGTCTCTGCCAACCACCATTCAGCTTCACTGAAGCTCATTTGCACCAAATCTCCTTCAAAAATATTTTTCAGCCAATTTTAATGTACAGCTTAATAAGCTTTAACACCGAAGCTATATTGCCACAGTCAGAAACCCCCCAAAACTCCACCATGTTCTGTAGTCCCAGCCCCCTCTGCCCCTAACCCTCAGCAACCTGTGGTCTGCTCTCCATCACTTTAATTTTGTCTTTTGGAGACTGTCGCAAAACTGGATTCATATAGTATGTAACCTTTCGAGGATGGCTTCTTTGACTCATTGGTGTTCCCTCGAGATTCCTCCAAGCTGGTGCGTAGATCTGCAGAGTTCATTGCTTTTTTATTGCTGAGTGTCACTCCTCTGTATGGGTGTACCAAGGTTTGTTTAGCTGATCACCGGTGAAGCACACTTAGGTTGTTTCCGGTTTGGGGTGATTATGAATAAAGCTGCTGTAAATATTAATGTAAAGCTTTTATGTGAATGAATTTTCATCTGTCTAGGATAAATATCTAGGAGTAGGATTGTTCGATCATACCGTACCATTTTGCACTCTCCACCAGCAATGTTTGAATGCTCTAATAGCTTCACATTATCTCTAACTCTTATTATGATTATGTGTTTGTTTTTTAATTTAGTTTCTATCAAAAGTTTGTGGTCTCTCATTACAGTGTTTTTTAATGAAAAATAATAAAGTAGATTTGAAACAAATTGCATCACAGAAAACAACGCTAAATACTATTTTTTAGAAGATTTTATTTATTTGACACTGAGAGAGAGAGAAAGAGAGAGCACAAGCAGGGGGAGCAGCAAACAGAGAGGGAGAAGCAGACTCCCCGCTGAGCAGGGATTCCTGACTTGGGGCTCGATCCCAGGACCATGACCTGAGCGAAAGGCAGACTCTAAACCGACTGAGCCACCCAGGTGCTCCAGGGAAAGGGTCTGCTATTTTTATGTCAGTATGTAAGTGCACAGTCACACACATAGGTACATACTAAGTTATGGTGCAAAATGTATTTTATACTGCAGATTATGGTATAAAAAAAAATGTTTGAAAGCCACTGTTCCTACCAGAGGAAGAAGACCCAGAATGGCATTTCTGCTTGCCAATCTTCTGCTTGCTGGAGTGAGTTAGGGAGAACCTCAAAACCTTAACTAAGCTCAACTCTACAACAGGGAGAAGAAACTGAGGTCAGACTTCAAGGGTAAGGATTGAGAATGGAGTTGGGGAAAGATGGTGTCATTAGTGCCGAGAAGCAGATTTACCAGAACTCACTCCTTTGTTCTTTCATAACTGTATGTGCAAACTATCATTCAATAGCAAATTGTTGGCACTCAGTCCCTGCTGTTAATGAATGTACCATCGAAAAGAGATGTGATAGAACCACAGATATCTCTATAGGACATGTTGAAAAATGAGGGTAGATGTCGCTTTCTAAAAAATCTATTTAATGCATTATACCTCCCTAAACAATGTATTTCATGTAAAAAATAATGAGGTCATTTCCATGTGTTGGTAGGGACAACGGTGTAGAGGGACCAGGCTGACGGGAGTGTGGCTAGTTGGCATCCTGGAGAACATGCTCACAGTCCCTAAATCAGGTAGACACAGTCTTGAGAACCTGACGGTTCTGATCGTGGGTATGGTGTATATTACAAAATTCTAATAGGTCCACAAGGGAACATGTACAAAAATGTTCTTTGCAGCATTATTTGGGGACACATGAAATCAGACGCCATTTGGGTGCCCATTCCCAAGACTTGGATAGAGAAAATGTGGAGGATGAATGCCTAGAAGCACGAGAGAGCAAGCAGAAGCCATGGGATTTGACAATATCAGAAGTATCGTACACAGAGAAGACCAAGCAGTAGGATGGGATACAGAGAGCACTTAAAATAAATTAAAACCACACATATACAAAACAATAATACAAATTTTGCTGGAACACACACAAACCAAAAGTACCCATTAAGCATCAAGAGAGGGAGAGAAACAAAAATAGGCAGGTAGAAATAAAAAACAATGAAAAATTTTTAGGAGAGCCTAGAAGGTTTTCCAGGCTGGTGGAGTGATTCTTAAAGTTCTGACCTGAAGAGATCTCAGTGGCTGTTGGGTTTGTGTTGTTATATTGTGCAATTTGTGTAATATCATGCTGTTTGTTTAATATAATCCTTATGTAGCTAGTTTATTGAGCCTCTTTATCACCCAAAAGGACCTCAAGTAGCCCAGTATCCATTCCAGCAGCTCCCAGAAGCTGTTCTCAAAAGAGGCTTCCCATCAACATGCCTGTCTCGTTCATGGCTTGGTTTTGCACACTCTCTCTCTCTCTGGAGAATGTTCTGTGTTCACCCTACTCAAAGTCGCCGAAAGCAGGAAAGGTTCTGATGGGTCACCTGAGCCAATATCCAGCGTGGTGTCCCCTATCAGACAGAATTCTTCAATCAGGCCTCTTCATAGGCCACTGGTCCTCCCTATGGATGGCCTTTGGCTCAGGCAAGGATCCTTAACCTAAACAGATTACAGGATAGAAGTTTTAGGATTATAAAACAAACCATGACCTTTCCTTCTTTGTCTTTCTCTTTTTATTTTTTTTCATTCCTTTCTTTCTTTCTTCTCACTCTCCCTCTCCCTCCCTCCCTGCCCCCTTCCAACTTTCCCTCCTTTTTTTTTTAAGATTTTATTTATTTATTCAACAGAGAGAGATCACAAGTAGGCAAAGCAACAGGCAGAGAGAGAGGGGGAAGCAGGCTCCCTGCTGAGCAGAGAGCCCGATGTGGGACTGGATCCCAGGACCCTGAGATCATGACCTGAGCCGAAGGCAGAGGCTTAACCCACCCAGGCGCCCCCCCCACCCCGTTTCTTCCTTTTCAATAAGGAAGTTTGAGGATGCTTTTCTCAGGAGAGAGGAGTGTTGTGAGTCTTCCCGGCACTTCACAATGTCAAACCTGACTGCCGTGTGGAACGTGCCCTAGACAGGTTTGGCACATGGCTGTGAAACCCAAGGATCAGAGGGATTGGACTGTAGACGGACTAGACTGTCCCCCCACACATGGCCAGGTCAGAAGGTCACTCACTACAGCGTGAGGACAATGGGCTGTGGAGTCAGTTCGTGTCTAGGGAGTGTCCAGACACTGCCAACTTCTCAGGGTTTAACAGGCCCCATGACGGCCCCCCGCAGGGAATGCTTGTGCAGTTACGCGTGGTGCGGTGCTTCAGACACAATACGCGCCCCACATGGTCTGGGGGCGTGGGTTCCTCCCGTACCTGCCGCGTGTTGGACGTGTCAGCGCGGAGCACGCAGCCTGGGTGTGAGTGCACCAGCAGCTCCAGGCATCAGCTCTTGTCTGCCTGCGGCTGGCCCAAACCTATTTAAACCAGATTTTCTCCACTCTTTCCCATCAAAAATAATTGCTTCTGAATGTATTCTTTTCTTTTTCTTCCCTTCTCTTGAGAATTATAGCTAGTGGGTCAGAACTGGAAAGCAGAGAGCATGGGAGTCACTGAGGCAAAGGAAGGGAGTATCAACAGCCAAACTTCTGCAGAAAAATGGACTGGCTTCAAGGTCAGAGAAATGACCTCTATGTGTTTGCAGCAATCATGCCTGTCTTCTATCTAAAGCTACGTCCATTTCCCACCCTGCACTCCAGCCTTATATTTTAGTGGATCAGTTGGGTAGAATTCAACTCTGCTTGACATTATTGCAAATGCCTGACCCCCTGACAATTTTGTTAAAATTTCTCCTATGGACCTGGCGATTCACAGACCTGTACCCCTGGGGATAAAAAGATATTATATGTTTTAAAAAAATAAAACTTAAATTAAAAAAAAAAAAAAAAAATTTCTCCTATGGAAAAATGTATTTCACTGGTGCTAAAACTGTATGACCATTCTGAAAACCCTAGGTTAGCACCTTTGGAAAACAAGTGGATCCTCTCTTAAACCAATTTATAGGCATACCCTTTACTTGCTGAAATGATGTCATCGAGCCAAGGCATCAATAACACTGTGTGTGTCCAATTTCTTTTCCTGTTTTCACAGTAATGGGAGCTTCGGTCTGGAAGAAATGAGAGCTCTTGGCACCGCAGAGCCTGCCATCTGTGTGTGGGGGGCGGCGAGAGCCTGGAGAGTCCCAGCAGAGGCTCTGGGAAGTCACATCCTTCACCCAGTAAAAAGGTTAGCAGAAAATATTTCCACAGAGTATGGGACAGAATGTTCTCCCCTATTCTATTTTTATTGGACATGAATTGCATTTATTAATTAAGGCACATGTACCTTAAAAATGAATGAAAAAATGTGTATCAACTGAATTGAAAACAAAAGCTTTCACCACACACACACACACACACACACACACACACACACACAAGGTTTTGTGACAAAAGGAAACAAAATGAATGAATTAAATACTAAAGGAAAAGACTGGCTTGTTGCTGAGGGTGGAAGTGTGTCCTGCATTTTTAGATGAAGCAGAAATAAAAGGCCAGAGTCTTAAAAAAATCTACTCTAGTCCATCTTTCAAAATTAAAAATCAACTCTCACTTTGCTAGATGTTTGCCACTGAAATTTAACCTCTTGTGTTGGTGCTCATAAACTGAAAAATATAGAGATCAGAAATTTGGTAGGAAACTGAATGCTGAACGTCTACTTAAAAAAAAAAGGCAAGCAGCCTAAAATGTCAAATGACCAAGTAAAATGTTTACAAGGCAACATTTTAATTCAAGCACTTGTAAGTAGGAGTTGAAATGAATGGATGCATTAATGAATGGATGCATGTTGAAAAAAAGGTAGCAGATTCGCTACAACAGAAAGTAAAACTTCATAACAAGACTAGAAAGTGATTTTTATTATTTTGGTAACGGTGTCAGGTTATAGGTAATTACAGATACAGAATGTTTTTAACCTGGTCAATCACATGGTAAAAGATACACGTTAACCTTGTGTCGCCAAAATGTATTCAGTTATAAGCATGTATGACAGTAGCTCTCTAAGTGTTAAAAGCATCGGTGATAAAATACAAAAATAGGAAAAGGTTAAATAAAAAGTTATCAATGAGCTATAAACATCTACTAAAATAACACACAGCGTGTCATAGCTAAAAACATACAAATTCGTATAAAAGCCATGCAACTATTTGATCTAATATAGATCTACTATGGAAATATTAAGGCCGTAATAGTATTTCACAGGTGAAGGCTAAGTTCTGAGACATGAAAGCTTTCAGAGGGGGGGAGAAAAAAAAGCTTTCAGATAACCCATAAAACAAACCTGAGACATCTTTTTGTTTGGAAAAAAGTCATCTTCTTGCAAAGTCAAAGCTTCAGTATATAAAGGAATTATTTAAGGAACAATATACTTTAACTGTTACCATAACCTGGAGAGTAGATATTCTGACTACAATAGCGACCAGCAAATACATTCTTTGTCTGGAAGAAATATAATAAGGTTTTCTGATTAGACCAGTAGCTGGATTACTGTAGCCTCCAAGTTTGGTTATTTGTATTTGTTTGTTTTGGGTTTCGTTTTCCTTCCTTTAACTAGACTGTAAAATAGAGAATAACCAAGTTGCATTTAAATAAGCCAGGGAGCCTCCAGGAGCCTGCCTCTCTTCCTCCTTCTCCGTTGCCATTAGTCCCAGCCGAACTGAGCCTACATCTGTACAAACAGATTATAGCACATCTGGACTTGGTTGACTTAATGAGGCATCCAGATTGGTACATGCTTGCTCTTGTACCACACATGTCTCAGAGTAAGTGGGCTAGGACAGCCTAAAATCACTGTCTTGGTTCTGCTTAGGGGTAGGGGGTAACCATGTTTTAGCATAGTGGGTGACAAAAAAATTTAAATGTATTTAAATTTTTCTACAGTTTGGCTTTAGTGCCTTTAAAAAAATACTGTCACAGGTCTCCATCCTCAAGAGGTATGAGATTTTATCGATTAAAAGAATACGAAATGTTTATTCATAAAAGAATTCCAAATTACAAAATAGATCTTCTGTGTTGTAGATTTTTTTTTTAAGTATACTTGGGACTGAACGTTAGCCGGTGATACATTTTTCTAAATGTTCATATTTCAAATTTTGTGCTTCAGAGGAATTAATTTGGAATGAGTGGGGGAAAGCTTAATCATATTTCTTCTGTTTGCTTTTCCGATCTTTTTTCTCACCGCCCCTATGCAGAGCCATCAGACATGCCTCCCTTTGTAACTTTGATTAAAAGATTCCCAAAAAGCTTAATAGAATGTAAGAAGCAGTAAACTCTCAGGACATGTATACCTTCCTCTGAAAGTTCACACGCAACAGAAAGTTAAAGCTCCAACCTTCACTTCCAACTTTTGCCACCTTCCATCGTGCGTTTTTTCGTTTGGCCTTGTTTTTTTGTTTTTGCGTGTGTGTTTTAGGTTTTTGGGCTCTTTACATAAATGGAACATATATATTTCCTTCAGGCTTCATGTTTTCACAGTTAACAAAGTGAGCTGCTCACCAGGCCGGCCATCCTGAACAGCACACCTGATCTGATCAGCTCCAGTGGAACGTGATACAATCCTCAAAACAGCCTCCCAACGCTACCTTCTGATTCTGACTTTCCAAAACACAGACATGGACACTATTTTTTAAAAATCATTTAAGAAACTAGGCCTAGTATGATGGGAATTTCCCCCCTGGTTTTCTAATAAAGAGAAGATCTAGATAATTCATTGCATTTTTCCCTATTCACCAGGCAGACACAGGTTCAATTTCTCTGCCTTGCACAGGCTAACGGTCAGATTTCCAGTAACTTCAATGGAAACTCAACAATCAGAACGGCTTTAAAATTAAATTAAAATTTAAGTATGCTGAGAGTTTGGAATTATAACATATTAACAACATTGATTTTACAAGAAGATTCTAGATTGTGAATATAATTTTTAGAAAGTATGTTGTAAAGTAATAAGGACGCATCTTAGAGATCCAATTTTGAGACTTGCAGATGAGAGAATGGACTTTGCTTTACGTTAGTTTCCATGATGTCAAAATAGGCTCATTTCAAGTATTTGAGCCTAAGTTGGTTGAATTGTACTTTTTGATTGGTCTTTCTTTTGGACAGATGTACATAACTCAAACTTTTCTTAAAATAACTAATACTATTTAATAATCCAATAACTAATACATATTACTTAAGAATAATTATATATGTAAATATATTGAATAGTATTTGGTGACTTTTTTATTCTACAAGACTTACTGAAATCAGTGCTTTATGATCATACACCATAAAGCTTAGCTGGGCTGGTAAATCTTTTTTTTTTTCTCATCATTGAAATTCTGTATTTTGGCAACAGCAGAGGTATGACTTTGGCTTGGAATTTTTGACGGTTTAACAACTTACACTTCAAAATTCATGATAAATCATCGAAGCCTACTATTGAATCAACCACTATTAATTTCTTTATAAGCAAATGACCTCATGATTTATGCAAAAAAGAGAAAGCACATCAGTAGGCAAAAAGACAAATCCATCCGGAGATACTCCCTAAACTATTTTTTACGAAAGAGGTCAGAAAGGAGTTTCTGGTCTTTACCCTCTTCCCTTGTCACCCTCAATCCCGTGTCTTACACTGAAATGATTTGCCTTTGCGTAGTCAACAATATTTTCAGAAATTTTGCTGACTGTGGTTTCCTATGGAGCAGATTTCAGCGCTCAGAACGTCAGTCCTGGATCCCACCCACGAAGGTGTGGTTACTGAACCTGTTCTTCATTAGGTCATTTGTGGGTGCGCATATGTGGGTTTCAACTCCAAAGGATGCTCCCTCAAGATATTATTACCAGCACTCAATATTGTGTAAAAATTCTTTGGACCCTGTAATTCTTTGGCTCCAAAATTCTCCCAGGAGCTCCTTCATAGCTCTGCGCTGCTCTGAGCACAGGTGCGTGAAGCCCCTCATCAGTGGGTCCCTTGGTTGATACTCACTTTAGAAGCCAACTGAGAAAGTGGCACAGAGGAGCTAGAAAAGTCTACCCACCCTCCCCAACACTTGAATATTTCCAAAATTTGAGCTCACTTCTAGCTTCTCACTGGCAGCCTTCCTCGGCTTGAAACTTTTGGACAGCCCTATCGAGGAGCGCCATGGACTCTCTGAGAGTGACATTGATTCTAAATGACTTGGGTTTAATGGTCAGACCGTAATTAAAATCCATCATCGCGGGTTCGTCTGGATTGGCCTTGAAATTGCACTCGTGAGCCAGGATGGAAATGAAGAGAAACAGCTGCATCTTGGAAAGCTCTTCCCCAATGCACCGCCGTTTGCCCACTGAAAAAATCATCACGCTGCTGGCCAGGTCCTTGTCGATGAAGCCGTCCTTGTCCAAGAAGCGGCCCGGATCAAAGTCCTCTGGGTTAGGCCACTTTGCCGGGTCATGATTCACAGACCACTGGTTAACAAAAACCACCGTATCCTTGGGAATGTGGTAGCCCAAGACGGAGGCGCTGGTGGTGGTGGCATGAGGAATGGTGACAGGCACAAAGCTGGAGAAGCGCATGGCTTCGTAAAGAAAGGCCATGACGTAGGGCAGCTTGGGCTGGTCGTCCAGGCAGGGCAGCCGGTCTCTACCCACGACTTGATCCAGTTCGGCCTGGACCCGAGCCTGCACTTCAGGATACCTGTTGGGTTGTTAACACAGAAGGAGAAAGTAAGGGAGGCAAATGAATTCTTTCATCTAGGAAGCGCATGACCGTTTATTTTCATGCCATTTTCTTTATCTGAATCAGTGGTTGAGTTAACACAGCCAGCCCCCTAAAAAGAAAACAATCCCAAACAGTTTCCTACTTTCTCACTAAATTACGGGATGGGTAAACTAATAGTTCTATTTCCTGTAGCAAGCCTCACCTGGCTGATGCTCTTTTTCCAATCGTAAGTCGAAAACAGTCTTTAAGTTTTCTAGTCTGAAAAAACTCCTAACAAAGACAATTTCTCCATGAGGCACAGGAGACAGTGCCAAGGACCCACAAAACTTTCCAGGGGCCCATGAAAATGTTTTCATTTCATTCAAAATCAGGGAACAAAAAAAGGAGCTGTTAGGTCAAAGAAAATGTTTTAATACGTAATTTTAACCTAATTATCTTTATTCCAATGTAGTAATAAAATGTCACTGAAAAATCTATTATGGGGTAAGCCGTCTACAGAGGCAAGAGTACCCAGGGTCCACAAAATTCAAAAAAGCAGCCTCCAAAGCGGATCCTTTTTTCTCTCATTTCCCAGGATAATTCTAAGACATACACTGCTCTCACTTCACACAAATTGGTATCCTGATAAAGCTACACATCTTCTAAACTTAAAGGAAATTCCCAGTGTTCGATGGTAGAAACTATAATGCTTATCACTGTTGGCAATACAAATAGTACTGTCCTTTTGGAGAACAAAATCTGCGTACGAAGCAAGATGCAGAAAGGTAATCCCTCCCCAATCTTTTTTTTTTTTAAGATTTTATTTATTTATTTGACAGACAGAGATCACAAGTAGGCAGAGGCAGGCAGAGAGAGGAGGAAGCAGGCTCCCCGCTGAGCAGAGAGCCCCGATGAGGGGGTCAATCCCAGGACCCTGGGATCACGACCTGAGCTGAAGGCAGAGGCTTTAACCCACTGAGCCACCCAGGCGCCCCCCCCAATCTTTTTAAACCCAGTAATCCATGCCTAGATATGTATGTGCAGGAAACAATAGATCCAAAAATATGTAACTATAACAATAGCCGAAATTTTAAAAATGCAATCAACAGTGTTAAAAGAAGTGATCATATATAATGGGGCTATTATGACAAAAATACTAGAGAGCCATCAAAAATCACTATAATACAGTTTTTAAAAACAGGGAAATGTCCATTACAGTAAGTGAAAATGCCAGAAGTTAAAAAAAAAAGTAAATTATTATTGCATCTCTGAAAAAAAGTTAAGCATGTATGGTATGAAATTACGGTTGATTTAAAAAACTACCTCATGAACATCATACTTCAGGGGTCTGCAAACCTTTTCATGAAAGGCCAGATAGTAAGTATTTAAGGCTTTGCCAATCAAACCCCTGTCACAACTATTCAGCTCTGCCTTGTGCTGTGAAGGCAGCCATAGAGAATACATAAACGAATGGGCATGGTTGTATTTTGCTAAGAAACTTACATATAAAAATGTGCAGTGTAATTTGCTAACCTCCGTCATACTGTCTTTTCACTAAAAAGAAGAAAAACGTATTCATCAGCTATATTGAATTGAAAGTGACTCCAAAATTGTTTTATTTACTTATGCTGCCCAATTCAGTTTCTGATTTAAAAAAGAGAGAGAGAGCAGTTTCAAAAGATGATATGCTTATGGAGGGACATAGAAGACCTATCGATCTCCTTTTGGGATGTCTTCTTCCCAATCTGTTATCGACTTCTTTGTATTTGATTTCTGCTCATTGCCCATATGTGTTTCTGGGCTCTTAATACTGAAATGCAATGTTAAAAATACAAAAAATTCAGTTTATAAAAGTACTTGCACCTGATCTGAGGTTGGAGGATTCTAATAAGAAAAGAAACAGTCTTTGCCTTCCAATGTCTGGATTGCCAGCAAATTCAGCATCCCCCCCCACCCCCCCGCCCGGGGCTCCCTTCTGCGCCAAGAAATGGCACAACCAGGACTTCAGGTATCTCAAGGCAACCACGATGTGCCTTGAGTGAGCCATCTGTCCCGGAGCAGCGGCAGGCTGCTATGTTAAATGTATAATTTATGTATAAATTTCAGATAAACAATGGTTAATCTTTTAGCAAGAGCATGTCCTGCGTGAATTTTATATTTTATTACCAGCAACCCGTTTGCTTCCTGCGTGTAGAGCTTCCCAGAGCTCTGCGACCGTAATCCAGGTGGACACTGCCGATCAGTCTGCCCACCGAGCCGCGCCCGGGGACCAGAGAAGTGCGTCCGCAGGCGCCTCGTGGATGCCCCGTTTGCCCTCCCGGACGCCGCTCTGCGCTCAGTAAAAGTGACTGCTTCTGCGGTTTTTTAACTCGGGTACTTTAAACACAACTAGCGCGGCGGTTTCATATACCCAGCACAACCTGCTAGTTTCTGGCCGCCTTCCTAAAGCTTCCGTGCCGGGTAAGCGCTGGCGGGGCTCCCTGTGCCCGGGAACAAAGCCCGGACGCGCGGCTGGCGGGCAGCGCGGGGACTGGGCGACCTGTGCTCTGCGCCGGGGACCGGCCGGGCCAAGGAGCTGCTGTGTTTATTGAACGTATCCCCCGTTACCCTTTCTTTCGGAACCGTGCCGATTTTGCTTCTGTTGTGCCAAGGAGGCAGAGATCAGGACTGCTCTGAGGACACTTAGAAGATCCTGCCTTTCAGGCGGCTCTCACAATTCTGTCCCCACTTGAAGGGGTAGCGAGAGACAAGATCAAAGCCCGGGTCGGTCGGGGCCCGGCTGCGTAGGGTGCGCGCACGGTCTCCGAGATCTCAGCTTGGAGAGGTGCGGACCTGGCGCGGAACCCCAAACCCTGGGCGTTGGTCGCGCCCTCAGCATATTCCAGCCCCACTCCGCCCTTTACAGGGGAGGAAAGGCCCGGCCCTGGAGGCTTTACCTGGTGAAAAGGATGAGCAGCCACTGCAGCGCCGTGGAGAGCGTGTCCTGGCTGGCGCCGAAGATGTCGGTGACAGTGGCCGGCACGTACTCCAGGTCCAGCCGCGCGCCGCCGTAGTCCGAGCCCTCCGCCGCCGCCTCGGTTTCCGCCGAGAGGATGCAGGCGTCCATCATGTCGCGCGGGGCGGCCCCGGGCTGCAGGCTTTCGCGGTGCCTCAGGAACTTGTCGAGGACGAAGTTGCTGAAGTTGCGGTTGACCTGCTGGAACTCGCGGAAGGCGGTGCGCACCGGGTTGGGAAAGCGCTGCAGCCAGGGCAGCACGTCCACCAGGCTGCCCGCGCCCACCGTGCGCCCGAACTCCTCGTTGTGGCTGAGCAGCTCGCGGAACTCGGCGTCGTCGTGGCTGTAGCGGCAGCCGAAGCACACGGCGCTCATGACGTTGGCCACGGCCACCACGGTCAGCGGCCGCGGGTCGAGGAAGGCGCCACCCGCGCTGCCGCGCACCAGCAGCGCCACCAGCTCGCGAGCCTCGCCCAGCACGTGGCCCTCGAGGACTCGCCGGCTGCGCGGCTGGCGCGTGGAGAAGGCCCGCATGGTGCTGTGCGCCGCGCGCCGCTGCACCTTCCAGCGCGGGGAGTACTGGCCGAAAGCCAGGCTGCGGCCGCCGGACACCACACGAAAGGAGGCGAAGCGCGGCCGATCGGCGAAGGCGGCGCCCTGCTGCACCAGCGCCTGGCGGATGGCGCGCTCGCCGTTCAGCACCACCACCGGGCAGTTGCCCAGGCGGATCTGAAAGACGTCGCCGTAGCGCCGCGCCAGGCGCGCGAACGAGAGGTGCGGCGCCGGGCCGATCGCCGCCGCGTTTCCGATCAGCGGCCACGCGAACGGGCCTGGCGGCGCGGACCCCGGCTGTCGCCGCCGCCGCCTCAGCAGCCACTGGCCCACGTGCACTGCGGCCAGCACCGAAAGGAGCAGCAGGAGCGTGGTCTGCTGGGACGACAGCGCGCTCGGCTGCAGGCGAGGGTCGGGGCCGAGGCTGGTGGCCATGTCGGAGAGAGATGGACGGAGGAGTGTCGCTCAGGTGTGCGGAGGAAGGAGCCGGCGCCCTGCGCCCCTACCCCTGGCGTCTGGCTACGCTGCGCTGTTGGGAAGGAGGAGGTGGCGCGTAGGTCAGCTTAGGGCGCGCGCACTGGGCAAGCAGCAGAGGACGCTTCTTCCCGGCCCAAACCCCTTCCCCTAAGGAGAAGGGAAAGAGCGTGTCTCCATCTCTCTGTGCCCCGAACTCTCCGTCCCCACCTCAACCCCCAGCGGCGTAACGGTTCCCAGCAATTCGGGGACAACCCGGAGGGCATCGAGACGGAGGCGCTCTCGGTGCCTACCACCCTGGCCCGGCAAGGTCGCGGGAAAGCAGCGCCGCGGAGAACTGACCTGCGAGGTGGCGCGGTTTCCTGCGGCACGGGATGCACGGCTCCGAAACAGGGCTGGGGCCTTTGTGGAGGGCAAGAGGTCTCCAGGAAATCGGAGACCTCGCCGGGACACCTGCTGCTCTGAGAGCTTGAGCACCCACTCAGGAGCCTCTAGGCGTCGTCCGAGCCAGGGGCTCTGGGACTGGGATGCGGACCGAGAAGGATCCCTCCTTTGCGGATCGCCGCTATACCTGGGGCCTCTGCAAAGCGGGGTTTTCTCACAGAGTGCGGACTGAGACTGGGGGGTCAACCAATGCAGTCAATTCCCATCCCTCAGGACCCCCGCGTGTCTCCGACAGCTGGTGTCGCAGAGGCGTGGCCCGTTTGCGCAGTCACTCCAGAGCTGAAACGTGCCATCCCGCCCGACTTTTAAGGTCTGCATCCCGCGGGTGGACCTGGCGGGGCGGGGCTTGCGGGGGGCGGGGCGCCGGGGAGGTTCCAGCGGCTCAGACCCCTAACCCGCATCGCTGTGCTCCCGTGGTCACGCAAGGCGGCCGCGATTCTCCCGACGGCCTTGGCACAGTGACTGTCTGCTTTGCCAGAGCTGCGGTGTGAGCTTCCCGTTTGCCGGAAAACCACTCTTAATCAGTCCCTCCCCAGCGAAGCCGCAGTTTCCCGGAAGCGCGCTGGGAACAGAACCTGCCCGTCCCGCGGGGCTCTCGGTGGGAACGCGCCCCCCGCCCGGAGCGCACGACCCCTCTTCCCTCTCAGTGACTGAGCTCCGTTCCCCGAGACAAACCCGTTCGGGATCCTTGGGCGCCCGGGCCGGGAGAGGGAACCTGTCGGTTTAAGAACGCGGACTACCCGGGTTATGGTGGCGGCTTGCCTTTACAGCATATCCCCAGTTGTTTTATTTTATTGTAACTTTCTTGCAAACAAATAGGCCCCTCGGATGCGGCCCTTTGGCGGGCAAAGTTCTCCTTCCACCTTGTGCAGCGAGATCAAGAACCCCGAAAGACGCCGCTCCCAGACCCGGGCGGTGCTGGGCACACAAAGGCCAGCGCTGGCCGCGCGCAGCTGGTGGAGAGGCTTCCCGCTTCGCAGTCCCCCAAGGTGGCGCCGCCCCCAGCACCGCGCGCGGTCGCGCTGGCCGCGTCCGAGACCCTCGGCACAGAGCCCAGAGCCAAGCTGGGACGAACGCGGGGCTAGGAGCGGAGGGAGGGCGCTCGGAGGATCCCGGAGGGAGGGCGAGGGGGAGGAGGAGCAGGAGGCTGTTCTCGCGCCTACCAATTTCATCGGGTTGATGTTTCCTCTGCTGCCCCTCCCCCTTGCGTGCAGAGCAGACCTTTGCGTGCGCGGCTTCTGGAAAGTCTTGGGCTCCGGTCATAGCCTTGGGCGCTTCTCACGGCACCTGACACGCCGAGGCGGCGGGAGCGGCGGCCCAGGGCGGGGAACCCGCTGCCACCGCCCTCCGCGGCGCACGCACGGCCGCACCCCGGGGGCCAGCGGAGAGGACGCCTTGACCACCCTATCGGGAGGCGGATCTGGGCGCTGTGAACTCGAGATGGGGACGCTTCCTTTGAAGGGGAAGCAGGAGGTGCTCCGTCCCCGGTAGCTACCCCCGCTGGCTGCGCCCTCCCTTTACCAGCTGGTACAAAGCATTTTCAAGCCCCGGGGGAGAAAAGGGCTTCTCGGCAAGGTTGGGGAAAGGGCGAGCCCGGGGAAGGGTGAGATGTCTGGTAGTTGACCAGGGAGGAATTGTACTTCCGGGCCTCTGGGATCCTCAAGTGTCACAAAAGTTGGGGGTTTACCACGTGACAACTCTGCGCTTTGAGTATTACCCACGCTGGGAATCTCTATTGTTCTATTGCTTCTCAGTTTGCAGAGGTGGAAACTGGTGTTCCGGAGAGGTTATGTGACTTAACCAAGATCACACGCACTGCAATAATACAATTACAGTCATACAGTATAATCTTGGGGCGCCTGGATGGCTCAGTCTGTTAAGCGTCAGACTCTTGATTTCGGCTGAGGTCATGATCTCAGGGTTGTAAGATTGAGCCCCGTGTCGCCTCCCCCCTGGATGTGGAGACTGCCTAAAATTCTCTCTCTCTCCCTGTTCCCCTCCACCCCTTTCATTCTCCCTTTTAAGTAAAAATAAAAAAAAAAAAAACACTGTAATCTTAAATGATTCTTTTCAAGAAAGTGATTGAAATGCTTGATGGTTTTCTCCCCTCCCCACCTCTTACCACATCTCAAGAGGTGAAGCCAGAATTCGAATCCCCCTCAGTCTCTTTCCAGATCCATCAGACGAGTTGATATGGAAGGAAATCCTCAGGTGAGAAAAGCACAAATGCCATCTTTCTTGCCTGCTTTAAAAAAAAAAAAAAATCAGCTGGAAGAATTTTTTTTGAATACTTGATTTTGTTTATGGAAGTGAGGACTCTGAGGTTCACAAAGAAGAAATAGTATGGTTCCCTTTTGCAGTAAAACTGGATGAGGGAGGCCTGTGGACTATGCCTCATAGCTGACCTGGAACTAAGTGGTTAAATTTTAAAGAAGCCCAAAGAGATGTCTGAAAATCATACTTTGTGAGAGACTGAAACCAACAATAAAATATCTGACCTGATAAGAAAATGCTTTTTGTAAAAGTCTCTATTCAGTAGTTTTTGAGAGGTTCTCTCTGGAAATGATGTCACACACTGTAACAGAGCCCTCAGATCCGTGATGAAGTTGTTTTTGAGCAATGGAATAAATAAACATTGGTTTCAGAGCTGGGTTGGTCTGCACACCCTTTGAGATGAGTTTCATAACTTTACAATGTCCAGCTTTAGCAAGCCCCTTGCCTAATAATTCAGTTCAAGACAGCTGCACGCATCGGTCTCTCAGTAGGCTTTAATTTAATAGATGGGAATTGTCTATGGACTTATGCCAATTCTTAGCTATCAACATTCCTAAAAGCTCTATGCCAGTAGCTCTACCAGAAACCAAGCAAATAGGGGTTGCCTTTAAACCAAGTAGATTACTCTTTTCAAAAGTATAACCCAAGGCTGTTCTTAAGACCTCTTGTTAGTAATTCCTGAATAATGCTGTATGTGTAGTCTTTAGGTAAACTAGATGCATGCCCTCTTGCCATAGAGAATAGTTTAAGCATATCCTTCAAGCTGTGGTGCGTTGGGCTCAGCTCTTATTCTAGGACATGCTTTAAAAAGCAGAGTACCCAGCTGGGCCCATCCTGTCAAAAGGACAGGTCCTTATGGATTATGACAAACCCAAGTGACTGGCTATGGTAACAGCCTCTTCAGAATTTGCAGGTCTCGGATTCTCTCAGACTTTGTGGTGTAGACCTCTGTTGGAGGACCCATATGGTACTTGATGGAGATGTAGGGTGAATCCTAGGTGGCCCGTGGGGACCCCTGACCCAGCTCGAGGCAGGGCCCTCCCTCTAGTGAGAATCCACACCAGGCTCTTCAGTCATCAACACAACTTCTCAACCAAAGCCAGTAGTATTTAAGGCCCCGGGATCCCCTTTCAGTCAACAGCCTGGGATGTGGGGATTTCACCCTCCCAAATCCCCAACTTGAATTATGTGGGGCAAATAACTTTCAAAAGAACAGCTAAGCTAGAGAGAGAGTTTAAGGTGGAGGTTTAAAATACCTTATATCATACTGATTCCAAAGAACGGAAATCCAGCTTAAGCTTGTTTAAGCAGAACAGGAAAGCCCTGGCTTGTGCTCAGAGAAGGATAACTGTGGTACCTTACAGGATGGAAGGATCTGGAGCCACTCTCTTCGATCTCTATCATGCTGGTCTCTGCCTGGGCTTTGTTCTGGAGACTCTCCTTTCATGCTGGGAAAGCTGGCCATAAGCAGCCCCAAATGGACCACTCTAAGAATAAGAGAATATTTTTCTCCCACGGTCATTATACAAGACCCTGGAAGGACTCTGACAAGCCAGGCCAGCATCAGGCCACCCTGTGGCCAATGTTCCAGGTCTGATATCGGGAAAAGAGGGATGTGGGAAGAGAGAACATGCTAGGAAGCCAAAGATAAAAGCCCCCTCAGTCCTCCTGTATCTCACTTCTGTCCATCACTCCTTTTTGGGTTGAAGAATACCTCAAGCGTCTCATCATCATCATCATCATCATCATCATCATAATTTGGGGGGTTTTTTAGATTTTATTTATTTATTGGGGGAGGGGGGACAGAAGGATAAGGAGAGGGACAGACTGCACTTAGTGTGGAGCCCAGCACGGGACTTGATCTCATGACCCTGAGATCATGACCTGGGCCGAAATCAAGAGTCAGGTGCTTAACAGACTGAGCCACCTAGGTTTCCCTTCATCGTCATTTTATTTTTTTTAAGATTTTATTTATTTATTTGACAGAGATCACAAGTAGGCAGAGAGGCAGGCAGAGAGAGGGGGAAGCAGGCTCCCCGCTCAGCGGAGAGCCTGATGCGGGGCTTGATCCCAGGATCCTGAGATCATGACTAGAGCCGAAGGCAGCGGCTTTAACCCACTGAGCCACCCAGGCGCCCCTTCATCGTCATTTTAAATCAGCAAATCAGATGGCTGCATTACACCTGGAGCCCCTACCCAGGAAAGTCAGCCTTTACGTCATCAGGCTAGAAGTCGGTTTTCTTGCTGGGCTTTCCCTCCAACATAGTCCTCTAGCACATCATTTTGCGGCTGAATGCTGTGCTCTTCCAACCCCCTCCAAACACCATATGCACATGCACTGAGAGGAGAAGGGAGTAGAAGCAACAGCCCCTGGCAAGACTTTGACATATGGGACGCACAAGACATTGTCATCAGACCCGTGCTAGCAGGCAGAGAAACAGCCATCGGGAGATAAGCACGTGTCCCAGGCAACTGAGAGGACGGCAGAGCGAGGAGGAGAAGGAAGCCACAGATCATGTGCTGGGACTTGGGAGGATTCTTAGGAGGTGATACCCAACCCTGTGCCCCACCTGACCTGCTTCTCCTTCCTTCCTCCTGGTAATACACAGGCTAAGAAGCACAGAGGTAAGAAAATCTTTCTTATTTCATCTCATCAAAGAAGTCATCTTTTGTGGGATGCACTGTTGTTTTATGCACTAATATAAATAAACACAGGGGCCTGCCACTCACAATTATGCCACTGGTTAATAAGACATGGTCTAATTTCACAGATGTTAAAAATATCCTCAGTGTGTTTTAGGATCGACAGAGCACTGCGTGCTGGTGGTGATCTTTGCTGCCTTTGTATTCAGTAGTGGGGGTCCCGAGAGCTCTTAGATAAGGCATTTGGAGCCAGGAGTGTCACCTACCCAAGCCATCTCCCCTTCCATTTTTTTTTTTTTTTTTAATTTGATGTGAACAACTGATGTTTCTTCAATTTCATGTAAAGCATGGGGAGAAGCTGCTTTGGAAGATTTTGCTAATTTTATTGACCTAAATAAACCCAAGAAAACAGTCACTTACTAAATCAGTGCAGGTTAAGACCATTTTCTTAGTCTTCCTCCCCTTCCAATCTCAGTGCCCCACTAAGCTCTTTCCATATAATCTGGTGCTAGTGAAAGCCACAAAGCTACACTGTACTAGTCCCGATTCCACCAGAATACTTCCGTGGGTATTTAGAAGTGAATAGACATCATCGTTTGCAACATGCTCTCAGAGTTCAAGAAAAAAGACAGGGAGGGAGGGAGGGAAAGAGGGAGAGAGAGGGGCAGAGAGAGAAAGAGCGATGAAAATGATAAAGCAAACATGGTAACTGTCCATAATTAGAGAATTTGGGTAAATGAGAGTTCTTTGTGATGTTCTTGGGACATGTCTGTAAGTTTGAAATTATATCAAAATTAAAAGTTACTCAAAAAAATTAAAAGTTACTAAGAATAGAAACTAGGAGCATAAGAAAGAAATATCTTCTTGACATTGTAATCTTACATTGTCTCCTCCGTTTTTATTGAGAGTGTCTTATGAGAGAGGCCAGTGGCAAGGACCTGGGATTGGCGTGTCCTTCAGGCTCCTTCTTCGGATCCGGTTCTCAGAGTTCCGGGCTAGGAAATTGTACATATATGCTCAGCTGGGATGGTTTTCCCCAGTTTCCTATCTGATTTGCCCCTTCCCTTCTTTGCTATCCTTGCTCATTGAATGCTCTAAGTGAATCTGGGTCTTTGATCTCCTTCAATTCTTTTTTAAAATAAAAGGAATATAATACGTAAACAACCTCTTTCTCTGGTCCCTCTGCTTCTTATTTCCAGGAGATAACCCACTTACCATTTCCCACGTGCCGTAAAAGCAGCCAAGGGCGCGTGTCTCAGATTGTTTCTTCCAGCTTCTGTCAGTTTCCTTCCTCCTCAGCCTTCTTTCTTCTCCTTGCTCTGCATTTTTCTTTCTTTCCTGCTCTTGTTTTCTCCCCTACCCCTTTTCCTTAGGTCCATCCTTGCCTCATGTCACCTGCATTCCTTCCAAGACCTCTGTTCTTCCTGGAGCGACCACCACCGTCTCTGCTCTCCTTTGTCTCCCTTTCTCTCTCCATCTTCCTGCTCACCTTTTCTCTCTCCCTGGACAATAAAGAGTTAGGGGTAGAGAAGAAAAGAGAAGGAGAGTGAAGAAAGTAAGAAAAGAGATCGGGGGACTAGAACAACTAAGAAAAGGAATAAGGGCAAAGTATCAAACACCGAGGCTAACAGAGAACGCAGTGATCAGACAGGGTGGGCTCCCACCCGGCAGGACTCCCCTGCTCTGTGTTTGTGGGGAGAAGCAATCACTAACTTGGGACAGTGATAATTCAAAGGAAGGGAAGGGACGCCGAGGTCTGGGGTTGCTTCAGTACCTTTGTTCCCTGAGTTTTGACTACCAGCCATCCAGTTTCTGACATTCACCTTCTCACAGTAAGCAAAGTACAACCAACCAACAAAAATGTACATTTGGGTTCAGCATCTGGCCATGGGCCGCTGACTGGTACACCTTCCTGATCTGGGACAGATTCTTGGTTGAGAATCCAGATTCCAGTCTTCTTTTACTCCACGAACCTCTTAGTTTTTAGGGTTAAATCTGTTTATCTTAACGGGTTTTCGTCTCTTTCCATAAAGGGACAAAATTTCGGGTCAAAAACTGTAGTCATACCCAGGGCTTAAGAAAATTTTGGGTAGTTAAATGGTAATTTATTGGTATACTGGATATAATATTGTTTATTATTGGTATATTGGGTATAATATAATATAATATAATATTGGGTAGTTAAGTGGTTATTCCTCCCCTGCCCATTCCCAAAAGGGAACGCATGGGCTGGATAATTATACATCGGCTTTTTGACCATCAACCCCCAACAGGATTTTTCTTTTCTACTCTGGAAATGTTCGTTTTTCAGCCATGGCCTGTCCTGTTGTTGTACTGCCTGAGTGAGAAAGCTCTAGATGTCAGAAGGTTCTTTCAGACAGTACAAAAGATTCTGGAGTGAACGTTCTTGTCTTCTGCTGAACTTCGAGCTTCCCTTTGGAGAGAGACATAAACCAAGACTAACGTCCTTTTCACATACAGTCCTTCACATGTTTGAAAATGGCACGAAGCCATCGTTCCACCAACCAAGAAAGCCCCAGTTCCTCAAGTCATTCTTTGAGTAACATGTTTTCTAGAGCTTTAACCAGCTTATCTGTGCCTTCTAGACAATGTAGTTTTTCAATATGCCTAAGTGCCTACCTGAAACTGAACAGCATACTCCCAACAGGGACATCCTGTCCAGCCCAGAGGGATGAAGTTACTTCCCAGGGGACTCCCAGTGCTCCTTTTAATGCAAACTAAGGTTTCTGTACTGTTTTAAAAATCTGCATTCCACTGTTGTGCCCATACTGAGCTGGTGATCCAAGTCTTTAAGTTTCATATAAGACTTGGTACCATTCTGAGCCTTTAATTGCCCTTAGGCAATCAATTAAAAAAAAAACAACTAAGACTGAGATTTGCATTAATACCTGTTAAATGCGTCTTGGGGCTGTAAGACTGTTCTGGTCCGTGGAGGCCATGTTAAACTCCTGCTGACCCTCAGGGCCAGAGACCAGGAGCAGGAAAACTACATGGGGATAGATATTTATTTTACATAAATATATATTTATTTTATATATGTGTATGTATGTGTCTATATAAAGTATATTTCCTGTTTTGGTCAGATATACATTTTTAAAACACACACAAGTAGCACATAAATAGATTATTGCTGTAAATGATTTAATCAGAATATAAGAATATGCAGGAAAATGGGAAAGCCCATACTCCCACCTCTTCTCAGATGTAACCCAGGTAACCGTGACCTTCTGTTTATGTACGTGCATATGTTTGTACATAGGTATGTATTTTTGATACAAACAAGATTGTACATTACTGTTCAGTGACCATTTTTTTCCCATTTAGTAACTGTCTTGGTGACCACAATAGAAGGCATAAACCTACCTCATGCTTCTGAACTATTGTGTGGTATGACTACAGCATAATTGATTCAACCAGTTCGTAGATGGTCACTCGTGCCTTGTCTTGCTCATAGACTTCACTGGAAATACTTCGCTTGTCTGTGCAGGTCTATATACACTCCAGTAGAGATGTTTAAACCAGGGGCACATACATTCGAAAGGGTCTTGTTACCCCCCATTTGTCTTCCAGAAAGGGGCACTGGGTTTGCATCCTCAGGAACCTCGGTTTCATACCGAGGAGTCTGTGTGCTGCTGTAAAGAACCATTGCTGTCATCGAGCTTTGCAAATGTAGAAAGAGAACAAACAAAAGCTTGTCTTTCAGTCCTCTTCCTTATTTTAAAAGAATATGTGTGCTTGTGTTTGGATGTCTCCTTTTCTTGACAGATGAGGGAAATTCCCAGATGAAAGTCTGTGAAATGTCGGGGCGGCGGGGTGGAACATTCCAGATCTCCGCATCTATGTGGAAGACATCACAGACGCCACGGTGGGAGAGTGACCTCGGTGTGCCTTGATAGCCTCCCTGAGATGATGACAACTCTTTATGGGCTCCTGGGCACAGGCCCAAATGCCTTCCAGGCTTGTCTAATCCTCCGGAGGAGATCAAAAACAGTGAAGCCAGCAGACCCCCCTCGTCAGGACTTTGGGTCCAGGGACCAGGCCCTCGTGGGTGTGAGGCCCAGCTTGCTTATGTATCAGCAGTGACCTCGGCCAGGTTATTGGATTCTGCTGAGCCTGCATTTCCTCCTTTGTGCAAGAGAGGTAATACTATCCCAACCTCGGAGGGCACTCGGGGAGCTTAAATGAGATACTGTGAGGAAACCAGTAGAGTGGTTGATGGAAAGAGCAAGTTATAGATACGTTAGCCCTTACTATTACTGTCATTATTGTTGTTGTTTACTACGGCCACTACTACTACTAAGCCTACATACATACATTTATTTATTTTGTGTATGTGTGTGTGTGTGTGTGTGTGTGTGTGTGTGTGTGTGTATAAAGTATATTTTCTATTTTGGTCAGATATACATTCTCACTCCTTTCCAGTAAAGTCAGAGTCCTGCAAGGACTTGGAGCTCACAGAGATAAAGGCACAGGTGAGATGCCTCCTGCAAGCTTCTGGAAGCCTGGGGCGACACCAGTCCCCTGCTCCTTGCATTCCTGAGGCAGCATTGAGCGGCCAAGTCACCCCTGTCGAGCCAGCCAGGGTCAGACTTGGAGGCCCACAGTGGCTAACTCCAGCGGCTGCAAATCAAACCACTTCCCGGGGTCCGGGTTCCACTTTGGGGACACGGAGCTGATCCCAGGCCCTAGTCCATAGAGTCATGGTGGGGACTCACTGAGCTGCCACGTGTGAGGCTCCAGAGCGGTGCGCGGCACCCCGCAGGGGCTCAGCAGGCATCAGCTCCAGTCACTGTTCCGCGGGAAGCCATTGGTGGCTGCTTGTAGGAGGCTGACTGACCGCAGAGCCCTCCGCTCCTGGCCGAAAGGCTCAGCACCAACAGCCAACTTGCATTTTCCTCCACCCCGCAGATGGCAGCCGTGCTGCCCCCCTTCCTCACCCCGTGTCAGCTCACCTTGAGTGTGCTCCTGCTTAGGACCCTAGTATGGAGGCAGCCCTTCAGGCGAGAAGGTGCCACATTCCTGAAAGACTCTGGGCCAGGCAGGGCCCGGTTCGCCCCTCTCAGCTCGGCTTGGGGCCAGTCCCACCGTGGCTTTGGTGAATGCTTTGCGGCCCTCAGGAATGAGGCTCCGGGACAAGACTCATGCGATTCCCTGCCAGGGACAGTTGAGAAAGCACTAGTCCACGTGGTGCACATGGGAGAGAACTCAAGGGACCTCCCGCTGATTTGTACAAATGACACAGTGCTGTCCAGCTTCCCAGAAGCGCTGGCCTTCTTTCCCAAAGTTACAGGTGGGGCTGAAAGCCCATCTGACAACCACGCTGAAGAGGCTGAGGCCATGCCCAGGAGCCAGAACCCGAAGGCAGGGTGGGGCGGCTCTCAGCTCCCCCTTCTTAAATGCCAGGGAGAACATTGTCCAGATTGCTGTCCCATCCAAGATGGAAAGTTAAATTCAATAGTCTGGACTTGGGTGGTGACTAATCTCTGTTTCTCCTTTCCCCGTTGTGCTGAGTCGGTCCCTAGCAGCCCATTCATTTTAAGGGTTTGGATGCAGAAGGAAGGAGGGGGTCTGGCGGATTCCGGGCCTTGAAGCATGGCACCCTGCTTTGTTCAGATCTGGGTGGAATCCGTCACCTCCAGGCCCCTTGTTCTCTGTGTACTATTTCGGGGACTTCTTGATGCCCTAAGAATGTGACTGGGCCCTGAGCTCCAGGTTCCGGCGCCATGCCCCAGAGGCGTACCTGGGGCTGTGGGGTCAAATATGAATCTACCTCCCCAGCAAGGACACAGGACAGATCTGGACTCCTAAGAAGCCTCATTTCTGTTCTCTTTTACTGCTGGGCTCTCAGCACCCTACCTGAGGCATACAGAGAGGTAAAAGCCCAATTACACATATCACTGGATTCAGTAAGGAATAAACACAGCACCTGTGAGGGCCACGTGTGGAGCACTATGCCCGCCGTGAGAGGACGACTCGTCTCTGATGTGACAGTCATAATAAGGTCAGGGCCTGTGCTTTACGGCCCTCTATGCTCTTAGGGTGCCTAACACCACAGAGCAAGTTGGGACAGAGAAAGACAAGGAGCTAATATTCCTCCCCAGTGCTAGGAACTGTTTTCTATGTTTTCACAACTACTATTTCATTGAACTCTCCTAATCACCCTAAAAGCATTGCTAATTTTAGCCTACTTTACACATAAGTGGATTAAGGTTCAGAGACAGTGAACTATTGCCCAGAGTCACACAGATTGCAAGAGAGGGGCCAAGATTTGAACTCGGGTCCGCAGACTGCAAAACTGATCCATCCCCAGCAGAAAAGATAAATTAACTTTTGCCGAGGGTCCTGAATCTTACAGCAGCCCCTCCCTCCAAACTCTTTGCTGAGTTTAGACTTCTCTGGCATGATTATGGCTGCTAAGGGCCTGGGCGACCCCAAGCCTCTCCACCCACCCCCATCCTGCCAGGGAGAGCTGACTCTCTCCAATGGGCCAGGACCCCAGGAGGCAAAACCATCTTGGTTCCAGTGAGGGATGTGATTCAAACCCTGTCCCTCGCCTCCCAGCCGAGCATCTCCCTGGTGTCTGCCCTGCATGACTTGATCTCTGTAATTTACAGTCTAGTCTTGGGAGAGCTTAGACATTTTTCCTTTAAAACAGTGGCTGGAACATGCCAAGAGCTGGAAAGAGCATTCCACGTGGGCTTCATGACTAGATCTGCTCCGCTCAAATCCATTACATTGAAATTCCTATAAAATTCACACACTTCCAAATCTCCAGAAATGATGGTTTTATTTAGAAGTAAGTGAGCAAAGGGATGATTTCATAGACCTCAGTGCCAAAATATTAGCTCAGTGCTTCTCAAATGTTTAGCTTTCAGGACCTCCTTACACTCCAGAAGATTATTATTGAAACCAAAGAACTATTGTTCAATTGAGGTTATATCTACCAATATTTACAATTTTTGAAAGGAAAATGCAACGAGATTTAAAATATTTATTCATTGGAGAAGAATAAACCTAACACATTCATGTTAACGTAAATAAGATGATTTTAGGGAAAAATAACTATATTTTCCAAAACCAAAAATATTAGCAAGAGTGGCATCATTTTACATTTTTACAAATATCTATAATTTCTGACTTAACAGAAGACGGATGAAGACTGGTATCTGATTCCGCATTCAGTCTGCTGTGATCGCCAACGTCATGGGGCCCCTGAGAGGCCCCCAGTAAAGGGAGAGAAGGAGAGGAAGAAAGGCGAAGACTAGCCTATGACCATGGTTTGAAACTTGGGGATCCCCTGACAGAGTCTTGGGGACCACCCACCCTCTTCTGGAGTCCCTGGATCACTTTGGAAACCATTGTCTAAGCTTAAAAGTATAAAGATTTTTTTCTTTGGAGTGTCTCTCCATGCAAGCAATGTTTAAGGAGCTTGATACAGGAAGTTGGTGGGAGTGGGGGTTAATTTCAGGGGCAGTAATGCCCCAGCTATTGGTTTGAGGAGGAAAGCCTTGGAGACACGTGTGGACACGTTAGAACCCTGTGGCAGCCCGGCTGGACTATCCCGGAAGTACCATCAGCAGGCGTCCGGCTGGGACGAGGCACCTTAAGTCCCAAGTAGGGCCCTGAAGAAGAGGCAGGCTGGTAGCCGGAGCCCTGCAGCCAGAGCCCAGGCGTTGTCTGAATCAGGTGGCTGGGAGAGCACGGGGTTGGGGGGCAGCGCAGGGAGGGTGGCGGCAGAGGTGGGGGGGGTGGGGGATCCTGCTCAGGTGTGAGCCATAGCAGCTTTTTGGAGGATGGCAGCTCTGCCAATTGTAATGACAATAAGAATATACTGCCAGTAATGTGGAATTACTATTTATTGAGCACTTGGACCCAGGCAGTGTGCCAAGCACTTGACCGAAATCCTTTCATTAATCTCTCACCCCTAACCCTTTGAGGTAACTATTAACTGTAATCCCTCTTGTAGGGACAAAGTAAGGCGGGAGCAGTTAGAATTACCAACCAACGTCACACAGCTGCCTGTGGCAGCTGAGCCGAAATTTGAATCCAGGTTTACCAGACCAAAAACTCTCTCCCAGCTCCCAGCAGGCAAACTCCTGATGGAGAAAAATCCAAGTTTGAGGACAGGAAGTCTGAATGTTACTGCTTCCCACTGGATGAAGCATGGGGACAGAGTGGACACCCCTTCCAGCTTCAGTCACCCTCTTGGGGGCTTCAGAGCTGGATATGGGGGTCATCAAAGACTGCGGGCAGGGAGGAGCCACGATAACAGCACTGGGTGTATGGCCCCTGGTTTTGGGGGGCCCCCCAATGACCCTCCCCACCCAACTCTGCTCCCACCAGCCACCTTGCCATTGTTTGCCTCCAGTGGGGCAAGTGTGGGCATTGGCATGCCACAACCACCCCCCAAACCTTCCTCTCTGAAGGTCTATAAGAACTACATCCCTTCAAAGCCCTGCCTTGGGGTCCTTCAGAGCCCTTCTCCCCATCCGACCTGTGTCTGGCACAAGGCCACCTCCACAGCCCACCCCTTCGGAGCTCAGGCTCCCAGAGGCGCGAACTTCTCCTAAACGACCTCTATCTGCGGTTCCCTGAAAAAATAAACAAGGAGATTGTGTGAGAATTCTCTTCCAAGGCATCCTCCCCTCTCCCTCACCAGAGGCTCAGAGGAGTTCAGCTTTGCACGAACTTTTAATTTGCGTGCAGACAAGCACAAAAGGCCCAACCAGATATACCTGTTATTTCCCAATGACCTGAGAGTCCGAAGTTTATGTTAAGCCTTGGGTTATGGCTCAGCTTGCACGCAAAGCTCCAGGACTCCTGCAGGCAATTGAGAGGTGGCGCTGGAGAGGACGGAGGAGCCTCAGAAGTGACAGCACATAATTTAATTCCCCCTAAGCTTTCCAAGCATGCAGACTGTTCCTTTTTTGTCAGCCTATAACCTAAGTGATTTGTTCTACTCAGGCAAGAAATGTCTAATGTAAACCATATTGCAGCTAAGCCCCGGTGAAGAGAGCTCCCTGCGGCTTGGTGTGTGTGTGTGTGTGTGTGTGTGTGGTGAGGCTGCAGGGAAGCTGAGGGGAGGCAGACCCCCTCCAGCCCAGGTCCTGACTGAAGAAACCGGCATTCTTGGGCTCTCACCACCGCACTCACTCTTCCTTCTCATGCTTCATCCCTTGTGAAGGGGTTTAATTTTAGTCCAAGTGTTTCTGGGAGAGCTCGGCTGCCTGTGCCCTGTGTCCCGGGTTAGAGTTCCACGTGAGCCACCAGTGGCTGTGGGACTCCAGGCAAACTTCTTTCAACTCCAGTCACCATTTTTGCTTTCCTGAAACAGCCGGGAGGGGTGCAGACTCATTCTAGCGGCAAGTCATTTGGTGTCCTGGTTTCAGAGGGAAGCGATCTGTACCCCAACCTGGCTTTGCCTCTAACTAGCCAGGGATTTGAGACAAGAAATCTTCTCTGGGCATCAATTTCCTCATCTGGAAAATAAGTGAGTTGGATGAGGTGGTCTTTGAAGTTCTTTCAACTCTAAACGATTATGTATGCCCTAAATCACTTCCAGTTTGACAAGATAATAAGAATAGTAGCAATTATTACTATTATTGTTATTATTACTATCTGTAAGTCCCTTCTATGGTTCCAAAGAATTCACTAGCCAGGCAAATCTTCTTTTAAAGTTTTCAAAAAAAATTCTTTTATATGCCTTACTTCCATGAAACAAGGAGGATACTAGCCCCCCGCCCCTCCATGGCGAGATGTGATACGAAAGTTCTAGTCCAACTCATTCCCGTCAAATTATTGAATTTCCCCTGTAACCTCTTCAGACAGCTAAAAATGGTCTCTGAATACAGCCTACATTTCAAGGTTGTTCCCTCAGCTAAAAATGCCCCCACCCTTTCTCTACTGTGAAAAGCCTCGTTTCCCTTTTGCTCCCCTCCGCATTATGGAAGGAATTGTTTCTCCTCTGAATCCCTTGAGCACTTCGCACTATTATTCCATTGACTTCATTCTGTCATGTTATTTTTGGTTTCATATCCAATCTATCTCTGCTTAACTAGACCCTCAGGACCTGGGGAGCAGGGACTGGGTCTCTGTACAGCTCGGCCTCGCTGCTCCCCCTCTCCTCCCTCCCTCCCTCTCCCAGCACCTGGTATATATTCAGTGTTCCTAGAAGAATTAAACTGTTGAGCTCTGTGGATTTTATCACAATGGGATAAGAATGCTCTGTGGGTTAGAAGTTCACAAGCCTGGGCTGAGCAGCACTGATCCCCACCCGCCTAGGATCACTGATTAGGCTGGTGAACACAAGGACGGGGGTTGGGACTTGGGGGGCAGGTTGGGATCTCAGGAGCATGTGTTGTGAGGTGCAGGGGAAAGCTGGCTTTTTAGTGGTGGGCAAAGCCCCTAGATAAGACGGACTGCATATTCTCTTCTCCTTACTTAGCCAGGTTTAGAACCAGCTGGTCGACCCTCCTGTCAGAATGTTTTGTAAATAGCACCCAACTTGGATTACATGGGAATGTTTCTGAAATTTAAAGAATAGTTGCTATTCAGTTTTATTTGCCCCAGGCTCTTCTTTCTTCCAGCATATGGTAACTCTCTTAGGAATAGTTTCTTTTGCCCCACTCTTTCTCCAAGATGGACCATAATGCGCATCAATACCTTCCTTGCCTTTGGTGTAAAGTCATGTTTGGAGGCATCAAGCTCCGTGTGGGCTTCTCATTTTAAAATGAACAAGAATTTTTTAAAAAATTTTTTTCTAAATGAATGAGGATTTGAAGTTAGCCTAATTAAGAAAAGTTTAGACGAGGTGCTTTAAAACACCGTGGTAGAGAGATAAGGAAGAGCTGTGCTATTGGAAAGGTGATTTCATGTTCAGCAAAGCTTTCTTACAATGAGAATGAACAAACAGAAAAGTGTTGTCATGAAGAGTGGCAACCGCCCCCCAAAAAGGTTCTGAAATCCGCCCTTGGTTATTGCCCTCTTGCAGGAGAAGGAATCACGGGTGCTGTAAATTTGAACAATTTCTCCAGAAAAGGATCCATTTAATTGAAAAGTTAAACAGAATGAAGAGCTTAGATAACTGTGTCCTTGGAGGTATCTTTTTCTTAAAATATGTGAATTATCTCACCAAAGACATCTGAAAAAGAATCTGTATGGTTGTTGTACGTAGGCCACTAATGGCAAAGAAAGCTGGGGATTTCATTTTATCCAGGCTGAAGAAAAGCCAGAGGAGGAATAGAGGTCATTTCTGATGACCAGGAGATCAATGTGTTGGGAATTCAATGGATAGTAGGTTAGAGTCCTTTTGCTTTAATAATTGGGATAAACATGGCAGATGCAACTTTACAAAACATTCTGGGAGTGAGAGAGGCAGGGAAGGCTGAGACAATTTACATGAATGCTTGGGAAGCAAAGCTGATAAAACCTGTTTGCTACCACAAGGGCGGATGGGGAAGCAACATTCCAGAAATGGAGGAGAAATGAAGGAGATCTCGGGTCCCTAAGGGGAGAAGCAAGGCAGCGCTGAGCTTTCCCCTCTCAGCTGGCCTGGAATGCTGGCTCAGAAGAAAAGGAAGGGTCAGGGGTTTTATTTTTTAAGAAGATGTCTCAGCAGTTATAGTGAACATGGCACAGCTGGCTCTCAAAGATGGGTAGAGGGTGAGAAGGGTAGCCAGGGCCTGTGGCAGATCGGGGAAAGGGGGCCTGGGGGAGGAAAGAGGGCTTCTGAACCAAGGACAACATCTGGCAGCTTGGGCAGAAGGACTGCCAGACGTGAGGTCCAGAGACTGAGCAGAGAAATGGAAGGGCAACAGGAAGGACTTTGGGGGGAAGGCAGCAGTGTGGGGAGGGTGTTCTCCTTTCCAGATCTGAGGAGGGGACTTCCCACTGAGGAGAGCCATGGAGGAGGGACAGGAAAGCCACCAGCAATGCCAGGAAGGCGTGTGGTATCAGGGCCTGGTCTCCAGAAACAATTTCTGCAAAGATGGTGACACCTCAAGCCTGCGTTCCTTCACATCCTCTCTAAAAGTTAAAGGTCTGTTTTGTCAACACTATGTGAAATTGGCCTTATTTGTGGAATTCTGCAAGACAGCTTGCAGTCACGGGAGGGTATATGTGACCTAAGGAGAACCAGGCCCTTCTCTGAGGCCCCAGGGCCCTGGAGCCAATTCTTTGGGTTTCAAACCTTTTCTTGGAGATTTTGAGAACAGTGAAATTGGAGAGAGTGTTTACCTTAGAGTAATGTCAGGGAGCAAGAATTTCTGTCCCTTCCAAGATCCTTCTAGCTGGACTGAGAATCAAGTTGATGTGTGATAGATTAACAGGAGAAAATCAAATTTCATAGTGTACTAATGGGGTATCCACACAGATTTGGAAATTCCAAAGACAGACAGGCAAAGTGAGGTATATATGTCCTCCTGAACTAAAGAGAAGGGGTAGGAGTCTGGGTCTTTGAAGGGAAGAAATGCAATTTATAGGGCAGCAAGAAAAAGAGCAGATGTTTGGTAATTAGATATTTGCCCTGCCCTACAGATGGGTCACTCAGATAAAATTTATCTCTGGTAATAACCATTCTTCTGGGAAAGATTCCCATTTAGATTCTTCTGTGTAGTTAAGGGAGGGGCAAAGAGTTTCTCTCCACCCACAGGGTCTCAATTGCTTTCAGCTCAAGATAATCTTCAGGCCAAAGGGGCCCATCTTGGGACGGCCTGTCTTTGGCCCTTACGGTTCCATCCTCTGAAACTTGCTGAAGTTCCACACATTAAACTTGAGCTGGTAGATTGTTTTGTCTCACTGAAACACTTCTCCTTGGTCTTGACAATAGGTCAGTTTAGTTAAACTCACTTCAGGAGGCAGTGATGCACGCGTATTCTCCAAGTTAGATCTATGGTTCGAGTAATCAGGTATTAAATAAGAGGCGGGGCGCCTGGGTGGCTCAGTGGGTTAAAGCCTCTGCCTTCGGTTCGGGTCATGATTCTGGGGTCCTGGGATCAAGCCCCGCATCTGGCTCTCTGCTCAGTGGGGAACCTGCTTCCCCCTCTCTCTGTCTCTGCCTGCCTCTCTGCCTGCTCATGATCTCTGTCTGTCAAATAAATAGATAAAATCTTAAAAAAAAAAAAAAAAGAGGCATTTCTATGGAAACAAAAGAAAAGCAGTTGCTAACGATTAGATCAAATGATAAATCAGGAAGTGATAGGCTTACCTGGTAAGCCTGCTGGGGACTCTATAAGCAAAGTCACCATGACGATATTTCCAAGGGGCCTTGTGCGCTCCCTAAAGTCAACCTTAGTTTCTTAAAGCTGTCTGTTTATATCTGAGACTATGACATTCCAGCCAAAGCCTGGTGACATACCCAAGATTTCCAATTGTGTCCAGTCATAAGAGAGAACAGATTCCTACTGAACTTAGGCAAATAAATTTATTGACATAAAATGTAAGACTACTCACTGAGAGTTTCTGAATTCTGGTGGGTTCAAGTAGGAAGAAAAAATAAACGTTTCAATTTATTCACGAAAGTCTATTTTATCAGATTGCTGTCAGTTAGCCTAAGAGAAAAAGTTTTCTTCAATCTAGAAAAAGCAGGATTTTTAAAAAGTCAGCAATGTTTCAAACAAAAAGTCATAAAAATTATAATTATCCTCCTTAGTATATTCAGGCCCTATGTAGACTATTAATTCTTATTTTGCTTGAATCCAGTTTTTTGACTAGTTCTGGATTTTTTTTTTTTTAAACCTAGTTCAGTTTTATGGTCTTGAGGTTATCAGAAACCTGTACTCAGAGTTCTTTCCATGTACCTCCCTGAAGATAAAGCACATTTGCAGGAAGCTTTTATAAAAGCATTTGAGTAAAAGTATAACTGTCAGGAAATAATAAAAGATTCAGAAATGGCCACAGTTAAAGATCTGATTAGAGTTCATCACAATGCAACTGACAAGGAAATTTGGTTAGTTTTGTGATGCACAACAGGTCAAGAAAATAACATCCCAGGACATGAGGTTTCTAGGCATTTCATATACTTTGTAGAACACTGATTTAAAATACACACACACTGATTTTAATAATATATCTACATAAATGTCAACTAACCGGCTTTACTATTACTTATTAGACAATGCTTCCCATGTAATTTAACGCACCAAATGAGCCTAATTATTTTAATTTCTCAAAAACTGTTTTTGAAGAGTTCCAGGGGCCCTCTGCAAGGTTCAGTTAGATTGTGGTCAAAAACTTATTTTAGAATTCGATTTTTGGGAAACATATCAAGAAATACCAATCAAAATTGATTAAATAGGATCACAAATCCCTATGAAACAATATCAAATGATCCCTGTAAACAAAATGACAATAAAAGGTTTCAAACAGGTTACATAGCTGTGAGCAAAATTTAGCTCTTTTAATAAATACTAAGACTCCATTTTCTTAAGTAATCAAAGACCTCATAAATTTAGGAGACTATTTGGGCAATACTGATCATCGTTTTTTAGGCAGATAACTTAAAAGATAAAGAAAACCTTTGTTTCCAGTTTCTCTTTAAGCACAGACACATAGTTTAAGAAAATTCTGTCTTTTTCACAAAGAGAAGAGAAAAATCTTACTTTTGCTCCAGTGTATTTTTGATATTAAAATTAATTTAGTTACTTCAACTTATCTTAATCTTAGCCAGTACTGACCGTGCACAAGATTTTATTCCAAAGAGTCTTTTTCCATAAACCTTCTGTAATTTTCTTTTTTACATTCAGATTTTGCCCTAAGTTTTCCCTCCAGTCTCACTTTAGGACAAAATTACCTTCTTTTCCTTCAACAAAGATGTGCTTTTTTTTTTTTTTCCTACCAAAAACACATACCTTACCTTCCTTGCATACAGGATTATCTCCTTTAATTCCGGTAGTCTTAATTACATTTATTAGAATTCTTCATGCTTAGAAAACTTAATTTTTAGTGAAAACTAAATAGTAAGAAATTGTGAATTGTCTGCTCTATCAGAATTTTTCAGATTGGCAAATTTATGAATGTATTCCATAATTATTTTTATAATTATAATTATATATAAATATAAATATAATTCATAACATTTCATAAAAATGTGCTTTTTCATAATCTGTTGATAAAGCATAAAACATGTTTACAAGCAGACCCCAATTTTCTTTTAAAGATTTTATTTCTTTATTTGACAGACAGAGATCACAAGTAGACAGAAAGGCAGGCAGAGAGAGGGGGGGAAGCAGGTTCCCCACTTGAGCAGGGAGCCCGATGCGGGGCTCGATTCCATGACCCTGGGATCATGACCTGAGCCGAAGAAGGCAGAGGCTTTAACCCACTGAGCCACCCAGGTGCCCCAATAGACCCAAATTTATCTTGAGTTTCTCTGTAATAAGACAAAAGTAGGTAAGTTATTTTCAGCATTTAATGTTCATTATTTAACCTCATTTGGAAATCTGAATAATCAAGGAATTTAACTTTACTCACCATTTAACTTAGCAGCAAGTTTAGGTTACCAAAGATTTCAGAAGCCATTTAAGAGTTAGCCTACTGGGGCGCCTGGGTGGCTCAGTGGGTTAAGCCGCTGCCTTTGGCTCAGGTCATGATCTCAGGATCCTGGAATCGAGCCCCGCGTCGGGCTCTCTGCTCGGCGGGGATCCTGCCTCCTCCTCTCTCTGCCTGCCTCTCTGCCTGCTTGTGATCTCTCTCTGTCAGATAAATAAATAAAATCTTTAAAAAAAAAAAAAAGAGTTAGCCTACAAACGTTTCTATCTTAGAGACATTTACTTAATTCACTGTCTCCTAACAATTATGCTTTGACTACCCACAGAACTTCATGAGGCATTAGACAAAGTCAGTCATTATCCTAAGGACTTTTTTCCCTAACAGATTTGGCAAGAGAGTTAACATGAACTTATCTGACTTCTAGTAAACACAAGCAGAATAAAAGTGTTATACTGAATGCTGATTAAAGATATGTCTATTTTAATTAAACCAGCAACCTTATATTAACTTTCGTTTCAGACATTTTCCCAAATCACAGGAACTTGAAAAACACCTAGGTTAGTTTCTAGCTTTCTGAGTGTTAAATTGCCCAATCCTTACTAGTGTTTGTCTTCAAACTAACTAAAATAGATCTCTTTTACAAATTAATTTTAGCAGTACCATCCGGAGACAGAGAAAATATTTCACATTTACAACCTACAACACACAAAAATACAAAGACAAGATGCAAACAAAATCTTTTACAGCTTTTGCTTTTTTACTGATATTTGTGGAGAGAACGTTACAGGCCCAGTTTCCAAATATTTCCCTCTCCACCCCTGTGGCCCCACGAAAGACTTCTCCCTGAAGTTTGTATTTCAAAGAAGGGCTCTTAGGTTCTAGAGAAGGAAGGTTGAGGGGAAGTAGTTTAGTCACAAAGACACAGAGAAAGTACCCAAGTTCCCCCTCCCCCCCAAGTGGATATTTGGAACAGATCTGCCTATTCTCAGATGCGCTAGAGTTTGGACATTAGAGTCTTTTTAGCAATTTGGATTTTAAAATAGCTTCTTCCTTATTCCCCCGCTCCCTTCTTTCCTTCAATCTCAGGAGATCATGGTCTGTGTTTATATTTCAAAGACATGATAAGATTTATAATTTCAAGGGACAAAGGAAGAATGTAAAAAAAAAAAAATTTCCCTAGAGATTCAGGATAGTTGCTATTTAAAATTTCCCTTTTTTTTTTTTTTTTTTAAGTACAGGTAATTTTGTTTCAATATCTTGCTCTTTTGTAACACCCATAAATATTTTGAGAACAGGTGAGCTTTGGAGGTTGGCAAAAATAGGTGGGCTTTGTCTTGTTTCTAAATTGCATTTCTGGTTTTGGAGAGATCTGTAAAATAATGACAGTTGTCCCTAATTCCCCAAAGATCAAATTACAGCCTGAATAGTGAAGAACTGGCCCACCTTTTAAGCTAAATTTACTTCTCTTTATCAGGGAGACTTTTTTTTTTTTTTTAAGATTTTATTTATTTGACAGAGAGAGATCACAAGTGGGCAGAGAGGCAGAGAGAGAGAGAGAAGGAAGCAGGCTCCCCTCGGAGTAGAGAGCCCGATGTGCGACTCGATCCCAGGACCCTGAGATCATGACCTGAGCGGAAGGCAGAGGCTTAACCCACTGAGCCACCCAGGTGCCCCATCAGGGAGACTTTTAAGTAAAATGGGAACCAAAAGATTTATGCCTCTATTTTAACAAAAGCCTTTTTTCTGGGTATGCTATTAACTTTGACTTATACTAACCCCGATTACTGGCCGTTTGCAGATCATTTGTAGGAAAGCCTATAAGAAATTCTGGTCCTGTTTCTTCTTGTGAAGGGAACATAGTGTAAATATAGTCAAATATTCTTTTGTAATTTTGCTCTAAATTTGGTAGTATCTTCTAGATATTAGGTGTAAAAGGGCTTCACAGTTTTAAAAAATCTGCTGCTGTCCGGGAGACATGAATTCTTCTGTGATAAGCAGTCTAGGATACACCAGCAAAGGACATTGTGTAGGAATGCCTGAAGCAGGCAGATCCTGCTTACCGAGCCCTGGAAGGTAGGAACAAAGGGAGCTTTATTGCCGGTCTCAGGAGCTTTTGTTAAATTCCTTTTCTGGCTTTCAGCATTTCCAGGAGCAACCTGTATACTTAAAACCTAGAGATTAGGCCAGGGTGCTGCTCTCTGTAAATCTTATAGGGAAAGGGAAGTTAAAACAGGCAGATGACCCTGGATTTTTAAGAAGGGGAGTTTATGTTGGATATGGATATTTATTTTTAAGTCTTAAGCCTAATTTCTGTTTCTTTTTTTAAATTTTATCAAAGGAGTCCTTATGACTAGTCATTATACTAATAAGACAATTGGAGCTCTTCCTTTTATAAATATATATAAAATTATATATTTACATATTTAATTTAATGTTTATTTTAGATATTACAGATTTAATTATATGTATTTTATAATAATTTTATGAATAAAATTTTATATTTATTTATATTTAATTTATATATTTATATATATATAATCTAAATATAACCAACTTAAAGGATCCATTGTCCGGTCACTGGTGAGTAGGATCTATTAATAGCAACTCTAACCAGTAAGTCTTCTAACGGCTTAACTGAGGATTCAGGAGGTGTCTGGAGAGGGCAGAGACGATGCAGCCTCCATGACCCAAACGTTTACTCCTGAAAGTAGTCTCCGAAGCAAAAGCTTTCACTGCAGAGGCAGGAAGAATCATGGAGTAAGAACAGTGTCCCCCCAAATCATGAGCCACCTCCAGCCACAGACCTGCTCAGCCGTGACACTGAGCAGGTGCTACAGGAATGGGACTTTCCAGCACCAACAAGCAACGAAGGTTGAGATGATGAAGGTCCCCGTAGGCTGGCGCCTGTCACGACAAACTCCATGGCTGGACAGAGAGAAAGAGACTTAGGACCCAGTCTATCTGATTGGCCACCAAGGTATAGCCCTGTTCATGCGTTCTTTGGATGGTGGAGATCAAAGAGCTTGGTCACAGAGCCAAGCTCTTAGAACATACAACAGGACGAAAGGAAAAGTCTCATCGAGTGTATGCACATGACCAGCTTTATCTAAGGTTGGGTCTCCTGGAGCTGAACTACCACCTACCAGAGATGTACCACAGGGCGGGGGTTTTGTGATATTTTCCAGTGTACCTCATTACACGCTCATTTTGTTCATGGGTGACCTTGTGTCAGTCTAGCTGTTCCATGATCAACTGAGCCTAACACAGGAGTCTTCTTGAGGTGGCAAGTGCTCTCATGATGTTTAAGTGCTCAACCCATATCCACCATTTTGAGGCTTTGGCTAAGGTGTTCCTTAGCAACAGCCTTTACCTCACGTGCCCATTGGCTCACAGCAGAGTTCGTAGGACAAATAATGTAAAAGACACAGGCAAAGGAAAACAAAGACAGTCTCTGGGAGGAAATGGATCAGCAGCCAAAGAGTACCCTATCAAATTTAACCAGAGTCACTTAGCCCAAGGAACTAGTTTCACAAACACTTTCTCCTGCTCATCTAAATTTAGGAAGAGAGAAAAAGGACTCATCTCATCATTCTCACTTCGTCAGACTCTGCACATAGAGATTCCAGGAGAAAGTAAGAAATCTTGTTTCCTGCCAGCTGTGAGTCAGATGTCCTGGGATCTCTCAGCAGCAGTGTCGGGGTGGGGGGGGGTGTCCTGATCTTTTATGACATCCACAAACATTTTGAGAAAAATAGGTGAGTTTGGGAGATCGGTAAGGATAGGTGGGCTTTGACTTGTTTCTAAATTGTTAAAGTACCCTGTTGACTATGTCAACTGTCAGAGAGCGAGAAATCCTATCCCCTCCAAGGTCCTTCTAGCTGGACTAAGAATCAAGCTGACATGAGACAGATTAACAGGAGAAAAATCAAATTTCATAGTGTACTAACAGGGAATCCACACAAACATGGAAATTCCAAAAACAGGCAGGCAAAATGAGGTATATATATGTCCTCCTGAACTAAGGAGATGGGGGTAAGGGTTTGGGACTTCAAAAAAAAAAAAATACAATTCACAGGACAGTAAGAAAAAGAGCAGATGTTTGGTAATTAGACGTTGGCCCTGCTCTACAGATGGGTCACTCAGATAAAAATTACCTCTGATAATAACCATTCTTCTGGGAAAGATTTCTAATTTAGATTCTTCTGTGTAGTTAAGGGAGAAGCAAAAAGTTTCTCTGGAGCTCACAAAGTCTTGACTGCTTTCAGCTCAAAATAATCTTCATACCAATGTGACTGGTCCCTAGAGTAATAATAACATCAACCACTGCCTTGGTGCCCAGTGGGCTTAAATCTCCTGGGATAATTAGCTTAGAAAATTCATGAGTCAAGATGTCCACACAGTGGGCTCCATGAAGTCTAAAGAGGAGGGATGGATAAAGCCGAAAGCCAGTAGACTAAGTGTGTGTACATGCAGAAACGTTCATCACTGTGCCTATTTGGGAGGAAAATAATTTATACATATACAAATGTATTTTTTCCTACATATTTAGTCCAAATGTTTGTTAAGATATCTGAAAACTACTCCAGACCAAAGCCCACCCCATCTTATTTTTACCTTAAAGGCAGTGTTACAGAGATACCCAAATGATCCAAGAAGATCTTAAATACACAAGGATTTCCTAATTTTTTCCCTTTTTTCCTTTTTTTTTAAAAAAGATTTTATTCATTTATTTGAGAGAGAAAGAGCAAGAGAGTACAAGCAGCGGGAGAGGCAGAGGGAGAGGGAGAAGCAGGCTCCCCACTGAGCAGGGAGCCGTACGAGGGGCTCCATCCCAGGACCCTGAGATCATGACCTGAGCTGAAGGCAGATGCTTAACAGACTGAGCCACCCGGGGGGCCTCAAGGATTTCCTAATTTATCCCTGCATGCATGATGTAAATAATCACCCAGAGTGCTGAGTTGGATAATGTCCTTTTAACTGAATATAAGTTAATTCAGGATGGGAGTGTTAGATTTCAAACATTAGTGGCAGCAAACTGTAGAAGAAAAGCAGAATGCTATAATTCATGACCTAGAAAGAAGAGTAACAGCTTCTAATTTCCACTCATCCTTGGTGTCATATGATATGTTTCAGAAACTCACTTAAAATTGAGAAAATAAGCTATTCCTAATTATACTCAAGTAAGGAAATAGTTCATTTATGACTCTAAGAAGATTAGAGAATCTTTAGTGTGTTTGTTTAGAGACTATGCCAAAATTTTCTTCGGAGGCATAAACCTGGTTTTCCCTTTCTCTTAAAAAAAAAACAAAAACCAGGGTGCCTGGGTGGCTCAGTGGGTTAAGCCTCTGCCTTCGGCTCAGGTCATGATCCCAGGGTCCTGGGATCGAGCCCCGCATCGGGCTCTCTGCTCCGCGGGGAGCCTGCCTCCACCTCTCTCTCTCTGCCTGCCTCTCTGCCTACTTGTGATCTCTGTCTGTCAAATAAATAAATAAAATCTTTAAAAAAAAAAAAACCTTTAGTAAAACCGTACGTGTGTGTGTGTGTGTGTGTGTGTGTGTGTGTGTATACACATACACATATTTAAAGATTTATTTATTTATTTTAGAGAGAAAGAGAGTGAGTGCACATGCAGAGTGGGGTGGAGAGGCAGAGGGAGAGGGAGAAAGAGAATCTTAAGCAGACTCCACACAGCACAGATCCTGATGTGGGGTTCGATCATGACCTGAGCTGAAATCAAGAATTGGATGCTTAACTGACTGAATCACCCAGGTGCCCCAAGCCAAACATATTAAAAAAGGGGGGGCCTTCAAGTGCAATTACTCCATTCAGAGATCTTGACAATGAACTCACCTCTGCTCTGAGTGTGAGATTTTTGCACTTTATGGCACATGACTCTGGAACAGAGAGTTTGTCATACTCACTCACCATTCCTTTTCCTCAGTGGCTGGCACATAGTAGGCATTCAATAAGTGTGCACTGAATGAGTAGATAAATGATATGACAATCTGTATTTATTTCTTTTTGGGCTGTCTTTGTCAATTTTTGGTATTGACTTTATGTGTCCATTACTGAGAAGGAGAAAGGGGTGGGGGAGGAAGAAGATGCATTTTAAGGGCCAAGGACTGAGCCCTGGGGTGATCCAGTTGTTCAGAGCCCATGTGGAAGGGGAGGTACTGCAAAAGAAAACCTGAGCAGAAGCCTGTAAGTTAGAACAGAAACCAGCAGAGTGTATTATCATGGAAGTTGGGATGGTTGGGTATTTCCAGGAGAGTGGTTGGCTGTAGACACTGCCTCTACTGCTAGAACTCAAGTAAGTCAAGGATCAAGATGTGTCCTTCAGATGTGGCAACATGAAAGGAATCTGTGATCTAGACAAGAACAGTCGGAGTGAGTGGTAGTGACTCACCGGGAGAGCATGGAGAGGGGATGGACAGTGAGCAGTTTGTGGTGAAGAGTGTGAACCACTTGTTCCAGAGGGAAGGGAACCTAAGAGAAGTGGAGTGAAGGCTAGAGGGGCCATGGGCTCAAGAGTAGAGTTTTGTTTTATTTATTATTTTTGATTTGTTTGTATTTTAAGATGGGAGATGAGTTTCTTGTATGCTGTTGGCAATGATCCAGGAGAGAGAAGATAGAGATGATGATGATGATGTAGGAAGGGAAGGGGATGTTGCAGGGGAAAAATCCTGGAGCAGTTGGGCAAATGTGGTTCAAGTAAGGTGTTGACCCTGGTTAGCCACATGGGCTCTGCCACAGTGAAAGAGAAAAACAGAGAAAATGGGGCTCCAGTACACAATGTATGTGGCAGGGATTGGGGGTGGCACTGATTTGGGAGTGGATAGATAAGAGTGTTGTTCTCTATGGCTTCTTCTTCTTCTTCTTTTTTTAGGTAGGAAACCAGGATATCAGTTGGACATGGGGGTGGGGGAGGGATGCTGTAGGGTTAAGAAGAAATGAAACCAATTTAAAGAATCATCTTGAAAAGTAGGAAAGCCAACTAGGTAGGAACGTGTGGTAGGACTGCAGTGCCGAGTGTCCATTTGAGTTCTATTGTCATGAATTTGAACTGTGACAGATTTGGGGATTTTCCCAACAGTCATGGTGGAAATAAAAATTGTTGCCACTCTTCTGGAGAGCAGTATCTTTTGATCCAGCAATTCCCTTCTAGGAATTCATCCTAAAGATAGATGACAAGTTTGCAAAGATGTATATACAAAGATGTTCAACAAAGTATAATTGATAGAAAATAATTGGAAAGTACCTAAATATTCAACAATAAGGGATTGGATAAATAAATTATAAGATATCCAGGGGATATTTTGCAGCTGTTGAAGACTATATGTCTACACTTGTTGATATGGATAGAGAGTCAAGATGAGTTACGACTGAGAATAGAAAATTGCAGCTTTCAAAGAGGCACATTGAGTAAAACCTGATGTGTTGAACTCTGACACAGTTGCTACAGAGTTCTCAGCTGATCCCACAGGGTGGACAGGAGCTGGGATGGCCCTTTCATGGTGTCTGGAATCAAAGCAAGGGCCCAGGGAAGGAGTGAAACCTTGGCTGAGGCAGAGCCCTTCAACGGGGAGCAGTTCCCAGTGGAGCACTCAGCAGCTGACACTCCCCACAGCTGAGGGAGCGGGGAGTTTCTCTGTCCTGAGGGGACCTCTAGGGGAGCACACCATAGCATCCACAGGAGGCCTGCAGTTCCCAGGCTTTAGGTAGAGGTAGCTGTATTGTCTGTTGTGTGTTCCTCTTTGGGCTACTGGGAGGAGCTAAGGAGATAATGCATAGGAAGTTGCTCTTTCAACTGTAACAACTATCAATGGAGGTTTTCTTATTCATCATTACCTGCTGTTCTATCCTGCCTCAGTCATCTTCACTGGGTCTGAAGGATCACATTTTCTCTTTCTCCCTAGCTTTATTCTTGGGTTACTGACACAGGGAAAAAAATAAGACGAAAAAGCGGGGTAGAATTCTAAAAAAGAAAAGGTCCTGTGCTTTTCTGCCTGGCTTCTGTACAATCCTCGGTGGGTCCTGTCAGGAGCTTGTGCCTTCCTCTTGCCCGGCAGGTGGACCCCCTCTCCCTGGCCAGGGTAGGGATCTGAGTAGGCTTGGGGAATGACCCTGGGAAGGTCCTCCCACCTTGAGGTGGGAGACACAGGCCCATGGATTATCCTGGAAAGATAGGAGAGAAAGGAAAAACCACTCAAGGCAACCACATTTCACAGTAGCAAGAGGAAGTTGTAAGGGAAAAACCAAAGCCAAAGTGAAAATCTGAAGAGAGGCCACAAATACCTTTCTTGTGGAGAGTCATACAAGGGGAAAGCAGAGAAAATGGAGACAAAATATTTTTCTGACTTTTTCTACAGAGGATTTTGTTTTCCTGTAAGGCTTGTAAACATCTCTTGAAAGAATGTATGTGGTCACACAAGTTGAAGGGCTGAACAAATTATGTCCTTGATTCCAGATGGTTTTAAATGGTAGCAGAGAGGAAGAGTACCGCTGGAGGCTCCCCACCCACACCACAGGCCTCCCATTCTGCTCTCCCTGGGCCCCTAGCTTGAAAAGAGCTACTAGGGCTGCTTTTCAGACCCAAGGAATGTCTGCAGGCTGACTGACAGGCATTCAAGAATTAAAGGTTTGTATTTCCCCCAGTGCTACAAGCCCTCAACACCCCCCTCCTCTTTCAGACTCTGAACTACTCTGAAATTCTCAAACAAAAGATCACGGGGGCTCCTAGAAAACAAAAGAGCACAAATGAGCAAAGAGAGAGAAAAACCACTCTGGGTCCCAGAAAAGAAGGGAACGGTCTCTGTCTGCAGAAACACACAAGAAAGAGAACACAGCCCTGCTCAGTGCCCTCAGCTGCCAATGAAATGCTGTGTCATGGGATTTTGAGGGTTATAGGGCCAAACAGCGATCTCATCATCTTTACTTGTGCCTTGAGCCAAGGTTATGAGTAGGCTTATCCTGATTGTAGTTGAAGTATCTGGCTGGGTGCATCCAGACATGGGTTCCCAGACCAAAACTGAAAATCATGAGAATGTGGGGGAACATTCACAATATACCCTTAACTGAAAATGGCTTAATAGTACATCATTAACATAAACCAACAGTACATTGGGTAGGATCCCAATTTTGAAAAACAAAATAAAGAACTCTCAATATGCCAAGTGAAAAGATGGGAGTGCCAGATACAAAATGTTCAAGTGTTTCTCTTGGTGATGGGATGCTTTTCTTCCTTCTACTTGGCGGTGTCTCCTGATTTTTTTTCCCTACAGTGGTCATATATTTTTACTGTCATCTGAGAAAGAGGCACAAGTATAGTTTGGTCAGAGGAGCTGGTTATGTGGTTGTGAACACTTCACAAATGCACAAGCACGTGCATACACAGTATAATAGATGGGGGGAGTGTGTGCACGCTCATGCCCACGTGTGCTCCAAGGCTCTAAGCCACTCCTTCCATCTCAACCAGAATCCTTTGTGTCTCTGGTGAAGCCTCAAACCCTGTGTAAGCTTCTGGAGAGATGACCTCCTGGAATGGAACCCCCAGCCTTCTAACAAGAGTTCCTAGCAGGTGGCCATTGCCAGTGTAGCGGTAATAGGGCCACCAGGGACCCTAGACTTGGTCTCCGCCATCACACTCTGGGTGGGAGAGGGAAGAAGAGGAAAGGACCACAGTTTGCTGGCTTGCAGCTTTGCTTGGACACCCTTTGGCAGAAGAACTCATGCATGCTGCCACGTTCTATAGGATTAGAGAGGACACCTCCAGAGAGGTGAACCCGAAAATTGCTGAGCTCCAGGGACAGGAAAGAGACTCTGCCAGAAGAAGCACCCTCAGGCCATTGGCACTCAGCTGAAAGACGAAATGGATGAAGTGCCTGATTCTCCAGCTTTATGTTCCCATCCCCACTTTCAGAGGTTCTGGATTTCCTCTGACAGTAACAGCTTCCCGTCCTCACAGGGTAATACTACCCCTTTTCTCTAAGGCAGTTTAAACAGAGCAGTGTATTAGGTGAAGGTTCATAGTCTCAGGTGCCCCCTTCCTTTCCCGTCCTATTGGCCCTTCTCCCAGTCTATTGTTGTTCTCATTATGAAAGCCCATAAATCCTTAGCTGCCAGGGCATCATCTTCGGGGTTTAACTCTACCACCACCACATACCTGTAAATGATTAATAACCAGCATTTGGTTAATAAGTAACATTCAGATCTGATATTAATAACAGATTTTTAAAGCTAGACACAGCTGGTGACGATTTAGTGATACCGGGTCACCTTCGTTTTTTATGCGTTAGCTTGGAGGAGAGACTGAACACTGCTAGATGTCACCAAACTACAAAACAAAACAAGACTTAAAACCCAAATGTAACTGTGTCTGAGGAGAGGAACCTGGAGATTGTGTGTGTGTGTGTATGTGCACAAGAGATTCCTGTTCATCTCACGTGTCACCTTCTGATACCCTGTGGGTTGATCTCATTGATGATGACGCTCCACAGTTCTTCACATCCCTAGAGCAAATACGTTTTCTTGTAAGGGCTCACTGGTTGGCCATGAGTCAGAAATTAAGAATGCCATGGAAAAGTTGGGGAGAATTGGTTCCTCAGTAGTGAGGCATCAAGCAGCATTCCTGACCAGCCATGTTTGTTCAGCCATATTGAATAGCTTACAAAATGCTAAGTACTTCCAGGGGCTGGGGTTACAAGAAGAAAAATTTTGTCTTCCTAGCGCTTCATTTGTGTGTGTGTATGTGTGTGTGTGTGTGTTTGTGTTGGGGGTTTGCAGGGGGTGGGGTACCCTGAACAGAAATTCCATTCTGGCCCGTTCAAGTTACAAGTGGATGTTTGACCTTGCTCAGCTGTGGCAGATGGCTCTGGGGCTCAAGCCCATCCTAGCACAGACATCTTTTTTCTAGCTCTTATCCCAGTAAGGACTGGAATTCTTTCTTCAGTCAGAGAAGGGAGGTCCTTTTTTGTTGGCTTTTTCCAGCCCATATTCTTACGTGCAGTCCAACAGGAAACCTCCCCTGACCGCACTGTTCACATGGGACTTTCTTTAGGTTAGGCCAAACTTTCCTCTTCCATCTCTCAAACTGGCTCATACTCATGGACTGGCTGCTTCTTGAGAAACTCATCTTCTCCTTGTCCTCAGTGTGATAGTGGCTTTGCAACCATCTTTCAAGTTTCTCCTCATCATGCCCTCTTTATCATAAATAAGGATCCAGAAATGTCTTTATGTATATTAAATATGTAACATATAGAAAGGGACTTCTGGGGCACCTGGGCGCCTGCCTTCAGCTCAGGTCATGATCCCAGGGTCCTGGGATCAAGCCCCACATCGGGCTCTCTGCTCTGCAGGGAGCCTGCTTCCCCCTCTCTCTCTCTGCCTGCCTCTCTGTCCACTTGTGATCTCTGTTTGTCAAATAAATAAATAAAATCTTAAAAAAAAAAAAAAAGAAATTCTAATTTAACCATTTGAAAGGCTAAGAGTAAGAGTTTAACAAAACCCTTTCTCTTTTGGCACAAACATTTGACGTTTGGTTAACTTTGTTGCTCTGCTTCTCTGGAAACCTGATAAAAGAAAGTAAGCATGGCCCTGATTGTAAACTGTATCCAGACTGGGACAACTGTAAATACAGACTGGGAGCCATACCTTTGGGTGTTCCATAGGGCAGTGACTCTTGTAACTGGCATGACATCATAGGGACAACAGAAGCTACGCCCATGGAATATGGGGCTTCCTATACAGGGTGACCCACATCCTTCTAGCATGAGTCTCATCTCTTCACACCAGAGTCGTCTTCTGGGGGCCAAAGAGAATAGCTTCTGACCTCAGTATGGATGGCTTTGTGGTCTGCTGCAAGGTCCTGAAGAAAAGCAATGCCATCTGTGTCCTGCTGACACCCTCTGCATCCTGGCCTGTGCCTCCTTTTGAGTCTACTGGTGCCCATGGAGCAAGGCAGTCTCATGAGTCTGCATGGTTGGCAGAACCTTAGAAGACCTGGCAGACATGGTGGGTGAGGTTTGACTCTAGTGGTTTGAACAAGAGCCTTTGCCTGTGAAGCTGTCTGCATGAACCCACAGTCCAGTCATCTGATTTTTCTTAATTGCCATTTTTTTATATAAATTAAAAGATAACACTGATGTAAAAATGGACAGATTCCTCTTAAGGACATTACACTAAATCAAAGAAACCAGTCACAGAAGCTTAATATTGTAAGATTCCATTTATACAAGGGACCTAGAGACACAAAGTGGAAGGTGGTGGTGGAGGCATGCTGGCAGAGGAGAGAATGGGGAGCTGTTTAATGGCATAGAGTTCTGGTTTTGTAAGATGAAGAGTTCTGGAGACTGGTTATGCAACAATGTGAATGTACTTAATGCACTTAGAAATGGTTAAGATGGTCAATTTTATGTGATGTGTATTTGACCACCATTAAAAGAAAAATTTGACAGCATCCTCAGAACATCACCCTTAAATCATATTTTCAATGATTGGGCTTATGCTAAATATTTCCAAATTTTACTATAAGTAGAATAGGAAAATTTTTTGTCATCTTCCCAATACTGTCTTCCAATTTTGGTAAAAAATCACATATATTTCATTTATCATTTGACTAACTGACAGCTTCGGCAATCCGTTACCACAGTGGGCTCCCATGTAAGTGGGTACAGTGACCCTTACTAACAGAAGATGCCACCTAGGGGTCGTTGTGGAACTATAGGCAGCCAGGCAGAGGAGAAGTAAGGGCTCCCCCAGGCTTCCCCACTCCTTGAAGGGAAGAAGCACCTGGAAAGGGAGCCAGAACTAAGCATGGCCCATTCCCCACCATCCATCCAGTTAGTATAGTTTCCAAGATCTTGCTGCTATGAAAAGAAAGATCTCCCACTATTTACAGTACTTGAGGCTAGAATAAATAATCTTTTATGGATAGAGTACTAAAATCTTGCTAATAAAAGCTTCAACTCCTAATCTTCTGTTATTCTCTTAAGACAATATAGTATCTCCAGAGCAAATAAAGCTAAAAATTCTTGCACAAACTCTTGTGCCCACTTAGGAATGAGATAGAGTAGTTTGGGAGAATGGCCAAACGATTTTGCGTTTGGTACATTTGCGAAAAGCCTGTATTGTATTATGGAATCCCCAGGTCACAGAACAAATCAACAGCTTTAGAGACCAGCTGGTTTAGAGACCACCTGAGACCAATGGTTCTCAGTCATTATAGTGACCCAGCCCCCTTTGACATTTTGATACAAAATGAGAGGCTTGGGGCGCCTGGGTGCCTCAGTGGGTTAAAGCCTCTGCCTTCGGCTCGGGTCGTGATCTCAGGGTCCTGGGATCGAGCCCCACGTCAGGCTCTCTGCTCAGCAGGGAGCCTGCTTCCCTCTCTCTCTCTCTGCCTGCCTTTCTGCCTACTTATGATCTGTCAAATAAATAAATAAATAAAAAATCAAAATGAGAGGCTTTTGTCCCATGAAAGGCTATTTTACACAAAACTCTGAAAAAAATTTTAAAGTGTTCATAGATGCCCAACCTCTACCCCAAAGTTTGTCTCAGATTGAAGATTCCTGTGTTGCGTCCGTTATCAAAGGAACGAGACTGAGACAAAGTTACGCGAAGCCTTATTCTATGCCAAGCATTAGAAGTTAGACTGACCGGCCAGGGAAACGAGGCTGAGACAAAGTGAAAGTTATGTAAAGCTTTATTCTATGCCAAGCATTAGAAGTCAGACTGACCGGCCAGGGCCGCCTCCGGAGAGAGCGATGCCCCTTGGTCTTACAGGCTAGTTTTTATAGGGCACAATTGCAGACATCTACCTATGTGGCTTTGGCTGATTGGATGTCTCCTGCCTGTGTGTTTTAGTAACAGTTACCTGGAACCGATACTAGTAACTGCTGAGGCGTTTATTAAACAACAAAATGGCCTTGTTTTAGGTATGTGTTTTAGTAATAGTTACCTAGAACCGATATTAAAAAATGGCCTTGTTTTAGATGTGTGTTTTAGCAACAGTTACCTGGAACTGATATCAATAACTGTTGAGGCCTTTATTAAACAACAAAATGTCTACCTAGGCAACATGGAGTCACTATGGCTAAGTAGGCCCAGGCAGGTCCTAGGGGTTTAGCATGTTTTAACGTGGAATCGACCCCAACATCCCCCCCCTTTTCTTTGGAGATTAGTCAATTCTTTGACTTTTTAAAGAATCAGTTAGTGCTGGAATTAGGATGGGAACCACAGGTTTTGTCCATTTTATTCCTGCAGTAAGATGTTGGAATCCCTCGGGTCCTGTATAGGATGACAGTAAATGGTCCCTTTCAATGAGACTTCAAGTTTTTCACTCGGTGGTGGCGTATCCAAGCCAAGTCTTTGGGTTGGTAAGGATGTGGTTTTACCTCCATTTCCATCTCAGTGTAGTCAGTTCAGATCCCTGCATGGGTTCTTCTTAAGACAGACTGTAGTGCCTGTCGTGACTGGAATACAGACTGATCAGTCATTTTTGTTAGGGTAACCTTTTGTAGCCAGGGGCAGAGTGGAGGGGGTCTCCCGAACATTATTTTAAATGGGGCTTGTTTAAGTAGGGTGTACATCGTGCCCTAAGGAGGGCGAAGGGAAGGAGATCCACCCATCCACAGCCAGTTTTCAGAATTAACTTTGTCAAGGTTTGGTTTTTGTTGTTGTTGTTGTTGTTTTTAAGAGTCCGGTTCATTTTCTCTACTTGTCCGGATCTCTGGGGCCGGGAGGCACAGTGTAGCTTTCAATTAGTGCCCACGGCCTTGACCATTGCCTGTGAGACTGAACTCACAAATGCAGGGCCGTTGTTCGACCCAATCACAAGAGGCAACCCAAACCTAGGGATTATTTTTTTAGTAGTTTTTGGCTACTATTGCTGCCGTTTTATGTTTGGCAGAAAAAGTTTTTACTCAGTCTGAAAAGGTATCTACAAAAACTAGCATTTTTTATTTTATTTTTGTAAAATCCACTTCCCAATAAACTCCTGGTTTTTTACCTCTTTTTTTTTCCATCCTGGTTTTCCCGTGTTTACTGCCTGACATTGAGTACACCTATCAACTATATCCTGAGACATATGCCCTAATTTAGATACCTGAAATTGTTTGCCCATGAGTTCCTTAAGTTTGTGTGTCCCTAAATGAGTGCCCTGATGTATTTGGTTTATTAATTTATTTATTTTATTTATTTATTTTTTTTAGTTCGAGGAAGAATTAACTTTTTTGTCCTGGTCTTAGCTCAACCCCCTTTATAGTTTAATTTAGTCCATTTTTGTAAATATTTTAAATCTTCCTCTGAATAATCTGGTTTTTCTGGTAGGGCTGGAGCCGGGAGTGTAACCAGTTCTTGAGCCGTTTTTCTGGTTGTTTGCTTTGCTGTTTGATCTGCTAATTGGTTTCCTTTTAAAACCAGATCAGTCCCCTTTTGGTGTGGCAATGCATAATGGCTACCTCTTTCGGGTCCCAAATAGTCTGGAGGAGAGCCAGTATTTTTCTGCCTTCGGCTCAGGTCATGATCCCAGGGTCCTGGGATCGAGCCCCGCATCGGGCTTTCTGCTCAGCAGGGAGCCTGCTTCCTCCTCTCTCTCTCCCTGCCTCTCTGCCTACTTGTGATCTCTCTCTCTGTGTGTGTCAAATAAATAAATTTTTAAAAAAATAGGCCCCTTTCTTTATAAATAGCCCCATGTATATGGAGAGTAGCAAAGACATACCTGCTGTTCCTACAGATGTATGGCAGGGCTGCTTTTCAGAGTTCCTGCTCAGGAGAAACCATCGCAGCCCCCGCATACCTCTTTTCATCCGCCCCGTCTGTGAACAGAGTCATCTCCATATCTGGGAGGGGAGTGTCTCTGAGATCTGGCCCTATTCCTGTGACCTGGGTTAGGACCTCCCTGCAGTAGTGTGGGTGGAGTGGGGGTATCCGTTGGTTACCTGTTTCCTGTACTCAGTGAATGCACTCCTTCTTGGAGATCAAAGCCTAAATAAGTGGCTTGTCCCCCGCAAGCATGACTCATAGTCCTCAGCGGCTATTAGCAAGTACTGTGGTCAGTCAGCTCCTCTGGCAGCAACGTGGCTGGATTTAGCACCGCCGGGGACCGGAAAGTCACTTTCGGTTCACTGAGGAGGAGGGCCTGATACCCCGTCACTCAGGCATTTGTTCTTGTCCAGGTGAGCTGGCCTTGGAACACTTCCTGTGGGTTGGACCACTCAAAAGCAAAGAGGGGTTGAGACTCCCTTGTATCCTTGAGATCTAAGACAGGGTACATAGTTTTCTTGGGGCTCAGGAGGGATAGTAGGGTATAGGGGTTAGGCACCGTCGGGTGGATATCTTCAATCTATTTGTTAACTGCCCGCAAGTCCTGAACGGGTCGGTACTCCCCAGTTTCAGCCTTTTGACGGGAAGCAAAGGTGTGTTCTATGGAGATCCCTTCCTTTGCTTCCCAGGGGAGGTAGTACTGCTGGACGGGAACAGCCGTAGGCCAAATTTAAGTCCTTTTTGTTGTTTATTTATGTCTTTTTGTGCCATTTGCCCCTTGTACCCAGACTTCCTCTTCAGATAGTTTTCCCATAGGCTCTAGTAATGATGAAATTTGGGCTCCCGTGTCCATCAAAAATCAATTGATTTTCCCTCCACCTCAATTTTTACCCGAGGTTCGTGGAGGGGCTCTGAACCATGGCCCCTTCAGTCTCTGGTGGCCAGCATTGCCGTCTTTTTTTGGGGGACACTCCTTGGCCCAGTGTCCTCTTTCCTTGCAGTAAGCACACTGATCTGAAGCTAAGGCTTCCTACCAGCTTTCTCTGTACTTGGGCTTTTCTTTCCATTGACCATTTTTACCTGCCTTTTTCCTTTCCATTGACCTCTTTTCCTTTGTTTCCTCCCCACCTCATGTAATGCCAAAACTTTAACTATTTTTCTAGTCTGTTTTTCATCTTCTTGTTTATCTCTGTTGTTAAACACCTTTTCTGCTATTCCCACTAACTCAGTCAAACTATTCCCTTCAAATCCTTCAATTTTCTGAAGTTTTCTCCTTATATCTGGGGCTGACTGACTGGCAAAGGCAAGATTTATTGCCTCTGATTTTCGGGCGCCTCAGGGTCGATTGGGCTATACATTTTATAGGCTTTCATAAGCCTTTTTAGAAAAGCCCCTGGAGACTCATCCTTATCTTGAGTCGCCGCACTAATTTTAGATAAATTTATGGGTGTCCTTGCAGTCGCATGGAGGCCTCCCAGCAGAGCCTGGCAGTAGAAACTTAGACCCTCCTTACCTTTATCAGAGTTTGGGTTCCAGTCAGGGGGTTCCTTCGGGCAATAGTTCTTCATTCGCCAGGGATTGCGGTCCCATGTTACTAATTCTGGTTTAGTTTGAATGTAGTTTTAGTTAGTTCTGGAAAGTTTTATTCATTTCAGTTTCAGGATTTCAACATATCAAAGACCTGTATTTGTCCTGGAAGTTTCCCATATGAATTTTATTTAATGCAGAATTTATTTTATAAGAGAATTAAAAAAATTATAAATGACAAAAATTCAGAATAGATATGGTTTTACAGTTTAACTGGCAAGAAAATCAGGTTACTTCTGTGACACATAACATTTTAATAATTACAATATCAAGTGATGACCTTATTAAAAGGTTAAAACTTTAGGAAATGCATAGAATTTCTATAATAGTTATAGCATTTACCCATATGTAACCCAAGGTTTATCATTGGTTTAGCAGTACTTTTTGAGCAATTAGCATACCAAAGAAAAGCCTTATGAGTCAAAGAGATCTCATTTACAATTTAAATCTTGTTGACAATTGCTAAAATTTAAGTTTTAAAGCACATGCTTAAAAAGGATTACGGATAAAACAAAATATAGAAACTGGTTTCTCTGGGCAGGCAAAGAGAAAACCATTTATATTCTCTCCTTAACAGTAGATCAATTAATCTAAGAAAACTTTGTTTTTTGAACAGAGAGAAAGCAGATTTTTTATACCAGTGTTTTCTTAGTTTACATAATAGTCAACATTTACTTGAGTGGATCACCAATATAGATTTGCCATGACACAGGGCTTTAGTCTTTTTTTCTTAAGAACAGAAACATTTTATAGGAAAAGATTTATTAGTCTTTTTTTTTTTTTGTGAATACATCCATCAAAACTGATCTAATATGGATAAATTTCCAACATATTTCATTGTTTTCTTTCAAACCTATAAACCAAGGCAAATAAAGGTCACTTTTCCCAAGCCTTTTATGACTTACTAAATACCCTCAAGTTTAGTTTTTATTATTTTCTTTTAAGTTCTGGTGCAACCAGATATTTTTATTTTAAGACAAAACTACTTACTCTCTTAGGCCCTCTTTTTGTGAATATGTACAGTTTTTCTAAGCTTACTATCAGTTATCAGTCAACTGCCTTTCTTCTGTTTTTTTAGACAACATTAAAACTTTTTTTTTATTTTATTTTTAAATTTTATTTTTTATAAACATATAATATATATATTTTTAAAGATTTTATTTATTTATTTGACAGACAGAGATCACAAGCAGGCAGAGAGGCAGGCAGAGAGAGAGGAGGAAGCAGGCTTCCCGCTGAGCAGGGAGCCCGATGCGGGGCTCGATCCCAGGACCCCGAGATCAGGACCTGAGCCGAAGGCAGCGGCTTAACCCACTGAGCCACCCAGGCGCCCCAAACATATAATATATTTTTATCCCCAGGGGTACAGGTCTGTGAATCGCCAGGTTTACACACTTCACAGCACTCACCATAGCACATACCCTCCCCAATGTCCATATCCCACCCCCCCCAACTCCCCTCCCCCCATCAACCCTCAGTTTGTTTTGTGAGATTAAGAGTCACTTATGGTTTGTCTCCCTCCCAATCCCATCTTGTTTCATTTACTCTTCTCCTACCCCCTTAACCCCCCATGTTGCATCTCCTTTCCCTCATATCAGGGAGATCATATGATAGTTGTCTTTCTCTGATTGACTTATTTTGCTAAGCATGATACCCTCTAGTTCCATCCACGTCGTCGCAAATGGCAAGATTTCATTTCTTTTGATGGCTGCATAGTATTCCATTGTGTATATATACCACATCTTATTTATCCATTCGTCTGTTGATGGACATCTAGGTTCTTTCCATAGTTTGGCTATTGTAGACATTGCTGCTACAAACATTCGGGTGCACGTGCCCCTTCGGATCACTACGTTTGTATCTTTAGGGTAAATACCCAGCAGTGCAATTGCTGGGTCATAGGGTAGTTCTATTTTCAACATTTTGAGGAACCTCCATGCTGTTTTCCAGAGTGGTTGCACCAGCTTGCATTCCCACCAACAGTGTAGGAGGGTTCCCCTTTCTCCACCTCCTCGCCAGCATCTGTCATTTCCTGACTTGTTAATTTTAGCCATTCTGACTGGTGTGAGGTGGTATCTCATTGTGGTTTTGATTTGTATTTCCCTGATGCCGAGTGATGTGGAGCACTTTTTCATGTGTCTGTTGGCCATCTGGATGTCTTCTTTGCAGAAATGTCTGTTCATGTCCTCTGCCCATTTCTTGATTGGATTATTTGTTCTTTGGGTGTTGAGTTTGCTAAGTTCTTTATAGATTTTGGACATTAGCCCTTTATCTGATATGTCATTTGCAAATATCTTCTCCCATTCTGTCAGTTGTCTTTTGGTTTTGTTAACTGTTTCCTTTGCTGTGCAAAAGCTTTTGATCTTGATAAAATCCCAATAGTTCATTTTTGCCCTTGCTTCCCTTGCCTTTGGCGATGTTCCTCGGAAGATGTTGCTGCGGCTGAGGTCGAAGAGGTTGCTGTCTGTGTTCTCCTCAAGGATTTTGATGGATTCCTTTCTCATATTGAGATCCTTCATCCATTTTGAGTCTATTTTCGTGTGTGGTGTAAGGAAATGATCCAATTTCATTTTTCTGCATGTGGCTGTCCAATTTTCCCAACACCATTTATTGAAGAGGCTGTCTTTTTTCCATTGGACATTCTTTCCTGCTTTGTCGAAGATTAGTTGACCATAGAGTTGAGGGTCTATTTCTGGGCTCTCTATTCTGTTCCATTGATCTATGTGTCTGTTTTTGTGCCAGTACCATGCTGTCTTGATGATGACAGCTTTGTAATAGAGCTTGAAGTCTGGAATCGTGATGCCACCAACTTCGGCTTTCTTTTTCAATATTGTTTTGGCTATTCGAGGTCTTTTCTGGTTCCATATAAATTTTAGGATTATTTGTTCCATTTCTTTGAAAAAAATGGATGGTACTTTGATAGGAATTGCATTAAATGTGTAGATTGCTTTAGGTAGCATAGACATTTTCACAATATTTATTCTTCCAATCCAGGAGCATGGAACATTTTTCCATTTCTTTGTGTCTTCCTCAATTTCTTTCATGAGTACTTTATAGTTTTCTGTGTATAGATTCTTAGTCTCTTTGGTTAGGTTTATTCCTAGGTATCTTATAGTTTTGGGTGCAATTGTAAATGGGATTGACTCCTTAATTTCTCTTTCTTCTGTCTTGTTGTTGGTGTAGAGAAATGCAACTGATTTCTGTGCATTGATTTTATATCCTGACACTTTACTGAATTCCTGTACAAGTTCTAGCAGTTTTGGAGTGGAGTCTTTTGGGTTTTCCACATATAGTATCATATCATCTGCAAAGAGTGATAGTTTGACTTCTTCTTTGCCGATTTGGATGCCTTTAATTTCCTTTTGTTGTCTGATTGCTGAGGCTAGGACTTCTAGTACTATGTTGAATAGCAGTGGTGATAATGGACATCCCTGCCGTGTTCCTGACCTTAGCGGAAAAGCTTTCAGTTTTTCTCCATTGAGAATGATATTTGCGGTGGGTTTTTCATAGATGGCTTTGATAATATTGAGGTATGTGCCCTCTATCCCTACACTTTGAAGAGTTTTGATCAGGAAGGGATGCTGTACTTTGTCAAATGCTTTTTCAGCATCTATGGAGAGTATCATATGGTTCTTGTTCTTTCTTTTATTAATGTGTTGTATCACATTGATTGATTTGTGGATGTTGAACCAACCTTGCAGCCCTGGAATAAATCCCACTTGGTCGTGGTGAATAATCCTTTTAATGTACTGTTGAATCCTATTGGCTAGTATTTTGGCGAATATTTTTGCATCTGTGTTCATCAAGGATATTGGTCTGTAGTTCTCTTTTTTGATGGGATCCTTGTCTGGTTTTGGGATCAAGGTGATGCTGGCCTCATAAAATGAGTTTGGAAGTTTTCCTTCCATTTCTATTTTTTGGAACAGTTTCAGGAGAATAGGAATTAGTTCTTCTTTAAATGTTTGGTAGAATTCCCCCGGGAAGCCGTCTGGCCCTGGGCTTTTGTTTGTTTGGAGATTTTTGATGACTGTTTCAATCTCATTACTGGTTATGGGTCTGTTCAGGCTTTCTATTTCTTCCTGGTTCAGTTGTGGTAGTTTATATGTCTCTAGGAATGCATCCATTTCTTCCAGATTGTCAAATTTGTTGGCGTAGAGTTGCTCATAGTATGTTCTTATAATTCTCTGTATTTCTTTGGTGTTCATTATGATCTCTCCTCTTTCATTCATGATTTTATTTACTTGGGTCCTTTCTCTTTTCTTTTTGATAAGTCTGGCCAGGGGTTTATCGATCTTATTAATTCTTTCAAAGAACCAGCTCCTAGTTTCATTGATTTTTCTATTGTTTTTTTGGTTTCTATTTCATTGATTTCTGCTCTGATCTTTATGATTTCTCTTCTCCTGCTGGGTTTAGGCTTTCTTTCTTGTTCTTTCTCCAGCTCTTTTAGGTGTAGGGTTAGGTTGTGTACCTGAGACCTTTCTTGTTTCTTGAGAAAGGCTTGTACCACTATATATTTTCCTCTCAGGACTGCCTTTGTTGTGTCCCACAGATTTTGAACCGTTGTGTTTTCATTATCATTTGTTTCCATGAATTTTTTCAATTCTTCTTTAATTTCCTGGTTGACCCATTCATTCTTTAGAAGGATGCTGTTTAGTCTCCATGTATTTGGGTTCTTTCCAAATTTCCTCTTGTGATTGAGTTCTAGCTTCAGCATTGTGGTCTGAAAATATGCAGGGAATGATTCCAATCTTTTGATAACGGTTGAGACCTGATTTAGGACCAAGAATGTGATCTATTCTGGAGAATGTTCCATGTGCACTAGAGAAGAATGTGTATTCTGTTGCTTTGGGATGAAATGTTCTGAATATATCTGTGATGTCCATCTGGTCCAGTGTGTCATTTAAGGACTTTATTTCCTTGTTGATCTTTTGCTTGGATGATCTGTCCATTTCAGTGAGGGGAGTGTTAAAGTCCCCCACTATTATTGTATTATTGTTGATGTGTTTCTTTGATTTTGTTATTAATTGGTTTAAATATTGGCTGCTCCCACGTTAGGGGCATAGATATCTAAAATTGTTAGATCTTCTTCTTGGACAGTTCCTTTGAGTATGATATAGTGTCCTTCCTCATCTCTTATTATAGTCTTTGGCTTAAAATCTAATTGATCTGATATAATGATTGCCACTCCTGCTTTCTTCTGATGTCCATTATGGTAAATTCTTTTCCACCCCCTCACTTTAAATCTGGAGGTGTCTTCGGGTTTAAGATGAGTTTCTTGTAGGCAACATATAGATGGGTTTTGTTTTTTTATCCATTCTGATACCCTATGTCTTTTGATTGGGGCATTTAGCCCATTAACATTCAGGGTAAGTATTGAGAGATATGAATTTAGTGCCATTGTATTGCCTGTAAGGTGACTGTTATTGTATATTGTCTCTGTTTCTTTCTGATCTACTACTTTTAGGGTCTCTCTTTGCTTAGAGAAGCCCTTTCAATATTTCCTGTAGAGCTGGTTTGGTATTTGCAAATTCTTTCAGTTTTTGTTTGTCCTGGAAGCTTTTAATCTCTCCTTCTATTTTCAATGATAGCCTAGCTGGATATAGTATTCTTGGCTGCATGTTTTTCTCGTTTAGTACTCTGAATATATCATGCCAGCTCTTTCTGGCCTGCCAGGTCTCTGTGGATAAGTCTGCTGCCAATCTAATATTTTTACCATTGTACGTTACAGACTTCTTTTCCCGGGCTGCTTTCAGGATCTTCTCTTTGTCACTAAGACTTGTAAATTTTACTATTAGGTGACGGGGTGTGGACCTATTCTTATTGATTTTGAGGGGGGTTCTCTGAACCTCCTGGATTTTGATGCTTTTTCCCTTTGCCATATTGGGGAAATTCTCTCCAATAATTCTCTCCAATATACCTTCTGCTCCCCTCTCTGTTTCTTCTTCTTCTGGAATCCCAATTATTCTAATGTTGTTTCATCTTATGGTGTCACTTATCTCTCGAATTCTCCCCTCGTGGTCCAGTAGCTGTTTGTCCCTCTTTTGCTCAGCTTCTTTATTCTCTGTCATTTGGTCTTCTATATCACTAATTCTTTCTTCTGCCTCATTTATCCTAGCAGTGAGAGCCTCCATTTTTGATTGCACCTCATTAATAGCTTTTTTGATTTCAACTTGGTTAGATTTTAGTTCTTTTATTTCTCCAGGAAGGGCTTTTATATCTCCCGAGAGGGTTTCTCTAATATCTTCCATGCCTTTTTCAAGCCCGGCTAGAACCTTGAGAATCGTCATTCTGAACTCTAGATCTGACATATTACCAAGGTCTGTATTGATTAGGACCCTAGCCTTTGGTACTGCCTCTTGTTCTTTTTTTTGTGGTGAATTTTTCCGCCTTGTCATTTTGTCCAGATAAGAGTATATGAAGGAGCAAGTAAAATACTAAAAGGTTGGCAACAACCCCAGGAAAATATGCTTTAGTCAAATCAGAAGAGATCCCAAATCGTGAGGGGGAGAAAGGGGATAAAAAGAGGTTCAGAAAGAAAAAAGAAAAAAAAAAAGAAGAAACAATTTAAAAAAACAATTAAAAAAAAAGAAACAATTTAAAAACCAATAG
>NW_019154143.1:5350711-5506250 GCF_002288905.1 Enhydra lutris kenyoni
AAAAAGAAAAGGGTAAAAGTTAAAAAAATTTAGCAGAAGAAGAAAAAAAAATTGAAAAAGAAAAAAAACTAAATTAACTGCAAGGCTAAAAAATCATGGGGAGAAAGCCATGAGTTCCGTGCTTTGCTTTCTCCGCCTCTGGAATTCCGCTGCTCTCCTTGGTATTGAAACTGCACTCCTTGGTAGGTGAACTTGGTCCTGGCTGGGTTTCTTGTTGATCTTCTGGGGGAGGGGCCTGTTGTAGTGATTCTCAAGTGTCTTTGCCCCGGGCGGAGTTGCACCGCCCTTACCCGGGGCCGGTCTGAGTAACCCGATCGGGTTTGCTTTCGGGAGCTTTTGTTCCCTGAGCGCTTTCCGTAGAGTTCCAGAGGGCGGGAATGAAGATGGCGGCCTCCCGGTCTCCGGACCAGAGGAGCCGAGAGCCCGGGGCCCCACTCCTCAGTGCGCCCTCAGAGAACAGCGCCGATTTACTCCCGTCACCCTGCCTCCGGCCGCGCTCCGAGCTGACCGAGCCTGCGACCGGTTCAAGGTAACCCCTAGCTTAGCGCTTACTCCTCGGCTCTGTCTCTGTAGCCGGCTTCCCTGTTCTAATACCTGTAAGCTCTGCGACACTCAGACACCCCCGATCCTTCTGTGACCCTGCGGGACCTGAGGCCACGCTGACCCTGCGTGGGCTTCACCCCGGTTAAGCCTCTGGAGCTATGTCCCTCAGCGGAACAGACTTTTAAAAGTCCCGATTTTGTGCTCCGTTGCTCCGCCGCTTGCCGGCCCCTCCCCCCGCGGTCTATCTTCCCGTCGCTTTGGATTCACTTCTCCGCCAGTCCTACCTTTCAGAAAGTGGTTGATTTTCTGTTTCTAGAGTTGCTGTTCTTCTTCTCTTCGATCTCCTGTTGGATTTGTAGGTGTTTGCAATCTTTAGATAAGCTATCTAGCTGATCTCCCGCTACCTGAAGTAGTCTCAGCCTGCTACTTCTCCGCCATCTTGACTCCTCCCCCCCAACATTAAAACTTTTAATAAAAACCTTAACTGCATTTTCCTTTTTTTTTTAAGATTTTATTTATTTATTTGACAGAGAGAGATCACAAGTAGACGGAGAGGCAGGCAGAGAGAGAGAGAGGGAAGCAGGCTCCCTGCTGAGCAGAGAGCCCAACGCGGGCCTCGATCCCAGGACCCTGAGATCATGACCTGAGCAGAAGGCAGCGGCTTAACCCACTGAGCCACCCAGGCACCCTGCATTTTTCTTTTGGTAGTCTAGAATACATGGAGTCATTTCATGTGTATTTATCATTCTGATGTGCTACATTTTAAAATTCATTTTAATTTTAGTCTGTCCTGAACATACCTAAAATTTCTTTTTTGAAGATTTTTCTTCATAAACCTTTTACAACTGTTTTGCATCTAGGTTTTGTCCCAAGCCATTTTTTTTTAAAATAATTATCTTATTTAGGACAAAATTACCTTTTATCTTTAGCAAAATGTATCTTTTTTTATGTATCTCCTACTTTTTACATATAGGGTTGTTTTTCTTACTTTCATCAGTCTTAGTTACAGTTAGTAGAATTTTTTATCCTTAGAAACACTTTAGTCTCTAGTGATGGCTAAGTATTAACCAATTGTGAAGAGTTACAACAGAATTCTGTAGATGGCAAATTTATGAATCAGTTAAGCACAAAACATGTTTACCAACAGATTTAAATATTTTTAGTTTTTTTTTTTTTTCAGTAAGAAGTTAAAAGCACAAACCTGGTTCCAGTAATTAATGCTTTAGTATTTTATCCCATTTGGTTAAGGCCTAGATGTCCAGCAAATTTAATTCCATTTGTCATCCAAGTAAACCTTTAGTGTTTCAGATTACTAAAGACTTTGAAAGCTATTTTAACAATTACCCATTAAAACTTTGAGACAGACAGTTAATCATCAGTTCAGTTATTTCTTTGCTAACAGATTTTAACAAATAACATGAGCTTATTTGACCTTCAGTAAACTTTGAAGTTTCACATTTACTGCTGTAACTTTAAAGACATGTCTATCTTAATTAAAACAACAAACTTAATTTAGTTTATATACTGATTTATGTTTCACCTGGACCCACCCCACTTTTAATGTTTACCTGAGACACGGGTGGGAAGATCTGGAGTGGGGGGGTGTTAGGTCCAGGGGGTGCTCTTCTTGTTTCCCGACAGTGAAGAGAGAGGGAGCCATGGTGCAGGAAGCACCGCGGATGGTCTAGAGGCCAGTTATGCAGGCCGCACCCACGCTGGTGCAGAAACAGAAGGGGGAGACAGAAGAACAAAGTGCTGCCAGAGGGCAGAGAAAGGAATCCCAGTTTTAGAGCTCATCAGCTCCAAGAGAGGAGCAGATGCCATGCTTTCCCGCCAGCAAGGGGGAGGGGCTAGGCAGTCCAGGTCGGGCCAGAGAAGGCAAGGAACCTCCGCAAAACAAAGGGAGTTTTGGCAGCTGCTTGGGAATCTTCCTTAAAGTCTCTGTCTCAAGTTAGACCAACCACAGTTGGCTCCAGTTATAGCCATTAACACAAGAAATGAGCAAGGGAGAAGTCCCACATCTATTAGGAGGAACGGAGAGATGAAAGTCAGAGTCTCCTTACTCTCTGCTTGTCCCATTTCTTCAAACACAACAAACAACACAACAGACAACAAAAAGACAAGACACAGACAACCACAGACCCAGCGGCCCTTACCCAGAACCTGCTGCCGGTGGGGATTTTCTCGGTCTCCTAGAAATGAGTAACTAAACAGACAACAAAAAGACAAGACAAAGACACACAGACCCAGTGGCCCTCACCTGCTGGTGGGGGTTTTCCCGGCCCCCTACAGACCCAGATGACCTCCTGGGGTGCTCGGACCCCCCAGACGATCTACCAGAAGAGGGATGGGGCGTCCCTGCATCCACTCCAGCCCTGGGGAGCATGGCTGTATCCAGCTTCTCCCCGGTGGGCCATACCCTGGAGCTCCACAACCAGACAGACGATATCTCACAGAATATGGAGATCTTACCTCCAGAGGCTTTTCCCAGAAAGTCTGATGCTGGCTCAGTTCTTGTCGTTTGATCCTGGACGAGCCCCCATATGTTGGGTCCATTATCAAAGGAATGAGACTGAGACAAAGTTACGCGAAGCCTTATTCTATGCCAAGCATTAGAAGTTAGACTGACCGGCCAGGGAAACGAGGCTGAGACAAAGTGAAAGTTATGTAAAGCTTTATTCTATGCCAAGCATTAGAAGTCAGACTGACCGGCCAGGGCCGCCTCCGGAGAGAGCGATGCCCCTTGGTCTTACAGGCTAGTTTTTATAGGGCACAATTGCAGACATCTATATATGTGGCTTTGGCTGATTGGATGTCTCCTGCCTGTGTGTTTTAGTAACGGTTACCTGGAACCGATACTAGTAACTGCTGAGGCGTTTATTAAACAACAAAATGGCCTTGTTTTAGGTACGTGTTTTAGTAATAGTTACCTAGAACCGATATTAAAAAATGGCCTTGTTTTAGGTGTGTGTTTTAGCAACAGTTACCTGGAACTGATATCAATAACTGTTGAGGCCTTTATTAAACAACAAAATGTCTACCTAGGCAACATGGAGTCACTATGGCTAAGTAGGCCCAGGCAGGCCCTAGGGGTTTAACATGTTTTAACATGGAATCGACCCCAACACCTGCTCTAGTCCCACCCTGTGATTTGGAAGTCAGGTTTCTGAGATATGCCACACAGGAAGAAGCAGCCTGGCAGAGCTGCAGGCTGGATGGAAATGTGGTCCCACACACAATGTGGTGTGGTGTCAGAGCCCATCCTGGTAAACGCCTCCCAGGAGTGCACGTGTTCTCTGTAGAGGAGGGACTGGGAGGGCGAAGACAGAATGGGAGGACCCATTCAGAGTCAGCAACCATGAAAAACAACCATTGTGTTACTGACTGGAGAGGAAGAGGGATGTGAATAGGTGGCAGTCCAGGGATAGTCAGAAGGAGAATGGACAATGACCCATGGGCTGAATAGAGATGACAAACATGGGGAATGTGGCAGCAGCATGGACTGTGAATACAATCAGAATATAGGACAATTAATAGTTAAAGTAGCAGAAGGGCTACAAAGAGGTGTAGACCAAGAGATGCTCCAGAAGAGCTCTGGAGAATTACAGAAGGAAGTCTGGTTTCCTTGGGAGACCTCTTCCCAGGGACTTGTACAAAAAAATCCCTAGAAAGAACTGGAAGACTGGACTTGCAGCATAGTGGGTAGGAATGCTGCTCCTTGGATTCTTGCTACAAATGGGATACTTTTACTGGGAAAGGAATGGTGGGGGAAGAGCCAATTGTGATACATTTTGGCTTAAGTTCCCCAATGAACCTGGCAGGAGTCACACTGACACTCCAGGTGAGTCTCCCAGAGCTGCTGCCTAGGGGGAGCACCCAGCTGGCATGGACTTTGCAGCAAATTATCAAAACTCTTTCTGAAGCTCAGCTTCCTTGTCTACAAGAGAGGATCAGGACTTGTTGAACACCAACTTCCCTTCCAATGTGGAAAATCTTCTGCCTATTTGACCAGATTGGAAGGCCAGGGTTGGGCTCTTTCAGCAGATCTGAGTGAGTCATTTCTGAATTGTTTGTATGAACACTGTCCTCTTCACTCAGATATTCCCTTGACTCAAAATTTTTTGGTAATTTCAGCAAGGGAGACTCTAAGAGGCTGGAAGGAAACTTATTAAGAGGCTAAGAAAGAAAATGAAAAGGATGATGATCAGGATTGGAGTTATATTCAAGTTGATGGACTCCAAGAGAATACACCAGCAGACTTGGGTCTCACTGGACAACAGAGGTGGGGCAAGCTTGCAGGGTGACTAATGCAATGGCTCCTGTCCCACTTCTTCACAATGCACAACTCTGTGTTCAGTTCCATTCTCCAGCTGGGATAATACGGCAATTGCAGCAGTGTGGCCAGCCCTGATGTTCATACATTTCAATGTCCAGGGAGAGAGACTCTCCCTCCTTTGGCTCTCTTGTAAGAGTGGAGAATTTACCAGAAGCCACAGCAAATCTCATGAAACCAAAATGCTCATTCCTGCACCTATCACTGGCAAGGGTGAGGAGATCGTGCTCAGACAATTTAGGCCTACCCTAAGAGGACAAGGACTACAAGGGGGAAGGGGGAATACCTGACAAAAGCCAAGGCTTACATGCCTGGGTGGCTTAGTCATTAAGTGTCTGCCTTTGGCTCAGGTCATGATTCCAGGGTCCTGGGATTGAGCCCTACATCAGGCTCCCTGCTCCCTGGGAAGCCTGCTTCTCCCTGTCCTGCTTCCCCTGCTTGTATTCCCTCTTTTACTGTCTCTCTCTGTCAAATAAATAAAATCTTAAAAAAAAAAAAAAAGCCAAGGCTTGTTGGAAAGATGAAGAATGGCAGCTGAGCAGACCACCATCAGGGCCCACCACATGCTATATTTCAAAAGTCTTACTGCATTCTTCTTTGCAGAATCATCTTTTGAAATATGATGGCATGTGACCATGTTTCCCATTCTACAGATGGAGTAATTAAACTCAAGGTCACACAGTCGGGTTAGAGCTCGGGACAGAAACATCACTACTCAGAAACCAGGGCCTCTCTATGTATATTCCAAAAGGTGGAAACTTTTGGTTTATTCTTTTACCCAGGAAGTCTATTTCTGGGGATTATTATAAGGAAATTATTATAATTCATTATTATACTTATAATGAATCAGAATAAAAGAGAGACAAGAATATTTATCCAAGTATATACATATATAAAATGTTATATATATTCATATATGTGTGTATATATATATATATATATATATATATATATATATTTGTGAAAAAGTGGAAACAACGTGAGAACCCAATGATATGCAGGTAGATAAATCAATGGTGATACAAACTTAACAAGAGAATATCATGCTGCTATTACAATTAAGTTATAGAAAAAAAAGCAGTTGCAATGACCTGGAGAAACCTTCACAATATATTATTACTTAAAAAGCAAGCTATGAAACTGTTGTAAAAGTTGGGGCACTTGGGTGGCTTAGTGGGTTGAGTGTCAATTCTTGATTTTTGCTCAGGTCATGACCTCAGGGTTATGGGATCAAGCCCTGTGTTGGGCTCTGCGTTCAGAGGGAAGTCTCCTGGAGATTCTCTCTTTCCCTATCCCTTGGCCCCTCTCCTACTGTACCCTCTGTCTCTGTCTCTCTCTCTCTCTCTCTCTCTCTCTCTCATAAATAAATAAATTTTTAAAAAGTAAAATAAAATTATTGTACAAGAAAATCATGTCTAATCCAAATGGCCAACAGACACATGAAAAAGTGCTCAACATCACTCGACATCAGAGAAATACAAATCGAAACCACAATGAGATACCACCTCACACCAGTAAGAATGGCTAAAATTAACAAGTCAGGAAACAACAGATGTTGGTGAGGATATGGAGAAAGGGGAACCCTCCTACACTGTTGGTGGGAATGCAAGCTGGTGCAGCCACCCCGTAAAACAGTATGGAGGTTCCTCAAAAAGTTGAAAATAAAGCTATCCTATGACCCAGCAATCACACTACTGGGTATTTACCCTAAAGATACAAATGTAGTGATCCAAAGGGGCCCATACAAATGAATGTTTATAGCATCAATGTCCACAACAGCCAAACTATGGAAAGAACCTAGATGTCCATCAACAGATGAATGGATAAAGATGTGGTATATATATAATGGAATACTATGCAGCCATCAAAAAACCAAAATCTTGCCATTTGCAACAACGTGAATGGACCTAGAGGGTATCATGCTAAATGAAATAAGTCAATCAAAGAAAGACAATTATCATAGGATCTCTCTGATATGAGGAATTTGAGAGGCAGCGTAGGGGGTTGTGTGGGGTAGGGAGGGAAAAAATGAAACAAGATGGAATCATGAGGGAGACAAACCATAAGAGACTCTTAATCTCACAAAACAAACTGAGGTTCGCTGGGGGGGTGTGGGTAGGGATAGGGTGGCTGGGTTATGGACACTGGGGAGGGTGTGTGTTATGGTGACTGCTGTGAAATGTGTAAGCCTGATGATTCACAGACCTGTACCTCTGAGGCAAATAATACATTATATGTTAACATAAAAAATCATGTCTAGAAAAATGAAGAGATGAATACACCACCATTTTATCAGTGCTTATCTTTGCAGAGTGGAGCAATGGATGATTAATTTCCTACATTGTGCTTATCTCTGTTTTCTAAATTTTTTTGATGAGAATCTGTAACAAAGGATTTCTGCTGTGAGAACATTAGAATTAATTTAAAAAATGTCTGTTAGGGTTACAATGCTTTTTAGTAAATGATTTTCTTTTCACTAGAACACTGATTTTCATGCCTAGCTACTAGGTACCAGAGGGTTCCATAAAAAATTGCTGGAAATAATGCTGGGACTAATGACAAGAGTCCTCACAGTGGTGGTACAAGAGTCCCCTTGGACCTCTCCTCAGAGCTGATGAAATCTTAGCTTAAGAAATATCAGTCAGTGGGGTGCCTGGGTGGCTCAGTGGGTTAAGCCTCTGCCTTTGGCTCAGATCATGATCTCAGGGTCCTGGGATCGAGCCCTACATCGGGCTCTCTGCTCATTAGGGAGCCTGCTCCCCACCCCCCCTGCCTACTGCTCTGCCTACTTGTGATCTCTCTCTCTCTCTGTCAAATAAATATATAAAATCTCAAAAAAAGAAAAAAAGAAAAGAAAAGAAACTGGTCAGGAGGATTGTAAAATTTCTTGCCTCTGCTGCCTTCAAAGAGTGGTCACTGTACCCACAGCTGATGAGCGAAGCACAATATACGCTTTGGGAACCATGGGGGGAACAAAATGGTACAGATTCTCTTTAAGACAACACTTATGATCATAATTATTTCTGGAGTTCCAGGTATTTGATGCCTAATAAGTATTGCATAAGTGAAGAGATGCTAGGCCAGGAAAATTATTTGAAAATATTAAGCAGCGAAACCACTAATTTTCTAAATACTCAGTATAATCCCTTCTTCCAATTATATTTGGTGGAAGACAGAATGACTCTCATGAACTCTGCTTTTTCTGGACTCATTCTTGGGCCTCATGACCACCCAAGTATGCAGAGTCAGCCCACATTGATACCAGCTGCCACAGATGAGAAGCACTTTCTCTTCTGTTGACCTTCTAGCCCTTGGTGATTTTGTCTCCTGAACAGACAGAAAGTACCCAGGAAAGAGCATAACTGAAAAATTCACATTTTCAGCCTCAAAGCGAAATCTTAAAGGGGGAAAAAAAGCCTAAAGAAATTTAAGGTCCAAAGTTATTCAGGTCAGAAGCTAAAATGAACTGGCCTACCACACATTCTTCAAATAGGTAAAGACTGGAGGCTGTCAAATCCTGAATAAGTATCTTTTAAAAAGAGCACATCCAAGGGTACCCCTGTGTCCCCTCTGCTTTGAAGACAAATGGTGCCCTGTAATTAGAAACAGCTTTATTCACATGCCAGATGTCCATGCTTCCCTTCCAATTACTTTCAGAAACATCATAAGATCCATTAGCAATAGTGTGAAGTATGCTTAAAAAAAAAAAAAACTGTTCATCCTTATGAGTTCGGTCTGATATGAAGATTGCAGTCTGCTTATTCCTAAGAGCTGGATTTTGTTCTTTGGGATTTTTTTTTGGCAGGATGACTATGTGTTTGACTTAAACTTTTATTACCAGAAAGACTATCACATATTTGGTTTAATCACAAAGAGCAGTCTTATAAAACTTTGAACCAAATGTCTTCTTATATCGCACATGAGAGAACATGTATATGCACACGTGCACACACACACACCACATTAGTATGCCCTGAGCACTCCCTAAACATAATAAGAACAATCAAAAGTTCTTGGAAGCACAGGGTCCATATCATGAAGTAACAGTTCTTCTGAGCTCTGCACTGGTCAGACCACTTGGGAATATACTGCTAAGTTCTAGAAACCACATGTGGCCAATTTAAGAAACTGCAGAAACTGGACTATGTTTCTATGGACCACTATGGACTACAGACTTTTTTAGGGAAGGGTCTGTGTCATGTTCTGTCTGGGACCCACCCCCCCAGTATAGCATCTTATACATAGAAAATGATCAAGGCTACCTGTTGAGGGGTGTCTGGCTGGTTCAGTCAATGGAGCACGCAACCCTTGATCTTGGGGTTGTGAGCTCAAGTCCCCTGTTAGGCACAGAGCTTACGTAAAAATAAATAAATAAATAAATAAATAAATAAATAAAATTTGTTGAATGAATGAGTAATGAATCCATACTTTAAGCATAATTGTCAAAGAAGTACACATATTTAACCTAGGAAATAAGATATAGAGGACACGTTAGCTCATTTCAAAGACTTGAAGGGTTATAATAAAGAAAAAAGCAGAGATTTATTCCCTTTGTTCTTTGGACCAGAATTAGGGTGACTTAGTGAAAACTGTAGGATCCATATCATTATTGTTCTGTGTATCTATCTACCTGGGAAAATTATGGGATGCCTGGCTATGTTCCAGTTGCTCAATTTTAGTTTGAATATTAAGAGATAGAGAAAAAGAAATTTGGGCTTGTGGAGAAATGAATAATTTCTTCAAGAAACTTTTATTGTGGTGGTGCCAGATGACACTGAGAGCAAGGTAGGTAGCTCACGAAAAAAGGCAGGACTTCTGTGTGTGGCTGTCCAATTTTCCCAATACCATTTGTTGAAAGAAATGAAACTGGACGATTTCCTTACACCACACACGAAAATAGACTCCAAATGGATGAAGGACCTCAATGTGAGAAAGGAATCCATCAAAATCCTTGAGGAGAACACAGGCAGCAAACTCTTCGACCTCAGCTACAGCAACTTCTTCCTAGAAACATGGCCCAAGGCAAGGGAAGCAAGGGCAAAAATGAACTATTGGGACTTCATCAAGATTAAAAGCTTTTTCACAGCAAGGGAAACAGTTAACAAAACCAAAAACAACTGACAGAATGGGAGAAGATATTTGCAAATGACATATCAGATAAAGGGCTAGTATCCAAAACCTATAAAGAACTTATCAAACTCAACACCCAAAGAACAAATAATCCAATCAAGAAATGGGCAGAGGACATGAACAGACATTTCTACACAGAAGACATCCAGATGGCCAACAGACACATGAAAAAGTGCTCCACATCACTCGGCATCAGAGAAATACAGATCAAAACCACAATGAGATACCACCTCACACCAGTCAGAAGGGCTAAAATTAACAAGTCAGGAAATGACAGATGCTGGCGAGGATGCGGAGAAAGGGGAACCCTCCTACAGTGCTGGTGGGAATGCAAGCTGGTGCAACCACTCTGGAAAACAGCATGGAGGTTCCTCAAAAAGTTGAAAATAGAGCTACCTTATGACCCAGCAATTGCACTACTGGGTATTTACCCTAAAGATACAAACGTAGTGATCTGAAGGGGCATGTGCACCTGAATGTTTATTGCACCTGAATGTTTATAGCATCAATGTCCACAATAGCCAAACTATGGAAAGAACCTAGATGTCCATCAACAGATGAATGGATAAAGAAGATGTGGTGTGTATATATATATACATACATACAATGGAATACTATGCAGCCATCAAAAGAAATGAAATCTTGCCATTTGCAATGACATGGATGGAACTAGAGGGTATTATGCTTAGCAAAATAAGTCAATCAGAGAAAGACAACTATCATATGATTGATCTCCCTGATATGAGGAAGTAGAGCTGCAACATGGGGGGTTTGGGGGGGTAGGAAAAGAATAAATGAAACAAGATGGGATGGGGAGGGAGACAAACCATAAGAGACTCTTAATCTCACAAAACAAACTGAGGGTTGCTGGTGGGGGGAGGGAGAGGGTGGTGGGGTTATGGACATTGGGGAGGGTATGTGCTATGGTGAGTGCTGTGAAGTGTGTAAACCTGGCGATTTACAGACCTGTACCCCTTGGGCTAATAATACATTATATGTTAATAAAAAGAAAAAGGAAGGACTTCTTTCCTTTTGAAATTTGTTATCTATTCAGGAATGCAGATGAGTAAACTGGTGATCATGGTATACACGGGAGAGGAGGGATGTAACCTGTGGCAGTCCTTGGGTGCTCAGGAATCCTTGAAGGCTTCTATCGAGTGATAATGCAGGAGATGGGTAGGGTGATTCAGCATGCCAAAAGCCCCAGGCACAAGAGAAGGATACTTTGGAGAGCCCTCCACCACTGAACCCTGAATCTTTAAACCAAACACACTTGCCACTTGCAGTTCTACTCACTCTTGGCCCGGGGAGCCTTCTCCTATTTTAGTCCTGCAGATCAGCCTTGATGGCTTTCTTTTGCTTTTCACGTTCTAATTGCTAAGGCTTATTTTGAGATTCAGTATTTACATCATTCCTGGTCTGTCTCTGAGAGTCAGGACTCTGGCAGAAATAGAGCTCTCCAAGTAGAGAGGGAGCTTGGGATATCTGATATCAGCCAAGAAGATCGCTACATCAGGGCCGGATGTAACATGCTGGAACCAAGAGCCAAGCTTCAGTGAAGCCACACTCAACCTGGCCTGACATCATCATCAAAAAGCAGCAAACAATGGAAATGTTCTGGAATTAGATCGTGATGATGGTTACACATCTTTGTGAATATACTAGAAATCACTGAATCATACACCTTAAATGGGTGAATTATATGGTATGTGGATTGTATCTCTAGAATAACGATTTTTTAAAAAGCCACAAGCAATGGCTGCTGGAGGAGGCTGAGCTTCATCTCTGGTTAAACTTCCTGCTGTCCTTGTGTTTATTGGAAAGGGAAGTATTTGTCTCTAGACATATTTTTGCCATCTTTAGAAATTCCTAACAACCTATAGCCCTTTCAAGACATGAAAAGAATCGGATCAGTGCTCACTCTATACACAGTATATTAATTATAACTAAATAATGACATGTTGTCAGATTCATGATTTATCCTTGTAAGCATGCTTTCATATTTGTCATCACAGGCAGCACCAAGTAGTGAAAGAGCATCTGGGGAGGCCCTGATTTTGCCATTAGCCAAGCCCTGGTTGGGGGGCAGATATTCTAGTACCTCTGGGTCTCTTTCTCCTCGACTCTGACATGAGGGGTTAGACTCAGTGGACCCAGTTTGTCCTCATTATTCTGTGACTCTCTGACTTTCAAAATCTACAGAACAACCCCAAAGGTAAGTAGGCAGAGGTTTCTATCCATATTTTACCCATGAAGAAACTAAGGACCAAGACTGATTAGTGTTTGAATCATGACCAGAAGTGAATTCACCTGAGTTCTAGTCCAATATTTCTTCTAGTGGAAGAAAAATGTGGACCCTCATCCCAAGAATTTTCCATCTAAGGTTATTCAGCTGGTGAGGGTTGGAGGCAAGATCGTAGGCTCTGGAGGGCGTAAACAAGGGAGGCAGAAACATCTGGAAGGGCCAGTGGGACCTGGGTCATGGCTACCATGGAGGAGGTAAGTCAGGAAAGGTTCTTTGCTGAGGAATTTGCATCCCCCAGAGCAGAAGGAAAGCGGGAGTTGCCAGGAAACCTTGAGTTTCTCAATTTGGCAATCAGTACCTAACTATGTTTTTATAGGAAATTGCTCAGCTCTTTGGAAATTTTATGCAGTATAAATATGACCTTGGAATTCTATATATGTGCTTAGCAAAAGGCAGAAACAGTTTGGAACCTCTGCGTTTGGAAGATCTGCTTGCATTATTATTATAATTACTTTCAGTGGTATAATATGAAATTGTATTGCTAAATACAAATTTAATTTTCTGATTTTTGTGACTTCTTGGTAACAAGTAAAACCCAAGCAGAAAGAAGGTGGAGTGGAAAAAGCAGTTTATTCTGAATCAGAAAACTTAGGTCATGAATGGCTTCTAGCTAACTGACTGTTCCCTTGGTCTCTCAGATCTTCAACTTCCTCACCTGCAAATAAAGGAGTTTGAGGAAATTATCTTTAAAGGCCAGCTCAGCTCTAGAATGCTGTGATCAGATACCATATACGTGACCACATTCTTCTCCCTAAATCTTGGGGATTTCAGTCTCCTCCAGCCTGTACATATCACCCTCATTCCTCTTTGCCTTGGAAACAGAAAGGTCAGCACTGTCTGGTGCCACTTCTAAAAGCTAGTTATTACAGGTGACACCCAGTGCCTCTCCCATGACTGTCTGCACTGCTTGGAAAAGTAACCTTGGAGGAATGTATCGAGCCGGATCATGGCTAGAGAGCCAGTGCACAGGCTCTGGAGTCAGACAGACCTGGATGGAATCCTGAGTCTGCCACATATTAGTGACCTTGGGCAAGCAAGTTCACCATGCCTGGTACCTAGGGAGCACTCAGTGAAGGTTAGCTGTGTAGGACAGCACAACCTTGTAAAACCATAAGAGATTAAATGTCACACAGGCTGTATTTATAGGAGGAAATGCCATCCCTCTTTTCTCCAACATCTCTGGCAAAGTTGTTACCAAAAGGTAACAGGCCCAGCCAGTCACGGAAGGGAGGAAGTGATCTCCATCCAAAAGGAAGAGCATTTGACTTAACATTTGAGTGAATTGCTTAAATTCTTATGAAGGAATAGCATGAGAGAAAAGGCAAAGAGGGGATGGATGATAACTGAAGAAACAAGAGAAGAAACAGTAGGTGGTGCCTGAGGTTAATGTGATAATTTCTATTTTATGATGAAAGGCAGTTCTAAGCAACTTCTAACCATTTTATCAAGAAGGAGGAAAGAATTAGCTAACTTATATTCCTCTTAGAGAAATGCATGTGTTTTTTTCTCTGCATGTGGAATTTGTTTAAAAATTCAGCATTGCATGTTTTCAAATATATCGCTATATTCTGGATATGCACATTCCATCTAATAGCACCATTCTCCCTCTCTTCATTGTATCATTGATTTTCTTCCCAGCTCCAGGCTCAGAGCAGACACCACACCTGGTGCCTCACTGGTGGTTTCACACCAGCTGCCAGAGATCACACATGAACCTATCAACCGCTGTGGAATAGCAGAACAACGCAGAGTCTCAGACTAGTCTAGGCAGGCCTGCAGCTGGCACATTCTGATGCATTAAAGCCACAGGGGGCTAAAACACCAGCTCTGGATCCAGATGTCCTTGGTTCACATTTGACTCCATCATTTCCTAGATGTGTGACCTATGGCAATTACCTCCTTTCCTTTTTTTCTTTTTCTTTTTCTTTTTCCTTTTAATCTATTTAGAGCTGAGGTTGAAATCTACCAGACTAGGGGTGTCTGGGTGGCTCAGTTGGTTAAGTGTCTGTGTTGGCTCAGGTCATGATCTCAGTGTCCTGGGACGCAGCCCTACATCGGGCTTCCTGCTCAGAGGCGAACCTGCTTCTCCCTCTCTCCCTGCTGCTCTTCTTGCTTATGCTCTCTCACTCTTTATCTCTCTCTCTCAAATAAATAAATGAAATCTTAAAAAAAAAAAGGCAAGGTAAAATGTTGAATGACACCCGTGGAAGAACCACTTTCATTGTAGTAAAATACATATAACCTAAGTCACATCTTAACCATTTACGTATACGGTTCAGTGGCAGTAAGCACATTCATACTGCTGTGTAGCCATCACCACCGTCTACCTCCAGAGTTCCTCATCTTGCAAAACTGAAACCCATACCCATGAAACAATAACTCCCTATTACCTCTCCCTGCCCCTCCCAGCCTCTGGCAACCACCACTCTACCTTCTGTCTCCATGACTTTGACTATTTTAAGTAGCTCATATAAGTGGAATCACATACTCTTTGTGTCCTTGTGATTAGCTTATGTCACTCAATGTCCTAAAGTCTCATCCACGTTATAGCATGTATCAGAATTTTTCCTTTTTAAGGCTGAATAATATTCCATTATATGTATATACCATATTTAGCTTATTCATTCATCCAGCAACAGACACTTGAGTTGCTTCCAATGCCGCTATCAACAAAGGTGTACAAATATCTCTTCAAGACCCTACTTTCAATTCTTTGGAGTATATATGCTGGATCACATGGTAACTCTATTTCTAACTTTTTGAAGAACTACCATACTGTTGTCTACAGTGACTAATCCAATTATTATCACCCTGTCCATCATCATCACCATGTTTTCACAACATGCTTATAAAAATCAGAGCCACCATTTATCATACCAAGCAGTGTGCTATCGAAAACGTATGTGAAATAACTACACTGTTTAGACTTGAGTCTTCTTAAACAGCTTGATATCATGTGGAGTCAGGTGTTCTCTGGGCCAAATCATTTCCCCCTAAACAGTGCAATGTGCCTAGCCCTCTCATTATATGAGGTTCCCATATGTTTTCTCTACCTTCTAGATTCAGAGTGTTTGTCTATATATAGACCCTCAGGATCTAACCAAATCACCTGAGAAATAGACAGCAGACAGCTAGTATTACGTTCGAATTACAGACTGAGAAGCTGAGATACACAGAAAGAAATAAAGCTGCTCTACAATCTGGAAAACCATGTGCAATGCTATAAAAATGTCTCACCGTACTCTTGACCACATAAATCATTATTTTTATTGCCCTCTCCCTAGATGAGATACGGATTAGTTTGAGAGAGTTGTTTATAGTTTGGCAAGCTATTAAGTAAAAGAACCTAATTTCAATTCTCCATTCTGGTGAGTGGTAGGAATAAAGGGAACTTAGGGAAGAGGAAATGTTAAGCATGGGAAGGAAATGCTACACCTAAAAGTTTTGTTTTGAAGGCTACTGGATAGTTAGTGCATTTAATTTATCCAAGCAGGGGCGTGGGATCAGGTGGAGGGGGTTGAATTCCTAAGCCACCATTATGTTAATGTTAGTTCTGACAACCTCCTTTCCACAGTAAGCCCGGGACTGAGGTAACAGTTAGCTGAGTTAATACGTGACTAGGGCGTCGCAAAGAAGAGGTCACAGAAGCACAGGAGAGAAAAACAGCTCATTTCTTCCATCTTTCTCAATATTTCTTGCTCCCTCTCTGTTGTTCTCATCCATTTTTTTTTTTCATTCCATTCCATTTCCTCTTTCTTGCCTTTCATTTCCTCATTTTAGGACAGTGAGAGGTTACAGTTGTGCTGCCAACAGTTGTGACACTTTCAGTAGTCATGGCCGCCACAAAGCTCGGGTTGGACCCTGTCTCGAAGCCTTGAGGGAGTGTCTCTCTGGAACTGCGCAGGGGGGCCCCTACCTGCCCTGTAGATCTTTCCTTTTCATTTTGTTCACAATGTCTTTTGTCAAAGCTCAGTGAAAATTTAAGGGTGCAAAGTCTAATCAAGTCAGTCTTTTCTTCATGGTTTCCGGGTTTGTGTCTTAACGTAGGAAGACCTTCTCAATACTAAGATTATATATTTAAGCAGATATATCATATTTCTGTAAACAGAAAATTTCAGCAAACTGACACATTGGAAACAGGGCCATCTCATCACATTTGCATTGGAACCAGGGCTATCTCATCGCATTTGCATGTGTGGATATTGTATATGTGCTTGGACTCTAGGATTTAGTCTCCCAAAAAAGGTGCCCAGAATTATCTTTCCTCCTGGCTCTCTTACTCACTCCCTACCCTCAGCCCCCACCCCATTTCATTTTAGGGTAGGGGATTATTCAGTTGCTGCAACCAGAAACTCACTCAGACTAACTTAAGTAAATGGGAATTGTTTGTACATTTGTAAGGGAATATTATGAAACCCAATTTTGAGAATTATTCCTGTGGCACTGAAGAGCTAGCATCCCCAGGCAGCTCCTCTTCCTTCTTTTTTTCTCTCATTTTTCTTTGTCCTTGAACATTTGCTCCATTCTTCCCTCTATTCCAGCTTCCTTCATTTACACATGACTTAAGATGGCTACCGCTCTCATGCCTAGACCCACAGGTCTTATGGGTTCAACACCTCTAAACAACTAACAGCTTCAAGGCTCTTGGTATCCCAAATCCAAGTTCTAGATCAAGACATCTGATTGGCTCAAGGCAGGTCAGATATCCATGTCTGACTCAATTATTGATGGCCGGGGCATCAGTCATGTGTTCGCCCCTTAGAAACAGTGGGCTTGGTAAGCTTCTAGAAGAAGGGAGTGTGGCAGAGAGGAAATGACTGATGTAACTAGTCCAGTTCCCACACCCGTATTATTCTGAAACTTCTGTTCCCCTTCAGGCCTGCCACTGATGTTGTCTCTGACTGGGTTTCTACCCATGATAGGATTTATACCAGATCCAGGATCTTTTCAGTATGCACTGTGGTTCCCTTGACCAGGGGAAGCTCTGATCTACCACCGAATCCTCCTGGAAGTTAGGGAGAGAAAAGAGAAAAAAAAAAAAAAAAACCAAACCTGGGCTATAAATGGAGAAAGATGAGTAATTCCAGCAGCTCTGGCCCTGGGTACCTCTAACAACTGTCTCCCCACCAGGCAGGCCACCAATGGGGGTGGGTGTAGGAAGAATGTAGAAAGGCTACTTTGGTCCATTTCTGTTTCTTCTTTCTGCTGCACATTACTCTTGTTATGTGGCTGATGGAGTGTGGTAGTGGCAATGTACAGGAAAAGATGAATTTAAGAGTTGCTTCCAGAATTCTCTTCATAGAGCCAATATAGTCTTAATAAGTTTTCTTCTGAGAAATCTTTTCCTTTTTTTTTTTTTTTTTTTGCAACCAGACTAAGGATTTGGTATACATGGAAGGAGAGGATATAGTGGAAACTTAACCAGTTACACAGCTTTTATGATGCACTATTTCCTTATCTATAAAAGAGGGAACTATCTGCTTGGTGATAGAAGATCTTTTGATATCCCACTAACTTCAAAATGATGTTATTATATTAGTATTATTTATAACTTACAAATAATTTCTTCAATATGCCATTTTTTAGCGCACCAAAGAACATTCATTGCTGAAATGTTCTTTGGAAAAAAATAGAAAGGCTACATGTTAAGACCAACTTTATGGAAATTTTGTTAAAATGTCTCTCTTCTCCACTTTGCCTGCTTTTAACCAACTACCTTCTTCCAGAATATTCCTCCAGAGTATAAAATGCTTCATCAGCATGAGAGAAGAGCAAACGTTTGAAGTGATTCTCCATACAGAGGCTGTTACATAATCACCACAAGGCACAGTTGGGTTTGAAAACCTCTTCTCACGCCAGTTTTAATCACTGACTCAGATTCTGTTGCTAACACAGGAATTGGCACTGATGACTTTGGAAAAATTAATCATCCTCTTCTAATACATGGTTCTTTCGGGAAAATATGATAGGATAATGGCAGTTACCTGCAACAATTTGGATTTAGAACCTCAAGGTTCAGGTGTGGCAAATACGTAGGATCTTAGGAGGGTTTACAGCTATCTGGTATTTTCTGAGTCTCTGTAGTGGGAAAGAGTTTGCAGTTCTGTCGTTTGGGCCACCTCGGATTGAAGGTGCAGGCCTGGTCCATGGAAGTTCTGAATCACATGGACCCAAATGTAATCACAGCTGCATCCACGTCAAAATGATTGGTATTAGGCTTACCAGTATCAGTACCTGGATTCATTGTCCGTGAAACACAAACATGAATCACTTATTCTTTTTATTTTTATTTTAGAGTGGTCTCCATATAGTCAAGATTTCCTACTGTGAGAATCTTCCATTCTAACTCCACGGAATGTGCAAGATGAAGATGCCGATGCCCAGAACACTACAGGCTTATGACATCTCTGTTGACTGCCCTTGTTTTGCTCATCAGAATCCACAGGAGAGATGGCCTCCCTTCCCCACTACTACCAGGGGTATTGCCTGAAAGTGAAGATGATCCCTGGCCCTCAGAAAAAAACTGTCATTACTCCGAAGCAGGGGCCAACAAACTGTTTCTATAAAGGGCCAGACACTAAATATTTTTGTCTTTGCAGGGCTTTTGGTTTCTATATCTTGACTCTGCCATTCGCAAGCAGTCATTAGACAAAATATTTATATGAATGGGTATGGTCAGACTTGGCCTGCGACCCAGAGGCTGCAGTTTGCCAGCCCCTACAAGAGACAAAAATTTTATGAACCAGAGAGTTCGGTGCTTGAAAATTGGGGCAGAAAATAAGGGAAGGCAAACTATACGCATCTGATATCATGTGGATCCTAAAGGATGTGTGTCACTGAGGGTCTCCAGGAAGGTCCTGGGTACCAGCTACGTGTTCACCTTGGGGAGAAAGGTTATTGGAGTGGAAGGCAGAGAATGGGTACCTCGTGCCTCCAGAGCCTCACCCTCCAGACTCTGGTCATAGTCTCCTCTAAGTTCTCCAACTAGAAGCACAGGAGCCACAGACCCCCTGCCAGGATGGGGCCCCTGGCTCCAAGGTGGGCATGCATTGTGGATGCTTAGCTTGGGTCTAGTACAGAGGTAAGAGTGCTAAGTGGCACTTGGTCAACACCTTTCAAACATCATGTCTCTTACTTGTATTCCCAGATGTGTATCATCGTCCTTTCTTAAGAGAAACAATATGAGCCTTTTCTTGCAGCTCAGACTGGATCAGACAGCAGTTTACAGAGTATGATCTTGACATTACTATAAGCAGGTAGCTGTACCCTTTTGTGTCCCTCCTTCAAACTGCCTGACCCTGGCTCTGCCCCAGAGTGATTTGTGCTCTCCCGAGCACTTGTACGCAAGATGCCCATCATCTGTCCACCAGGCTCCACCAAGGATCCATACTGTTGCTCTTGTTCCTACATGGGCTAGGGGGACACCCCCTGTCTGGGACCTCTCTCCTGGGGCTCACATTCCCACTCAGTTCAGAAATGCCACAGAATAGCAAGTATGTGGGCCAGCTTCACATGGATCCTTTCAAAGAATGTCCCAGAAGTTTCCATGGTTTAAAGCATTTTCAGCAAGTTTTCACTGAATCTTTTAAATTGTTGCCACAAGAGAGCTCCTAAAACTAAGTCTGGGGTTATAAGAAGTTTAGACAGAGGCTTCTATTAACATGTGTTCTTTTCCAAACAGGCTGAAGGAACAGAACCCTGGGCAGGTACTATATGAACAATGCCCAGAGAGGCAATAAAAAGAACGAACCTCTATAGTATTAGGGGAGAGATGAAAGAGGTGGAAATTACCCTGGAAATTCATTTTCTTAAGGCTCATTACTTACTTTTAAAGGACTGTTTGTGCAGAACCCAAGGACAGGAACGTATTGACCCATCCTTCCTCTGGCTGGTTGCCTTCCTGATGATGGTAGATATGAAAGCCCCCGGCAGGGTACTGGTAAACTGCTCGGTGGAAGCGCAAATTGGAAAACGGGTGGGGGGGGGGGCGGGAAACGAGCTTCTTCAAGCCCTGGAATTCACCAGCATCATGAATATGTAAGATGCAATAGTCTGTTAATAGGCTCCGAGACATTGCAGATGCTGGGCGTGGGGGGCGTAGGCGAGCGCCACTGACGCAAAAGTTGGTGTGTGCGGTACACTTTGCCAAACTCTGGGGGCCCGCCTGGTTTGCAGTACACATGTTGGGGCCTCCAATGGGGCTGAGCAGAGGCCAGGGAGAGCTCAGCGGCCTGGGGTTGGGGAGAACAAGACAAAACTGAACAGATGCCTCAGAATTCAGGATGCAGAGCCGTGTGTGAGAAATGTCTGTGTTGTGAGTCCTCTCCAGTCCTCTCCAGTCCAGGACCTAGGGTCCCCCAAAGTAGCAGGGTGACGTCAGGAAGGAGGGGCCAAGAATGCCAACCTGCCTGTAAAATTTAACATGTACCCATAGGCCAAGGGTCTCAAGGTTTCAAGCAGTGGGGCTAAAGGCAATGCTGTTCACTCTAGCACTGAGTTCAGGTGCCTGTTCCAGGAACCACATAACACGAGACTTCCCTGAGGTCCTTCAAATTATGCAAGTGTCAAGCCTCTTGCGAAGACCTGTCTTTTCATGCACTCTCTTGTTCCATTCCCTTGGTTTTCGTGGCAACCCAGGTTTATAGGTAAAGTTTTTAGAAGTACAGTATTTATACAAGCAGATGTTCATATTCTCTTGTGTCATAGCATCAAGAAGCTAGAAGAGATCAGAGACTACTGGATGGGGTTGGTGGTGTTGGGGGTTCAGAATACACCCTTAGAGCTGTCACAGATCAAACACCCAAGAAACAATGGGAGGCCAATGAGAGGTAGATTCCAGAGCTCAGGCTGTGTGGTCTTCCTACTGAAGGTCTGATGGCCTTTCCTCTCCCTACTCTCCACGTTATGGCCAAAGAACCCCTTCCATATTGCCCCAGTCCTAATTGAATTGGGTCTGACTAACCATAGTACAATGCCATGGCAGTGGGGCTGTCAGAGGCCCAGGACAGGCTTTGCTCCCTCTCATCAGGCTGCAGACTTTTGCAGATTGTTGTTCCTGACAGGGATGTCAGAGAGCTCTCCCCTCCCCTACCTTCCTCTTCCCTTTCTTTCCATTCCTATCCCAACCCTTCCCTTCCCCTACCTTTCCTCTTTCCCTCTTTCCTTCCTTCCTTTTTTCTTTCCTTCTTCCCTTCCTCCTTTCCTCCCTTCCCACCCTCTCTCCCTTCCTTCCTTCCATCCCTCCTTCCTTTTTCACAAATACTACAGCCACAGATGCCAGCCTATCTGTCCTTTTCTTGCACACTAAACACACATTATGGGAGACTGTGTTCAGGTTTTGCCTCCCTTCTCTACCTCTCTTTACAGCAATACTCCTTGCCTTAGCTTGGGCTGCATTAATAGATTCCATCAAGTGGGTGGCTCGTCAACAACAGACATTTATTCTCATGGTTCTGGAGGCTGCAAGTCTGAGGTCAGGACACCAGCACAATCAGGTTCTGGCAAGGGCACTCTTCGGGTTACAGGCTGCTGACTTCTGTTTTCCCATAGCAGAGAGTAGAGAGAAGAAGCAAACCCTCTTGTGAATCATAAGGGCACTCCTCCCATTCACCAGAACACAACCCTCATGACCTCATCTAATCCCAACCTCCCAAGAGCCCCACTTCCTAATACCATCGCATGGGGGAGGATAAGGTTTCCACATATGAATTTCAGGGGAAAACAGACATTCAGCCCACAACACTTCTGTTGTCTATAATTGCTATCTTTAATTCTCTCCTTCTGTGTGGAGCTTTGAGGGTTGTGAGGAAAGCCTAGTCTTTTCTCACAAGACCTATCTGTGGTGCCTTCAGCAAAAAGAAACATGGGGTCCTTAGACACAGCGATCCCTGTGTCACAGAGCACACTCATCTGCGTGATAAGCCTTTAGACTCCCTTGGTTCACTCTTATGGAAGGTGAAGATGTGCATTTTAGGTCTCCAAATTTACCACCCCTTGTCTTTAGTGAGTGGCCAATTCACCATCTACACAGCAGGGAGAGGCATCAGAGACAAAAGGCTCTACCAGGCAGATCATTGCCTGAGCCCTGGTGCCTGCACTCTCACGATTCTTTCCCCCTCCTTCTGGATTTCCCTTCTTCCTGGCTCCTCGCATCTGGCCCGGTATCTAGTTCTTCTGTAAGTTCTCACTGATCTGCTATTTTCAAGCTTTGTTATCAGAAGCATATATCTATAGAGTTGTTTATCTTCTTGATTAATCAACTCCTTTATCATTAAAAAGTGCCCTTTAAAAAAATGAGGTACTCCTTGGTTTTACCAAACTTCAATCTCTGACTCCTCATCACACCAAGATGGCAGAGCTCAGTTTGTCCCTCCCTTTGCTGCAAACTGCAAACTGCCTCCAGACAGGAAGTGGGGGCCTTCAGGGTTCTCCTGATCTGTGTTCCTCTTAATCACTGCGAATTGTGCCTGCTGCCCGATGTTTGAACCTTATTTCATATATTTCATATATTCATTCTATATTCTAATAACTAAACGCTAGAGGTGAATATCTGTTTTTCTTTTAATAGGTAAATTACGGTTTTTCATATTTATTGATGTGACCCATTTTTGGACCCAACTTTGTCATATTATGTTGTCATTGCTGTGAGCATAGTGTCATATTTACTGAGTTCATTATTTTATTTGGTGTACTTTCTTTGCTTTTTGGAAAATTTCTTTTGGTATTAAGAAAAATTGTTATTATTTTTCCTAATGAGTACATTTGCTAGTGCTCTTAATAGCTTTTATTTTAAAATTATTGATTTTATTTTTCAAAAATAAAATTTTTATTTTATTAAAAAATAAAGGCAATTTATTTTTTTTAAGATTTTATTTATTTATTTAACAGACAGAGATCACAAGTAGGCAAAGAGGCAGGCGGGGCGGGGTGGGGGGGAAGCAGGCACCCTGCTGAGCAGAGAGCCCTATTCGGGGCTCGATCCCAGGACCCTGGGATCATGACCTGAGCCGAAGGCAGAAGCTTTAACCCACGGAGCCACCCAGGCGCCCCTAAAGGCAATTTTTTAAAATTTAAAAATCTTTTACTATGTGGTCTGTCAGTTCTAAATGGCATCGTCTGACTCCTACCTTTAGATATAAAGTCAGTAATCCTATTCTACTTTTTCTTTTTTCACCCCCTTCTCTCATGTTTAAAAGTTACACCCTTGGGGTGCATGGTTGGCTTGGTCAGAAGAGCATATGACTCTTGATCTCAGGGTTTGTGAGTTTGAACCCCATGTCGGGTATAGAGATTACTTAAAAAGAAAATCTTAAAAAAAAAAAATCCTAGGGCACCTGGGTAGCTCAGTCAGTTAAGCGTTAACTCTTGGTTTCAGCTCAGGTCATGATCTCAGGGTCATGAGATTGAGTCCCCATCAGGCTCAGAATCTGCTTGAGTTTCTCTTTCCCTTCCCTCTCCCTTGCCTCTGCCCCTCCCTATCCCAAAAGATAAATAAATAAAATCTTTTAAAAAATAAAAATAAAAAAATATTCTTTCTACTCCATCAGAATATATTAAATATGTGAAAGTTCACCGTCAGTACTTTTGCTGAAATGTCCCTTGTAATCTCTTGGCTAAATAAAGTTCATTCTCTTGTGGATTGCTCAGAAAGGGCACATGTGTTCCCTTATTCCAGAGTTCTTGCATATTTAACCCATTTTTTCTACTTCTTGATACTTGAAAAACAGCTTGGCTGGTTATCAAGTGTCTTGAAAACGCTGCTCCATTTTCGTCTGCCTGACATGTTGTTTTTGGAGAAATCTGATGCCAGTCCAATCCTCTCCCCTTTAGGGATTTCACATCTCCATCAGGAAGCTCTATCGACTTTTTTTTTCTCCTTAAACCCAGACATTTTTGCTAGAATATATTTCTGGGATGATCACTTCAGGTCAATTTTACCAAGTGGAGCTTTTCACTGAGTAGATTTAGTATATGATTTATTTCTGGAAAGTTTTCTTGGACTGTAATTTTAAACATTAGTTCGGTTCCATTGTTTTGAAATTCTTGTTCAGGAACTCTAATTGGACCCACTTTGCCTGTCTTCCATCTTATTTGTTTTCCTCTGACCCTTTTATTTCTTTCTTTATCTCACTTTTATTCTCTTGGTTGTTTTCCTGCTTTTTTAGTAATGCCTTTTATTAAATTTCTCTTTAAATGTGCTCTTTCTTGAACTCTGTAGTTTACTTTCCATTTCTGGTAAGACTTGTTTTTCTTTTTCTTTTATATCTTTCCTGACTTCAACAAGTGTGATTTTATTTCTTCCGCTTTGCTTTTTTGGTACCTTTGTGTTGTTAGGTTTTGTATTTTTTATTCAAAATGTGGTTTTTAAATAATTCTTCTTTAAAGGTAGTTAATTTTTATTGATTTCAGTGGGGTTTGGGGAGGCATATTTTTTCGAGCTGAATTACTTTGATTTGCATTTTTCTGAAACAACAATTGCTTGGATATGATCTCTTTTTTCCTATTGTTCTTTCTGTGGGGAGGGTTTCTAGAGTGAAGGCATTTTCTACCAGCTCTGCCCTTCTCTGTGCAGGTTCCTTAACGTGAGGTGTTGATGGTGAAGTTGGGAAGAAGGAAAGGGGTTAATGTGTCTTTTTTTTTTCTTCAGGATCATTAATTTTACCCTCTTATCTCCTTCTTTTCTTTTACTGCTTTGTCCCTCAAAGGCACCACCTCTTACCTATTATTTTCCCCAAGAAGCAACACTTATCCAAGGCTGACACTTGTGGTCTCATTCATTTAATTTCCTTTCCCTGTAGCTGTTTTTGGGAAATATCAAGTTCCAAATCATGTTTTTTAACTTAGTTGGATTTTCTTTTTGAGACTGCCTGTACTTCAGGTAAGTCCTTGATGCCTCTCTGCTCTTTTCAGATAGTCCTTTAATTCCCACTTCACTCTTCATACCCACAGGCTTGAAGCAGTGGTCAAAAGGAAACTCTGTTGGAATTTTATTCATTTTTTGCTTGCTGATAATTTGAAGCTTATAATATTATCTGATTCCTTGGTAATGCCAAAGGCATGGTATTATTTTTTATTTTCTCTCTTTATTTACTTATAGGTTTTTTTTTCATTTTTGTTTTTGAAGTTGTGTGGGGGAATTCAAAGTGAGGCCACCACCATTGTTTTTCACACCTTAGAGTTCATAAGTTCTAAGTTAAGCAGCAAGAAATTTAAAACTTCTGAATTTACACACATATTTCCCTTTCCAATGCATTTTATTTGTGTAAATATGGATCTCCATTTGGCATAATTTTTCTTCAGCTTTAAGAACATTTTTGCTTAAGTATTTCTTTTAGTGTGTATCTATGGGTAAATGATGCCTCTTAGTTTTGGTTTGTTTGAAAAGTCATTATTTTGTCTTTATTTTCAGAAGATTTTTTTTCCTAGGTCTAAAATTTAAAGTTGAGAGTTTTTCTTTTAGCTCTTCAAAGATATAATATGAATATTTGGCTTCCATTGTTTCTGATGAGAAGTCGGGGATTACTCATACATTTATCCCTCTGTTTCATGTGTCTTTTATTCTCTGGCTACTTTTAAGATTTTTAAAAATCTTTGCCATGCAGCTATTTTGTTACGATTTCCTAGATGTGGTTTTCTTTGTTTTTATTTTCCAGTAAGATGGTCATTCACTGAACTTCTTGAATCACTGCTGATACTTTTCATCAAATTGTGGGGGGAAACCTATTATTTCTCTAAGATTTTTAAAATCCCAATCTCTCTTCTCTTTTTCTGAGGCTCCAACTACATTTACATCGGAGCATTTAATAATGTTTCACAAGTAACAGAGGCTGTGCCCTTTTGATTTTCAGTAGGCTTTTTTCCCTTTCTTCAGTTTAGATACTTTATGTTGCTCTGTCTTCAAATTCATAGTATTCATTCTGTTGTTAAGTCCATCCAATGAATGGATACTTTATTTTTTAATTTTAGAATTTCCATTAATTTTTTTCATCAGTTCTATTTCTCTATAGCAATCTCCCATCTGTCTACGTATTATGTCTATCTTTTCCTTTAAACCTAGAAACATATTCATAATAGCTATTTTAAACTCTTTATTAAATTCCAACATCTTTGAGTCTGTTCTGTTTTCTGTTTTTTATTTTTTTTTTCCTAGATATAGGCCACATTCTCTTACTACTTTACATGCCTCGAAATTTCTTACTGTATGCTAATCATTGTATATACTTGAAACTTTCTTCTCTTAGCCTCTGTGACACAATAATCTCTGGGTTTTTCTCCTACTTCTCTGGCATTCTGTTCATCTTCTTTAACACTCATTGTCCTCTACCTGTGCCTTATATATGTTAGAAATCCTCATGTCTCCATCTTAATCTTGTCTTTTATCACACTACATTTTCTCCCTAAGCAATCTCATCTACACCTCCTGCTATAATTACTACCTATACATTGATGATTCAAAAGCATAAAAATCCAGTTGAAACCTCTCCTCTGAGCTCCAGGCTAAATGCTACTTATTTTTTTTAAAGATTTTATTTATTTATTTGACAGATGGAGATCACAAGTAGGCAGAGAGGAAGGCAGAGAGAGAGGAAGAGAAGAAGAGAAGCAGGCTCCCCGCCAAGCAGAGAGCCCGATGTGGGGCTTGATCCCAGGACCCTGAGATCATGACCTGAGCTGAAGGCAGAGGCTTTAACCCACTGAGCCACCCAGGCACCCCTACTTATTTCAATATGTCCAGAACCAACCTCATGATCTCTTTAGGCTGCCTATACACACACACACACACACACACACACACACACACACAGTTTAAAAGAAAGCTTCACTTGTTTTCCATTGCTTTTAGGATAAAAACAAAAATTATAAGATGGACTGGCCCCTGTCTGACTCATCTTAACATGTTTTCTTTGCCCTATGCCTCTCTGTCATCCCAGTCCTGTCTCTGCCCTTTAGCGTTCATCCTGCCTCTGGTCCGCATCTATGCTCTTCCATCTGTATGAAATGCTCTTTTCTCTCTTCGTCACCTGGTTAAGACCTTCTTCTCCTCCATATCAGAACTCAGTAGTCCTTTTCTAGAGAAAGCCTTGCCTGACCCCCTTGACCAAATCCAACCCACTCTTCTATGTTTACATTGGCACAGTGTGCCTCTCATTTGTAGTGCTTATAACAGTTGTAATTTTATGATTATGTCATTCATGTGTGACACATCTGCTAAATTTAAATTCCATGAAGTTAAAAGTTATGTCTGTCTTTATTCATTCTTGTATGTTGAGCATCAAGTATAGTATAGTTCAATAAATATTTTTGTGAATATTTGTGAATAAAATGAATAAATGAATAAAATGCTCTTCCATTGTTCTTTTTTATAACCATGCTTAGATGATTATTAGATTATTAGATGACCTTTTGAAGAAATGATCTAAGCAAAGGAGGACATTGAAGGGACTAGTTAGGCAGTAGGAAAATCAAATAAAATGGAAACAAAATAAGTTGGGTCATTTATAATTAGGCTTCTCAGAAGAATTCTTTGTTTCTTCCTTAAAGATAAAATGGGTGGCTTGGAGCCCAGCATCACTAATTTAGTAGCTCCCCTTAGCCATAGCTGCTCTGTTCCCGGGGCCAGGACAGTCCATGATGGCAGGACCGTTCAGTCCCCACAGGGACAAGGGCTGGGGTGCAGTTATTCCCTTCAGAGTCTGTTACTGGCCAGCTGGGCAAGAGCTATTTCTAATAAAGGTGGAACTCAGGTTTGCTGGGTAAAAAAAAAAAGATAGAATGGGAATATTAAAATTGATATTCTGGCCCCCAAATGATAACCTTAAAAACCATAATCAAAACATATCTCCTGTGGTGACTGGTGACTCACTTTGTTTTTCTTACCCGTAAGCCACAAGGAGCCATCCAAATGACTGTGTCATCAAGGGGATCACAAACTCTAGGTCTTCACCCACCTTTTAATGGTTTACTTCTAACATGAGAACATACCTTCTCAAGGGATTCCCTGCCAAATAGTCAAGCCTCTGACTTTGCAGGGCTATATATGGTGTCAAACCTCTGACTTTGTGGGGCTATATATGGTGTAAGATGGCCAGTGTTTCTAAGGGTAGGATATGGTGTGGGATGATATTGAAGAGGAAAATCCTGGGGAAGTGAAGATGACTATTAAGACTATGTATGAAACAATGACTGATAGCCAGAAGTGAATTAATATCAAAAACTTCTATAGAAACAGGGATACTTCTGAAGATGGAAATCTAATACATGGTCTGGGGATTAAAAAAAAAAAAAAAAAAAAAACTAAAGGTGAGAGAAGATGCAATGGATGATCCAGAAATTAGAGTAGATAGGGTGGGTATCGGGGGGAGAAAGGTATCACGGGGCAAGCAAGGCCATGGATGTGCTGGTCTGGAACACAAAACATCATATTCTTAGGAAGTTGGTTTTGTTGACTATTAAACTAGATAGATTTGAGGCATTTTTATCTATGCTTGTGATCTTCATGTGATGTTTTCTTTCCCTAATTCTTGCATTACTTTTGTCATCTCCAAAACACATCAGGAAAAGACAGAAGCACTTATTTGACTTATTAGTAAAAGAGCAAAGTACTGGGAGAAATTGAGCCTTCCTCTCATAAAGACCTTCTCCATTTCTCACTAAAATAGAACTTTCAGTCTAAGTATTTGATCCTTAAAAGAAAGAAAAGAAAGCATGAACTCTATCCCTTTTTTGACTAAATACTGTGAAATAACTTGTCTGATTGTTAAGTAGAAACTTTCCTCTCCACATGTTAAATGCATATTTTTTTTAAAAAAATGCCATTTGGCCCCTTGCTTCCTGAGTTCTCAGCAGAAAAACAAAATAGTCAATAACTCATTTCAACATTCACATTTAGCTGAAAAGCTTTTGGTGATTCAACCCCACAGCTGTAAGGTAAAATCCAGAGAGCACGTGGGAGCCATGAGTTTACCAAAACTGTGAACACATTCTTTTTAAAGCCTGAAAAATCCCAAGGCTTGCCCTTGTTTTAGAATAACTACCTCAGAAGTTTCAGGCCACCAGAAGACATGGCCCATCATAAGGAGGGCATGGACAGCTGGGTCCAGGCCACAGTTGACATGTCACCCACCTCTGGCCTCCCGCCTGCCTTGCAGCTCTCCCCAGAGATACCACTGGGTGGGAGGAGGTCCATTGCCAGAGAACATAGTCTGATGTTTTCTGTTCCTGCTTCAGGAAGTCCCCTTTCCCCTGCCACCCCCACATCCTTAGCCTGGAAACAACTTTTAGAGAGAAGAGGAACAAAGCTGCAAAAGACACATATCCATAGTGGGGTTTAAAGAGAGGAGCCCCTTGTTCAAGCATTTCTCCTCCAGACTTATAAGAACACTTCAGATTCATTCATTCTGGTTTTGATCTTCCTCAGTAAGAAACCACCAAGAAAATTCACCCTGGGAAGACAAATTCCTGAGGCAAAGTTAGACACAGATAGCTATTACCACATGATCTGCCCTTTAGTTACCTCTGACTTCATCTCTTCCCACTCCCCTCCATGCTAGACTGGGCTGCAGCCACTCGGGCCTCCTTGCTGATTCTCAAATACCTAAACATGTTCCTCACTCTCAGCCTCTGCCCACCTTGGTCTTGCTCCCACATATCTCTATGACTTGTTCCCTCACTTCACCCAGGGCTCTGCTCAAAAGTCATTCTCACAGACATGTCTTTCCTGGCCATCCTGCTCATACCCTTATTCTACCTTATTTTCCTTTATAGCACTTTTTTACTACTTGATGTGTTTTATGGCCATGTTTGTTTGTGATATGGCTCACCTGACTAGAATATAAGATCCATAGAGAAGGGACTTCCTGCTATACCCATGGCACAGAGGGGGTGCTCAATAAATATTTGAGGAAGGAAGGAAGGAAGATAGGGAAGGAGAGAAGGGGGAAGCAGAAGAAGGGAGGGAGCTGGGAGAGAGGAGAAAAAGAGAGGTGAGATGAAAGGTGAATGGAGAGCTAAATAGGTTCTCTGAAAATAGACATGGGAGGCACCCAAAGAAACATTCCTACTTCATCTGTTCTATGTCTGGGATAATCTACTCTGAATGATAAAGAAATATCCTGATTTTGTGTTAAATCCATGTTAAATGAACTGTTGATCATGTTATCCTCTTCCATTCCCCAAACTCATGCTAGCCTCTACGTTAGTGCCTATTCTTTTGTTCTGCCTCGTTAACCCTAACTATGCCCCAGCCTTTTGAGAATGGTAGCCCTGCCCTGATCTTCAGTCTGATTACTGGAGACCCTCTGCCTTGCCTTACAAGAGTCTGTCCTCCTCCCCTGTCCCCATCCCAGCTCAGCAGCAGCCCATGCTCCCTCTGAAACCCTTTCCTAACGTCAGCTAATGGGAACCCCATGGCCTCCCATCTGCTGCACAAATAGAATAGCCCTTTGCTTCAGAGGCAAGCCTATCTGCCACAGTGATTTTCAGTCTCATGCTGGGTTCCAACCACTTTCCTTGTCCACCTTTGGTACTGCAGAGTGGAGCATTTTGCTTTGTACCCAAGCCATCATTAAAAGTTATAGAAATTAGAATTTAAAAAGAAAACAAAACAGTGGGCTGGCATATGTGAAATATATCTGATATCTATCTCTCTATCTATAATGAAGTTGAATATAGATATATATAGATATATATAGATAGATAGATAGATAGATATCAGAAGGCCTTTGGCCTAATAATAAATGTCTCATCAAGGCAAATGACCAAAAAAGTACAATTTTCCCATTCATCTGTCCTAAAGTGGACTCAACTGCAGAGATACAGGCCTGGCCAAGGTTCTGATTACTTCCTGCTCCCAAAGACTACCCTTTGAGCTATCACATTCAGAGTTGACCCAGTGGATTGTTATATAGATCTAAGCTTAGTCAGCAAATACTAGTACCCTCTGAGATGCCAGAAAGGATCTGGGCTGCCCTCAGTAAGCCATGGCTGGTCTTGGCCTTTCGGAGGTCCTGCATGACCAGCAAGTCCTCTCACCTGTGTAGGCTCTTGTCCCTGACACAAATCCCCAACATTGACCTAGAACCAGTGCCAGGTGGCTTTGGCCTGGAGTTTTTCTCAGCAGACTCACTATCCTGGGAGTTTCCCAGAAAGTCTTTGTCCTTCCATAGCCATCTCTTAGTGCAGTGAGATTGTTTATGGGAGAAAGTTGATCGATGAAGGGTGCTGTCATAAGCTACAGTCAGGCTGTTTTTCTTAAAGGCTAACCACACAGTACTATAATCATGTAGACTGAAATTCAAGAAATAAAGTGGAATACAGACAATTTGTCCTCCTTGTTAGTAATGGAGTTGATAAATGAAAGGTCCAGTCATCCAAAAATCCCTGAATTAGGTCTTCTTGTTCAACAACAACTGCAACAACAAAAATTGGTTTTAAGGTATAAAGTAGACAAATTGAACAATAAATAGTTGTTGGGTGAATTTGAGTGTCATCTCTCCTTCTTGCTCCTGATATGTGGTTTTCTAACTGTGGTACTCAGAGCGATTGGAAAACAAAGTACTTGAATTCTGAATTGTTAAAAACTGGATAAGCAGATTGAATAACTAAGAGCAGCCATATTTTCATAGTTTACTTAAATATGAGGGAACATTATCTACTTTGTTATAGATTATATAACTACTCCCACTTCAGGAAAGGCTTAACATGAGCAGATGGTTACCCTCAATTTTTCATTTTCCTTTTCTTTGGCCCACCTGGGAGAAGCTCAGTATTTGAACTAGTCAAGAGGTTTAGCACTTCTCAGACATAGTACAGACAAAAAGATATGGTTAAAAAAACTACTGCTTTGGAAACAAATGTCTGACCTGGCTGAAAAAAAAAATGCCTTCTTAACTCAAGCAAAATTGGAGGTAACAGACAGGCAAAAAAATTCTAAACAAACAGGTAGGTTGATATCAGAAGACCCAGATAAACCAAGAAAGAACAGGTGGGCAGTGGCTATCCGACCCAGAGGTTTGAATGACATTCTAACACAGATTGGCAGGTCTGAACTAATGATACAGTAAAGTTATAATTCTGATCCAAGGATGGGGGCTATTTCCCTCCACCCTGCCTCTGTACACTCTGCTGGGTAGAGAAGCTTTGACAAGCTTTGTCCTTTATAGTGCCCTTGGCAGACTCTTTCTCCTAAATGTTAGAGTTCTTGAGTTTGGCTTCTCTTCTTTCCTCTTTCTACCCTTCCTACCTAGATCATTCTGATGGGTTTAAATAGCATCTCAAATCTCAGGCTCCAGGTCTGAGCTCCAGACTCATTTGTCCCAGTGCCCTATCTGCACTTGGATATCTCATGGGCATTGTAATCATGAAATGTACAAATATTTTGCTTGCTTCCTTCTAAAATATCTTTGTCCTCTCCCTATCTTCCCCAACTCAATAAATGGCATGCCCACTTACCCATTTCTTGACCCAGAAATGGGCTCACATTCAACCCAAGTTCCACTGATTCTACTTCCAAAATAGGTCTCAAAACTATCCATTTTGTTCCATGCTCTCTGACACTTTCCTAGTCCAAGTCACCATCATCTTTTGTCTAAACTAATAACCAGTCTCCTTACCCACTCTTGCTCCATCTAATTCATCCAGAGTTACTTTATCAAAAGATGGATAAAGTAATCTCTTTCAGTAGATTTCCACTGAATTCAGTAGAGCCAAGTCTTCCTGCCATGGCCTAAAGACTCCATGATCTTGCTTTTACTCATCTTTTGCCTATCTCATGCCCACATTCCCTTCTGTCAGATTCTATGGCCTTAAACATGGTAAGACCTATTTTTTTTCTTATCTCACTTGCTTATCATATTCTTTTTCCACTATTGTTCATTACTGTAAGGCCTGTAGCTTAAACATGTCCTACAATAGTTATTCAATAAAAATGTATTAAACAAATGTTGATGAATGGTGAAAATCAGAGAAAAGAGCAAACTTGCATCTATTTCAATGGTTCCAGTAGCTGATTGACTTTTGAAGAAGGAACTATGCCAAACTATCTCCTCAATCAAAATTGCACGTCCTGTTTTCCTTTCTTTCAAGGTCTAACTTTGCAATACCAGTGAATTTAATAACATTTGTCCTGGTCACTTACTATGAAACAAACTACCCCTAAAACATAGTGCCTTAAGACAATAACCATATTATTCTGTTCAGATATCCTTTGGGTCAGGTATATTTAATCAGGACATGATGCCTTATCTCTCATACGTAATACTGGGACTTCAACTGGAAAGATTCAAAGGCTGAGGGCTGATAGCTGGGAATTTAAACCATCAGGTGACTCCCTCCCTCACATGTCTGGTTCCTAACCTAAAAGGACTCAAAGGCCATTACTGGTAACTAAGTACCTTCCCATGGCCTTTCCACATGATTTGACTTTGTTCACAGTATTGTGGCCTCATAGCAATCAGACTCAGGGCTCCAAGAGCTAATATTCCAGCAAACAAAGAGGAGGAATTTGCATCACTTTTTATGATCCAGCTTCATAGGTCAAATAGTATAGTGTCACTTTCACCCTACTCTGCTTTAATCAATCACAAGCTCATTCAAATTAAAGAGAAAGAAAAGTAGACTCTCTCTTGAAGAGAGAAGTGCAAGGTCATAATGTGGAAGAGCATGTGAGATGGGAGATGTTGGCCGTCTTTTGAAAATACCATCTGGCACCCATCACATGTAAAGAACAATTATGGAAGTTTTATCTGCTCTTCTCCCTTCCTTAGTTCACTCTACCTTCCTGTGCTAATTATTTATAACATATATTCAACATAACATGAATATTTTGCATCTCAAAGGAGCAAATCCCCTGGTGGGCTTTTTAAATGAGGCTAGAGGAAATAAGGTAGATGCCCTGAGATCTGGCCCTTACGCCAGGTAGAAGCTATATGGAACTACCCAAGATTTCCAGAGGCCACACACCTGCTAGTATCAAAGGGTCAAGTTTATATTCTCAATAAATTACATGTTGAGCATATACAGCTGATTCTCATTGTTCATGAATTCTACATTTGCAAATGTGCCTACTGTCTAAAATTTGTGACCCCAAATCAATATTCATAATGCCTTCACAATCATCCACAGACATGCACAGAGCAACAAAAAATTTGAGTTGCATCTTCTGTTCATTAACAGCTGGGGTCACACCAGACAATGCTTTGCCTCCTTCAGTTTTTACACTCTCCCATACTATAAACAATTATCCTTTCATGGTTGATTCACTATCACATTTTCCACATTTTTCTGGTGTAGAACTAAAGCATCATTTAGTGGTCCTAAACACAGTAAGGCTGTGATGTCCCTTACAGAGAAAATACATGTGTCAGATAGCTTTATTCAGGCATGAGTTATAATGCTGTTGGCTATGAGTTCAGTATTAATGAATCAATGATATATGCTAAATAAGGTGTATTTTAATATGTGTCTTTTACACACATAAAACAAGGTTATGATTGATCATTTGACAAAAATGTTGAGCCCAGAAGCTCTCAGGAATCTAACTTTGTATTTCTCCTAAGAGCAGTTATTTAGTATCAGCTAATTCAGTGTTTGCAGAGACTTTACAGACCATAACTACCATGAATCATGAGAATCAACTCTACTATGTGTAAGGACTGTTACAATAGTGAACAAAGAAAGACAAAAATCCCTGCACTTACTAAGTTTACATTCTAGAGGAGAGAAGAAGACATAAAGGAAACAAATAAGTAAATGATACAGTATATTAGAAGGTAATAACCACTATAGGAAAAACAAAGCAGGGGGTGGGAATTAGGAAGTGTCCAGCGTGGACTTGTTTTCTTGTTGTTGTCACTGTTGTTTTCTGGGCTTTTTTGCAAAAATAGAATGATAACAGTAGACCTAAGAATCAGATGACATTTGAGAACGTTCATGAAAGAGGTGTGAGGAAGCAGGCTAAGCAACTTCAGGGGGGAAAGCAGAAGGAACAGAGAGTACACATGCCAAGGGCAGTAATACACCTGACATGTAGAAACCAGGTGGGACTCATGTGCCTGGAGTGGATATAACGTAGGATATAACGTCAGAGATAAGAAAGTTCACCTCAGTGGGGACTTATAGCCCATTATAGTGACAGGAGCTTTCACTTTGAGCAAGATAATGTAAGCAGCCTTGGTTGAAATCGGAGGACAATCAGAAGAATATTGCAAAAATCTATACTTGGAGAAGTGTTATGAGAAGTGGTCAGAATCCAGATATATCCTGAAGGCAGAGCCAACAAGTTTTGTTGCTGCATTAGATGTGAGGTTGGGAAAGAAATAGTGAAGTCAAACATGATCCCAAGGTCTCTGGCCTGAGCGGCTGCAAGGGTGACGTTGCCATGAACTGAGATGGAAAAAAGGCTGTGGATTGAGCAGGTGTCAAAGAGAGTATCAGGGTTTTGATCCTACCCATTTTAAGTTGAGACATCTGTTAGATTTCCAAGAGGAGATACAGCATAGAAAACTGTGGGTATGCAGCGCTAGAATCAGAGAAGTCCACACTGGTAATACACCTTTTAAAGTCCTCAGTAGATATATGGGATTTAGACACATGAAAGAAATGAGACCACCAAAGAATGAGTGAAGGTGGGAAAGAGAAGAGAAGGGGTCTGAGATTGAAATCCTGCTTACTCCATATTAAGAGATCAGAGAAAAGACAAGGAATGAGCAGAGAAGTTTGAGAAGTACGGTCTCCTAGAAGTTGAATGAAGACAGTGTTTCCAAAAAGAGAGTGTTCAATGGTGCCGCCATGTGCCAAAAGTTAGATTGAATGAGCAATGAGAAATGACGGACTTAGCAATCTAACAGTGATGTCCTGCTAAATGCTTCACAACAGGCTCTTGGGAGGAAGAGAAAGCCCTAATTTGTGGTTTGTCCATTTCCATATCAAAAATACTCCTGACACGGCTGCTTTCAAGCTCTTAATGTGATGTCACGGAATGCAGAGTTTAGAGGAGATATGCACAATGGACTCCGCAAGCTGGCCCCAACACCTCTGAATGCTAATGGTATCCATTGCCTTTGGCTTTGGCTTTGGCTTTGGCTTCCAAGGGGGTGCTGCCTGGTCAAGTGTGAACCTACATGGCTGAACTGCATCACCTAGACAGAGCCAACCAACATTTATCTTATCAATCAGTGTCCATTTATTGAGGGCAGTCCAAGGACTGTGCTGGAGGTACATGGGACCCAGAGCAGGATGTCATGGTGTCTGCAGCCTAGATTTAACCTTTAAAAGAGAGTGTATTCCAACAATGAAAAGGTACAAGGCACATCCCTAAACCCACACAAAGTCCAGATTGGAGTTATGTAGTCCCAAGCCAAGGATAACCAAGGATTGCCAGCAGCCACCAGAAGCTAGGAGAGAGGTATGAGATGGATTCTACCTCAGAGCCTCCAAAAGGAACCAACACTGCTGGCACCTTGATTTTGTATTTCTGGTCTCCCAGAATTTTTGTTGATTTAAGCTGTGGTGATTTGTTATGGCAGCCCTAGGAAACAAATACAGCTTATTAAGATGATGGCATTTCTCACAGAGACATTAGGGGGAAAGGGAGAGGAAAAAAAGAAGACTGAGAAGTGTGGTCCCTGAAGCCAAGTAAAAACAGCATTCCCAGGAAGAGGGAGTGATCCCCACTTTGCTGCCTATACCAAATTCTGGACTCCTGGATCTTTGTTTGCTCCTGACTGGCTCATCATGGATTATGCAGTTTGCTTCAAAACTGCTAACATCTGGGAGCACCTGGGTGGCTCAGTAGTTTAAGCATCTGACTATTGATTTTGGCTCAGGTCATGATCTCAGGGTTATGAGATCGAGCCCTGAGCAGGGCTCCATACTCAGCATGGAGTCTGCTTGAGAGTCTCTCTCTCCCTCTACCCCTCCCCTCTTTAAGTAAATAAATAAAAACTATTTTTAAAATCTGCTAACATCTGGTAAATTTCCTCAGCAAACTGGTTTGACTGGTCTTGTAGTTGTTGTTGTTGGGAACAAGTGTTTGGGCAAGTTTAACAAGACAGCGAGGACAGCAAGACAGAGAGACAGCATCAGGGGAATACTTATCTTCAGTTATCGGAGACTACTGAGTCAACCAGTTGTACGTACTCCAAGGAGATAAGCTTCCAAGAAAGAATACTGATAATACTAGTGATGATGACTATTGGTCAAAAGTAACTTCCTCAGTGCCTTCCCCATGGTGATCCCTAAACTCTCCCCTCTAGTTCTGTTTTCATATTCAGGCATCAGACAAAATGCACTGCTTTAATGGAATGAAACCATCAAAAGCAATTAATGAATCAGTTCTCTACGAAGAAGTTCTCTGGTGATTTATTGTGGTGTGAGAGAGGAGAGAAAGACCGTTGGGTAGGAAACTACCTGGGAGCCCTAGACACTTGGGAACATTAGCAAGGAATTGAGAGGGAGCTAAAATGGAGGTGATGACAAATAAGAATCGATCGTGCTATGTCTCTATCTTACTGTGCTGGCCTTTCAAGGACCAAAAGTGGTCATTTACTGAATTCCACTTAGAGCCATTTACTGAATACTTGCTAAGGGCAACACACAATTATGTGTGTAGCAGAGCTACAAAGATTAATCGATCCATCTGCCTACAAGGGAAGAAGGCTGACTCTTGGAGGAAGGGAGCATATACTATGGCGAGTGAGTAGAGGGACGAAAAATGCTACCACACCCCTTAGCTTGAGTGGTGATGCCCCCAAGAGAGCAGCAGAGTTTTTAACATTCCTGCCAGAAGAAAGCCACAGATACCACAGTACAAGAATAGTTGACAGGAATGTGGCCACTCAGAGATCTAAGAAGAGTTAAGGTATCTGCCAAACGGAAGAAGTATGGCACCTTTATGTAGTAGATGATATGTTTCTGCCCTTTCCTGATGAAACAAGTGTCTGGCTCTCCAGAAATGGGGGAAGTTTAACGGACAGAGGATTGGTGGCATCTTTTGGTTTATATGACAAGATGTCATAGGATCCTTTATCAGGAAGAAAAGTGCACATTGTCTTCTTCACGGAACCGCCTGTGTTTTATTGTAGGGATGCCTTGGGCCTTCCCTTTGGTCTCCTTAACCTCCCCCCCCAACCCATATTCTGAACAAAAGTTCCATGTAAAGGAGTTCAGGCAGTGAACCCACTGGAGGAGTCCTTTTTTGTTATTATAAGCAAGATGAGGATGGCAAGTGGGATAGTTATTTGTTTAACTCGGTTCCCTTGGAGTCCTATATTGTGCTCAGCTTTTCATTATTTGGGGATAAAAGTTGTTTTTAGGCCTAAGGAACTCAGTTAATCGGCCAGTTTTCCAGTTCCTTTTTCAGGAGTGGGCACAGCTTTGGGAGAAGAGTTTTTATCCTCCCAGTTCTCGCATTCCATCTCAGATAAAAGTGTATTAAGAAAATGAAGCCAAGTGAAGCAAAGTTCAGGAGCGGGAGGAAAGTTGACAGAAAAGCTTCAGTGACAGCAGCTGGCCGCAGGAAAGAAAGACTGGGGCAGAAGAGCCTGAGCTGAAGGGGATATTAGCGAGTGGAGCTGAGCCAGCCACACAGAGAGGTTTTGCAGGAAGAAGAAAGGGAATGGGGAATTAATTACAATGAATTCCTCCTAGAACACTGAGACTTGGAGGCAGCGCATAGGTTATTCAAAGGGTAACTTCAAATTCTGCAAGGTTTCAGAGCACTTCTTACCAAGGAAGCTATAGGAATCTCTGCCAAGCATATGGAATTTCCAACTAAAGTCAAGGGACTTGGCTTCTGAGCCTCCTGGAGGTGGATATGTGGACACAGATAGCAGTTTTGCTTTCAGGTTTAGGAAGGAGTGAAGTTAGGCTTCTTTGGTTTTCTTACTAGTCTCTATCCCCTGCTGATATTTCCCTTGGCAGAGAACGATTGCACTGACCAAGCCAAATGCAAAGCAATAAATCCAGCCATGCTTTATGTCGTATGAGCTCCAGCAAGGGTAAGACGGCCCCAGGACAAACACGCCTGTGGTGATATTGGAGGCTCATTGTCTGAAGGGCAGACCAGACCCTTGATCGGCCTAGTGTGGGGAGCAGAGGCTGAGACCAAGGACTGGAGTTGGGGGCCACTCCAACTTTGTTGCTTTCAGTAACTCTTCTCAGGAGATGGTGGGCATTCCAGAAAAATCATTCTGGAGGGGAATGGAGGGGAAGCTAAACAAATAAATATTTCAGTAAGGCTGAAAATGAAGACGGCCTTTTCTAATAAAGCTAATGGGACCAAGAAGAGGCTGCCAAACGCAGCTCACTCCAACCCCATTTTACTGGCAGTGAAGCAAGTGGAAACGCTTTTTCTGAAGATGAGCCTTTTCTTAGAAATGGCCCTCATTGAAAAAAAAAACCAACAACAACATCCTGTGTTTTGCTAAGTGGTCTGTCTCTGAAGAACACTGTGAGTAAAAGGGAAACTCTAGCTGTGACTCTGGCCAAGTCAGGTGGTCATGCAACTCATGAGGGGGCTGAGACCCAAACATTCAGATTGGTGCAGAAAAGGGAGCCGATGAGGGGAGAAGGAATAGTGCACTGCTCTGTGTGTGCGTGTGTGTGTGTGTGTGTGTGTGCTCTCTAAGTAGAAGGTCACCATTCCCTACAACTGACCTGGAACGGGCCATCACCTCTGAGCTGGTTATATTAAAACTTAGTTGGCCTCAGGGATAAGGTGAAAGGTAAATAGGTTTCCTTGTTGGTCTGTGGTTTTGAACCCAGAGTCTTCTCTTGTGGGCACAAAGCGGATGTGGGAGAGTCAAAAGCACTGAATACTTCTCCTATTGTTTTAAATCAAGGCACAGATAGTTAAAGTAGACTCCATGTGCCAGAACAAACTATCTTGAAGACACACTTGATGAGATAGTGAGCTTGCCTCTTGCCCATCATTGGATAAAGTAAGTGTAACCAGTTCAAACCCTATCCACCTTTTCCTTACTACCCACATGTTGCAACAGGAAATCTGTACCCTTACAGAGATAGTGGGCGTTAGCCAAGCAGAAGAACGCCGTTCAGCCAAAGAATGCAGAGGGCCTCTGCTGTTACTATCTCGTGAACTAGCTCCTCATGATCAGAGAGCAGGGCTCATGAGCAGAAGACACAGAAGAGCTGAGTTTGCATGGGGTGGAGGATTGAAGGAAAGGTCTAGAAGCAGAGTGTCATGTGGCATGGTCCAACTTAACAGCTTTAGTGAGGAACCCTGCCAGGGGATGGCGTGAGAACAGAGGGGAGAGAGACAGCTTCTCTAATTCTTGGGTTTGCCCCGGGTTAGCCCTGCGTGTCAAAATACCTTCTTGTCTGCCAGTTTCCGAGGCTTGGCTTGCTGTACCTAGACTTCCACAATTTCTTTCATCACTCCTACTTCTCTCTTAGGAACATTATTCAAACTGAGGAAAAGTTTGTGCTGCCTTGGACTTGAAAGTAATTTGTGGCACAATCTAGTTACCATCATGGAATTATTTTGGGGACTCTGGGGAAACAAGCTACTGCCCAACCAGTTTTCACCCCTTCATGTCAAACTGCCTGTCCTTCTGCATGTGTCTGGTGCCCCTTGCTTTCTTCCCACGATCTTCTTTAAACATCCATCTATCTCTCAATTTCCATTGGGCTGAAAGTATGGCAGCTGGTCATGGTTGAAGCCCTCTTGGTTCCAGAAATTCTCCAGGGTGGCCTGCTACAGTTTGGATGTGCCGAGGAGCATGTGGAAATGTAAAGGTGTGCTCTCTTACAGAGAACAGCTTGCTGTCCACAAAACACCACTCATTTGCTGTAGGTCTGGAAACTGAAGAAGGCTGGTCTTTCTAGACATATTAGAAACTGGTCCAAAGCTTGGCTGGTTAATTAGGTTAGTTACAAAAAATAGGTTAATTGCTGTTCCGGGATGGTGGCTCCTCAGGGCTCTGCTCCTTCCTCATCTGCAGCCTCTCGCCAGCTCCCCCAGCTCTGGCCCCCTTCTTCTCTTGCTTGGATTACCGACTCCAACAGCCTCCAAATTTGTGTGCTACAATCCCATTCTCTCACAGTGGTGCCATGGACCTATTTGCAATGAAGATCTGACCATGTTTCTCCCCTGCCTCAAGCCTCCTTCTCCCCCATTTCCTAGAAAAGAACCTCGGAGAAGGACTACAGAGCCCTGCCTGCCTCGTCAGTGCCACCTGTTACCTGCCCACTGCCGTGCCGATGAGCAGGACATCTCTTACTGATGCCAAGCCGTTTCTGTGACTTTGTTTCTGCTGTCACCTGTGCTCCAGTGCCGCCTCTCTGCCTCACTTGGCCAACTCCTATGTGTCAGTGAGAACTCAGCCCAGGAGATGGTTCCCAGACTGGGGGCCCTTTCTCCACCCTAAATACCCTGCATGCCTCCATCATGGCACCCCCATGAGGCATCATTACTAACTGCTCGATGAGTCTTTCCTCACCTCTGGACTGTGAGATTCTTGAGAGCAGTGAATGGATCCTACTCATTGGAACCCCAACACATAGGCCAGTGCTTCTCAACTGGGAGGAGGTTTTCTCCCCAGGGGATATCTGGCAGTGTCTGGAGACATTTTTGGTTGTCATAACTGGGCGAGTGGTACTACTAACCCTAGTGAGTAGAGGCCAGGGATGCTGCTAAACATCCTCTGGGACAGTCTCCCACAACAGAAAGTTCTCAGGCCCCAAAATGCCAATAGAGCTCTTGATCTAGAGCAAAGAGTGCATAACTAATGCTGCTTAATGAAAACAAATGTGAATATATGTCACTGAATCACACTCAGCTCTTAAGCAAGGTCCATGGGATAATTACTAGGTTGTGAGAAGGAATTCACATTAATGTACTCTTTTCAGGATGATTTAGTTTATGCCTGATCTCCCACTGCGTTCTGAAAGCTTGGCTCCAGGAAAGGTATTTTAAGGTATCAACTAAACAAACAGGAAAACAGTATTTTGGGACAGTTCCCTGATAAGAATTCCTAACCTGGAGTAGAATCAGAGAATGTCAGCAATAAAAGGGGCTGTAGAAACCATCCAGCTCAACCTGTCAATTTTATAGATGGAGACTCTAGGTCCTGTTTGATAAAATGACTCTCTCAAGGTCACCTCACTAGGAGTGAGGGAGTCTGGGAGCCAGTGGAAGGATGGCCGGTGCTGATTTCACCAAAAGTAAATATAGGACTGTTGGGTCCATCTATGAGTCCCTAATGGAGACTGGGACCAGGGTGAGGGAGTGGAGAGGATGGGGGAGTTACATTTGTTCCCTTGGAGGGGCAAGGGCAAGAGAAAATACAGAGAGCAAGAAAAGAAGCTCTATTATATATCTTGGTTTTCTGAACTTCCAGGCCTTTCCTCAAATCTCACGCTACTGAATTTGATGTCTGCCTGGTGCTCATGTCTATACTTTGATACTTCAGATCACACACAATCCACACTTTTCTACTTGACAGTGTCTCTCACTGGGAGCAGTATTAATATTTTCAGCAGGACAAATCTTTTGCAGGACTGGCTATTTGGCCTCTCCAGCTCTCATTTATTCAATGTCTGTTCATCTCCCATAGTGATCATTAGAAGAGAAGCCTGGATATTTCCAAATGCCCACTAGGAATATGGTACTGCCTCTCCTCCCTGACCTTTCAATCAGGGACCATCAGTGAGCAGATGGCAGACTTGCATTTATGTTGAGCAAAGTACATCTTGGTCAGGACAAGAAAATAATCAGAATGGTAGACAAGAGTTGTCTTAATGACCATGTACATCGAAATGATCTGTGGGATCTATTAAAAATAAGATTCTCAGGGCAACTGGGTGGCTCAGTGGGTTAAAGCCTCTGGCCTTCCACTCAGTTCATGATCCCAGGGTCCTGGGATTGAGCCCCGCTTCGGGCTCTCTGCTCAATGGGGAGCCTGCTTCCCTTCCTCTTTCTCTGCCTGCCTCTCTGCCTACTTGTGATCTCTCTCTGTCAAATAAATAAATAAAATAAAATCTTAAAAAAAAATTAAGATTCTCAGGTCCACACTCAGTGGATATGATGCAAGAATCTATCTTTTTAGCTGTTTTACCAGGTGATTCATGTGTACACTAAAAGTTTGAGAAGCTTGCTTTAGCAGGAGCTCTCAACCTTGTCTCAAAAGAGACTCAATGTTTAAAAAGACCACTGCTCATATGGCACTCTCAGGGATCCTGAGTTAATTCCACTATAGTAAGGACCTAGCATGGGATGTTTTAAAAGCTCCCTGGATTGTTTTGATATTCAGTCAGGATTAGAAAACATGACTATTAAGGAGCCTTGTCAAATAAGATGTGACCACAAATTCATTTCCCCCTTCTTTCTTCTGAATTAGATGCAAATAACTTAAGACAATGATTCTCAATCTTGGTTGCATTTCCCAAGAAGTTTTATAAAATCCTGATGCCTAGACCATACCAAATACCATTGAAATCAGAATTTGGGGGGATAGGACTCAAGCATTAGTATGTTTAAGGCTCTGTAGTTCCCTCCAATGGGCAGCCAAATTTGAGAACCACTGATTCAGAATATTTTTTTTTTATTCAGAATATTTGCCTGTCTTCTCCCATAATCTTCTGCCCTTGGCTTCTATCTCTCCTCCAACCTCCTGGCTTGTAAAGTCTGACAGAGTTTAAGAGGTGGTGGTTAGGGTGAGACTGGTGAGGGGATAAAGGCCAAGATTCAGTCTCATTCTATTTGCCATTTAATTCTTGGCCATCTCTTGTCCAACTCTCTGGGAGTAAAGGGCGGTGGAGAACCTCTGACTTATTGTTATGTATTTCCAAGAGGAAGATTTTTGGACCAGCACCAAGCTTGTCTTTTTTTTTTTTTCCCCCTAATCTCTGTTCCTCCCAGAGGTTTCTAAATATTGTTCTAGGATAATGATTCCAGCTTTTATTCCCTTCCAACATTTCACATTTCATTTATGTGGCACAAACAGGTCAAAGAAGCAATGGAAAGTTAGAAGCCATTCTCTTCTAATTAGCAGAGGTCTCAATGGCTGAGATTTACTTACCAGTAACAGTGCCAGTACAAGCACCTGGAATGTTAATTACTGTCACTGGTCCTTGAGCCTCCTTTCATAACTGAGAAGAATTATTAATATTTCACCACTGCAATTAGGGACTCATAAAAGACTTTTATCCTATGTCTGTTAAATGTCATTAGGTAATGACCCCCAAATTTGTGTTTGGGTACATCAGAAGGTCAAATGTGCTCCCCTTTTAAATAAATGTTAAATCTGACCACTTTGCTAAAAGGCAGAAGAGTAACATGAACATGGAGATAGAGCTGCCTCCTCTTTGACATGTTTTATAGTCATGTCAAACAGACATCATTTCTGCCAACTCCAGTGCCATCTTGTTGCTGCTGCTTTGAAATAAAAGGGAATACTGTTCTTCTTTCTATATTAGTCTAGGTCCTGGGTGCTCAGAATAGAGCTAAGTCTGGAGTGCTCTGGCTCCTGGTGTTAGGTTCTTTCAATACACACACACACACACACACACACACACACACTTTTTCCTAAGACACAAAAAAATTACACTGGGCTGGTGGATCCTGGTTTCGAGTTGGAAATCACCGGTCTACACTCTTCTTCCCTCTTAACCAGTAGTCCTTCCTTGCCATATGGCCTCACTTATGGTCAACTCTGCTCATCAGATAGTTTATCAAATCTGAATTACAAATCCTCCTTCCTTCAGCAGAATCCCTTCTTCTTGTGTAAATTTATGTCAGCAAATATGAGGGTAGGGAGGGAAGAACACAGCCTGACAACATATAACAGCAACATCTAAACCCCAAATCAAAAATGTCCTCCAACAGGTCAATACTTGCCTCAAAACTACAAACCCCAACAGGGACCACTTAAGTAGTTTTTCCAAGAATTCCAGGCATTTTCTATCCAAAATGGCCTCTTACAACTTAAAATGAAGGTGTCAGAGTTATTAACGTCGATTTCCCAGCAGTTACTATTGAGTGTGAAGCTCTTTACATCCGAGACCTTACTCAGTCCTCATTCAAACTAAGAAGGGAAGTATGATTTCATTATCCCCACTGACAGAGATCTTCTTAGACTAACCATCTAAATATTTTCCTTACCAGTTACATTGCACAATTGTGCAGTACACAGTGTTTTGGACCTTCGCAGCACTGTGACTGTGCTTTAGGGAACCATCCTTATCTGAGTTTTAGTCTATATGCAATCAATCTGGGACCTTGGGGTGGATATGTGACCCAGACCTGGCCATCCAGAACATGCCCTCTCATTGGTCAAAGGACAAGCTCAAAGATGCAGACAAGAAACAAATAAAACCAATGAGAATTAACTAGATTAGTCTTCGAGCAAATGGATAAGATTCCAACTCTTGACTTCTGGACTTGCAGAGATGAGGATATAAGCTGAAGTTGCTGGCAGCCACAGGTCCACAAGGAATGGAGAATGTATGTGAAAAGAGGAGAAAGCAGAGCCAAGACTTGGAGAGAAACTGGCTTCCTATAATATTGTCTGAGTCTTTGGACCTAGCCATGACTCAAGTATATCCATAGACTTTTCAGTTACATGAGAAAATGAATTGTCTTTTTGTTTAAGTCAGTTGGGGTGGTTTTCTGTTACTTAAATGAAAAGGTTCACAACGAATATAATGCTCTTCCCATGGATCATTGAATGGTTCCTCATGCAAAAGGATAACCCAGATGCAATTCTGGGACAGAATGGCATAAAAATACTTCTCTGCTAATAAACACCCTTACACTCACAATCTTATGTACACATGAGAAATGGCTTTGCAAATAGTAAACCAAGTACTGGTATGAAGTAATATTCATATACTTTAGTGCAGATTGATCTTCTCAATAAGAAAGTTAACTGAGGGAAGACAGAAAACTTATAAGGTCCTGGGTGTAGGTTCCCAGGGTATGCTAGAATGGCATGTTAAGGGAAAAGGCTAGAATAGGAGAAGATAGAAGGAATCAATATGTATTAAAAAAGAGCATTTTAATTTTGCCTGAGGCCATGTTTCCAATAATTGGCTTTTGGACCTGAATCAAGAGTAGTAGAACTGAAAACTTAATAAAAACAAAGCCCATAGAGAGAAGAAAGTTTTTCATAATAGCCCACGTGAAAGTAATGACATGAGCTAATCTAATTTGAAGTTTAAACAGAGAAATTACTCCATGCAATGGGACTGCCTCATTTTGTTTCAGAACTAAATACACAAAGTAGACTATAGGTCCCGGAGCCTGGCCTCAATATACCAGAAGATGGGAGAGATGGAGATTAATTATTCTGTTGGAAGAGACAAGGAAAAGAAGTTCTTCCATAGCAACCGACCATAAAGCTTTTAAAAATAAGTATTCAAATAGTGCTTCAACTCACAATGCAAGTTATAAGAGGCTTATTGGGGAAAATGTCAACTTTTAAAATTCACTGAAAAATAATAAATTTTATTTTTTATTTATGATTGACAGACGACTTTTCAGGACATGGGCATATCAACTGGCTTTCAGATATTAAGTTCAGTAGAAAGAGGGAACATTTAAACTCTCCTTTGAGATAGTGGTCTGTAACATCTTTCATGTCACAGTGCTCACAGAAAATGACAACAATTTTATGGCATAATGTAAAAGGACTATGTCATTTGAGGAAGAGATTTCTGTCCTGGGCCAACCCAGATCCACCCATACCCAAAAGACAAGAATACCCCTCTTCCACACAAGCAAGTGGGTCCATCAGTTAGGAAAGCCAGCCAAAGATTGTCTGCAGGGTTAAGCCTCTACTGAGGCCACGTGGAGAACGGACAAGGCACTGGAGTAGAGGACAAATATTGGCACACTGGTTTTAGCTCTGCCAAGTGCAGAACATTAGACAAGGCCTTTAGCCTCAGAGAGACTTGATCTGTTTACATATAAAGCAGGATGAAAGATACCTTACATTCCCTACCTTACAGGCTCCCTATGAGGATCAAGAGTACCAGGTTTATGACCAGAATTTGCAACCACAGAGTGCTAGAGAAATGTATAGCGTGATATTGGTGATGGGTGTGGTCATGTTTTCTCCCCACACCCACCTCCATCTACGTCATTTTTGCAAGACACTTCAATGGGCAGGAGTTGACACTGAGGTGAACAATAAGCAGCTGAGGAGAGTGACTGGGAGCACAGAGTGTGGGAAGCTAGTCTGCAGCTGGGCTTTTGTGTTGGGTCAAAGAGCTAATGGGGTTTTGGCTTCCTGAGCACCTCTGTTGAAACTCCCTGGGGAATTTTGCTTTATGAAATTCCCAGCCACTTGGGATCCCACTGGGTTGGTGATTAGGAGCCTGGAGGGCTCCCTTTTGGATGAAAAAAAAAAATGTGTTTGAAGTCTGCTGGGAAGAACTGTAGGAGGGAGTTGGGGGTTCTTCCCTGACTCCCACTGTGCATTGACAGAAGCTGCCCCACCACTGTTTATGGCCAGTTCATTTTATCTCCAAAGCCAAAGAAAATATATTTGAAGCAAACTCTTTGAATTAGACCCATTTTTCACTAGGATCCACAAATAGTAAACTATTAATGAACAGGTGGGTTGCACGATACCTCAAGATTGTTTTAGATTGGTTTTTACAGACAAAGTTATTAATAACAGAGTTGCTGACGTATATTCTGTTATGGTTAGCAGATTCAAAAATCATTACCATCAGCACAGAGGAAGTTCAGAACTACTGAACACAATGTCTAGTTTACCAAAAATGGAGTAGTAGGTAAAGGGACTGAGATTAGATGTAATAAGCCTCTGAAAATATGGACAGCTAAATTTGTGATGCATTTCCAGCAAAAGCTGTAACAGTGACTACTCTGGAAGTGTATGAATTTCTTTTCTTCCCGGGAGGGGTACTGTGTGTAATTTACTGAAATAAGAGGGGATGGAGGAAGTGGAATAGTTCCTCTGGAAGTCATGTTTACAAATGGAACACACCCGGAAGTGCCTCAGATTTCTGTCTATACCGGAAGTTACGTGTAAGGAATTACTGTCTAGCAGATAAACAGTTCCAGTCTTGGAGACACATTATTCAATGGCCCTTTCCCAGAATCTCCCTTCCAGCTCACAGTGCTGTCTTGCCCTTCACCTACTTCACATGCTCTCCTTCACCAAACCCTAAAGCTCTTCTCTAGCCACAAACACTCAAGAACATGTGTGGCCATTGCCACACACTCTGATTTGAGCAAACCAACTGCAATGCAACACTAGAAATACGTGGGTAATTTCCATTTGGGTGATGTACTATAACAATACCAATACACTATTATTAGTTTTGATAGGTGTGATGATGGTATGATGATTATGTAGGAAAATACCCATATTTTTAGTAATGCATACTTAAACACTGTAAGGACCTATTTTATATTTTTATATTTTAGCAAGAGGCTTTCATTGAGGTCAAACAAAAACCTTGTTGTTTAACCCTTAAACTGTCCCTGCTCCCCTTCCCCCAGGGGATTCACTTAAAAACAAGTCCCGGATGGGGCGCCTGGGTGGCTCAGTGGGTTGAGGCCTCTGCCTTCGGCTCAGGTCATGATCCCAGGGTCCTGGGATCGAGCCCCACGTCGGGTCTCTGCTCAGCGGAGAGCCTGCTTCCTTCTCTCTCTCTCTCTGCCTGCCTCTCTGCCTACTTGTGATCTCTGTCTGTCAAATAAATAAATAAAATCTTAAAAAAAAAAAAAAAGTCCCGGAAACCAGCTCCAGGTAACAAAGCCCAGATACAAGGGTGGGTCAGGCCTGGTGGAGACATCAATCAGTGGGGGGTTGCATACTGTCTCCCTAGCTACCAAGGAGTATGGCCTTCCCCGCCCCCATCCCCGCCCTTTGGGAGCCTTTTTGGCGCCAATCCTAATCAAGGTGTAATAGGCTGGGTCAAATGTCTACTAGGGTAAATTGTAAGTCAATTGGTCAACTAGCATCACTGTGGAGTTTCCTGTGTGTGTTAAAATCTCATTGGTCACCTGTGTGTGGCCAGGCCCGACCACAAGGCCTTTGCCCTTAAAAGCTAGACTGTGAAACAGAGAAGGGTCACCCTCTCTTATAAGAGGTGCGGCCCCAAACGTTCGGTTAGATTCTTGATGCTTGGCACAAAATAAAGCTTTGCTTGACCTTCGTTTTATATCAATCTTGCTCCTTTAATCACGGACCCATTATTGGGGCATAACAAACACATAGGTGAAATGACACAGTTATGAGATTTGCTTTAATACACTTCAGTTTAAAGAAAGGGAGAAGGAGGGAAAAAAGTAGAGATGAAGCCAAAGTGGGAAGATACAATCCTAGGATGTGAGTAATTGATATTTGAGGTTCATTATACTATTCACTCTACTTTCACATATGTTTGAAGCTTTTTCCCAAGACAATTAATTTACAAAAAGAGAAAGAGGAAAGCAAATACAAATATACTCATAACCAAAGGCAAAAATAAATCAGATAAGTATATTTTAAAACAATAATAAAAGAGGTATTTCATAGACAGATGAGTCCATCAAACAAAGCTGACAAATTTGAGTACCCTTTATGAAACCAAGGGTCAACAGTGCAGTGAGTGATATATTTTAATGCAAAATGCTAAAATTATAAAAACCATATCATGCACACAAACATTTTAAGCTTTCATGATTCTTTTCAGCCTGAGTGGCCTAGCCTCACTTATAAAATATTTCCTAAATGTATATTCCTCTTAAAACTAGCAATATCTTATTTATTTATTTAAACTTTTTAAAAAGGTTTTTCAAAAATACAGGAATCAAGTAAAAAAATAGTATGTAGTGATGTAGGGCTCTAAGGGGGAAGGGGAATTAAGTTAAAACTTTTCAAAACATAATTGAACTTCTTTATTTTTAAAGCAACGCTTTCTGGCAGGATTCATAGTTTTCCTCTCACACCCTCCATTTTGTGGCCAGTGTCTGAAGGAAAGTATTGCTACTCATAAGTGGGGTTTTAAGAAACTAGCATGGATTCTGAAGGAAGCAGCCATGGAAAATTTTTAAAAGACTTTCTAGGAGTCCTCAACTAGTTCGAAGAGAGCTGACATTTACAACCAATGGCTGCTAAAAGTACAAGTTTCATTTGAAAACGTTCAGTCCGTTGGAACTGACTATCCCATTCCGTATGAGACAAGGCCAGTGTACAGTCTTGTGTCCCTTATGACTAGCAGAGAGCTCAGAAGCAGGGAGGCCACCAGGAAAACAGGCTGGGTGGGCAGAACATGGCTTGAGCCAGAACAATCCAATTTTTCCCATTTCTGAGTCACAAATATTTTTTCAGCTTTAGCTTTTATTTGAGCAAGTCCTATATCTTGATCTAGCCAACTGATTAAGTGGGGAATTTGGTCAAATTGCTCCTTTTGCAACTTGTTACTTGAAGAGGAAAACAAACACTTGAATCTTCCAGTGTTCGTCCTGACGCGTGGAGATGTGAGTTTGGGGAAACAGAGGTTCCTCCAGCCATAGAGGTAAGATGAACACACAGGCAGCTTAAACCAGGAAGACAGTGAGCCATCCTGGAGAAAGGTGTGGTTATGGACTGAGACTGAGCAGGTGAGAAAAAGACACGCTGTTATCAGAGAGAAACTCTCTGACTTACTTTGAATGACAGGGAAGGTGAATCAAACAGTAGTCACGGATAAGCCAACACACACAGGCTGTAATGTGGAAAGGGTGTTGGGAAGAGTGCTAGGGTCCATCTGACTAGAACGGGGGTAAACAGAAGGAAGCAAGAGGTCAGAAGGTTAGACAAGTACTTTAGGGAAAATCTGGAATGCCAGGATGGGAATGTTAGGTGTTACATAGCTCTGGGTGGGGCACAGGGAGTTTGTTAAGCATCATGGGAGCTGCCTTGTTGAAGGTAAATCCAGCTGTGGAGAGTAAAATGCATTGGAGTAGTCAGAGAACAAATGGTAATAATCATCACTGTTTTACTGAGTACTTTGCTGGTGCCACTTTATACACATAATCTGACTGAATTCTCATAGCAAGAGGTATTATCCCAATTTATAGATGAGGAAATTAAGCAACTTGCCCGAAGTCATGCAGTCAATGAGCATTAGAGGCCATATGCTTACCTGCATCTGAATCCCTGTGTTTGACTGTCTCTTAAGGAGGCCAGCAGGGGTAGGGAATAATGAAGGTCTGAATTAGAAAGGTGGCAAGGGCGCCTGCATGGCTCAGTCAGTTAAGCATCTGCCTTCCCCTCAGGTCATGATCTCAGGGTCCTGGAATGGAGTCCCACATCATCATCGTCATCATTGGGCTCCCTGCTCAGTGGGGAGCCTGCCACTCACCCTGCTTGTGCTCCCTCTCTTTCTTTGTCAAATAAATAAAATCTTTAAAAGAAAAAAAAAAAAAGGAGAGAGAGAGAGGAGGGGATGCCTGGGTGGTTAATCAGTTAAGCGTCTACCACGTTTCTCAAACCATTTATCCCAATCCAGGAATGAAATGCAGAAATGTAGGACAAAATTTTACACATGGTCACACGGAATCTCTGAACTTCCATTAAAACTTTAGTAAAACTGTGAAAATTCTAAGAAAAATGATGAGAGGCAACCCACTCTCTCTACTTTGCCCTCCACCAAGACAAGGTCATCCATCTTCACACCTAATGTCCTGGTCAGTTTCTCCAGTTGCCCCCACACGTTGCTGTCCAGGGCAGGCTTTGAGGGGTTAACATGGGTCAGGGAGGAAATGTGCCTTGTTTAGGGGTAGAGGCAAGGTGAGGCTCAAAGTTGGTGGGATATGCACAGCACCCCAGCAATTCTCCATCTGGAGAGTCAGCTGGTTCTTTCTTAAAGCATCCTAAACAACAGAAAGTGCACTGGAAGGACAAGATCCCACTGTTGGATTCCCCTGCCTGCTCTACAAATGAATGAGGGGTGTCAATGGGCTGAAAGTGAAACAAGCATGGAAGTAGTCTGTGCAATCTCATTTGGTCACGGGTCAGGGTCAGGGGCATCACCCCATCACTATCCACTGACGGATGTGTTCTCATTTCGGTTTACCCTCTTCATGACTTGCCTCAGCTGCATCTGACGGTAATTTCATGTCGTATTGCATGTACAGGAGGATGTTGCATATTTTCATTGTGAGTACACAGGGGTCACAGTAGGACAGCTCTCCCATCATGAACTTGGAATGACAGGAAATCACATTGCTGGATGAGACCAAAACTTGAAAGTCAATGCTGATGAATCAGAGAAGAAATACAGGAGATTGTCTGAAAGAAGGAATGTGTTCCTGGAACAGCAAGACTTGATTGGACTCTGACTGATAACCTATGTAAAGAAAAGAAGGCATCCATGAAAGGGGGAACCCTGCTCAGTTATGAACAAGGCAATAACATTCATTCAATAAATATTTTCTGAGTGCCTACCATATGCCAGCAGTAAGCTCACATCCTAATTCAGGAGACAGGAAATAAACAAATGCACATATAACCAAATGTCAGGTAGGGATAGGTGTGTGTCCCAGGCAAAGGGTCTGTAGAGCAAAGGACAGCATCTCCTGTTCAGCAGCTATAGAAAGATGTGCTCATTCCAGTTTTGCCCCAGATTTGGGAGGCGTGCTTGGACCCACAGCCTCAAACCTATGTCTAAAGCAATTACTGGTGATATTCTGACCTCCGAATAGTCCTTCTGTTGATTTCTTTTTGTGTGACTTTCATGAAGACATACATAGAGAAAAGAACATGTATCAAGCATGCATGGCTCAATGAATTTTCCAAACTGAGCACACCTGTCTCACCCTGAATCCCACCTCATGGCCCGTTAGCCCTTCTTCCACCACAGATTAACCACTACACCAATGCTAACACCATGGATTTTTTTTTTTTTTTTGCCTGATTCCGAACTTAATGTAAATGGAAATACATACTGTTTGGCTTCTTTTACTCAATATTATGTCTATAAGCTACATTCATATTCTTGTACGCATCAATGGTTTGTTCTTTTTTCATCGTTGTGTATTTCATTGTAGGAGTATATCACAATTTATCTATTCCATTTAAATGGACATCAAGGTCATTTCCACTATTCTTTTGATAAATTATTTTTTTGTTTAAGTTTGTTAGAGATAGTTTCTGATGTTTGCAACTAAGAATCCTGACTGACACATTTTTGCTTTAATTCTAAATTTTTATTGAGTGGGAAAGTGACTGAAGATTTTCTGCAGAATTTCTGTAGAAATTCTTTTATTTTTTTTTTTAACAATGCTATGAAAGCATGGACTTTCTCTTCCTCAGCTATTTGGCAAGGAACATCACTCACTCTATCTCAACAGTGAGGTCAAATGATCAACAATAACATTCTGTGTAGATAAAACTCTGAGTTCCTGGCTTAAATACAGTAATTTCTGGAATAATAGATATTACTTGGGGATCTCTTTGGTTGCTACACAGATTGGTTAGAAGGTTTTCTCTGCAGGAGCCAGTGAAATGACCACTTCACGGTTTGTGTCTCAGCAGTTACAGTGGTTCACATTTTGATTGTGCAATAAGAGAGGTTTTGAGATTGTGGTTTTGGTTTTCTTCAGAGTCCCCGGGGCCCTAGCTGCTGCTCTCAGGAACACTGAAGAGCATTGTTAATAGGCAAACACAACCCAGTGAAAAAGAAAATGATAGACTCAGTTAAAAGAGAGTCATACCAGTTATTCTTCAGTTACTAGGATCTTTCCATTTTTCAAGCACACAGGAATGCCCCTCATGCAGGGTCCACCCTGTCCAAGCAGGGCTGTAGGAGAGAAGAATGTACCACTCTGCTTTTTCATCATGTTCTTCTTTGGCCGAGCCGTATCAATTGTGGAGGCCATCATTCATGGCCTGACTTTGGAGCAAAGAGTTGGGCCAGCCAGTAATTATTCCCCTTGGTACACCACCCAGACACTTGTAATAACCATGGGCAAGTACTCACTGAGTATTTATTATCTGTACCAGGTACTGTGCCAAGGAGTCTTTGCACATGCCCACTCCATTAAAGGCCGATTTGTCTGGTAGGGCTCTGCATACCATTCTCTCATCCTTCCCGCAATTAACCTCTCTCTTCCCTACATGATCAGTTTCTCCCACTCTCCTGGATCATTTCCACGAGCAGTCATTTCTCCCTCCAGGCACATCTCATTCCCTAGCTCTTCCACAGCGCAACTTCCTGAAAGAATTACAGTCCCAGCTTCACTTCCTCAGCTCTTAGTTTTAGCTCAACCAACCCCAGCAGACCTTCCTCCTCTCCATGCCACCGAATCTGATGGTCTCAAGGTCATGAGCAACCTCCTTTGCTAATTCAAAAGTTACCTCTGTATCTTCATCTTACTGACTTCTCAGTTGCCTTCGATGCAATCAACCACTCCCTCGGTAAAGTCTTCTTCTCTCCCAGTTTCTATGATGCCACTTCACTTTTCCTTCTACCTAACCAGCTGCATTGTCTCTGACTTTTTGTTGGCTTCCCTTTCTGTCTGGTCTCCAAATGTTGGAATGACTGGAGACTGTCTAGATCTTTTTATCCTGTCCTTCTCTCCCCTCTCTCTAAGTGAGCTCATCTGATCTCATGTTCTTCTACATACTGATACTATTCAAGTGTAAAATATCTCCCCTTGATACCAGTGACCTCTCCCCCAACTCAGGTCCCTCATCCCACTGTCTGCTCTGCATCCCCAGGAATGTCTAAGAGGCATCTCAAATTCAGTATAGACAGAAAAAGCTCTTCCCTGCCCCAGTTTTGCCTCCCCATCTCAGTAAACAACACAAATACGCACCCTCATGTTTAAGGCAAACATTTGAAAGTCATCTTAAAGTCCTCTGTCCCTCACTTTCCCAAGCAAATCATTAGCAAGTCCTGTCAGCAACAGCTTCATGTCCACAGCTAATTCTAAGAGTCTTTTATTCCTTTCAATTTGACAAATCAAAAGAAAGTTCGAAAACAGGAGGGAAACACCCATGTTTTCTCATAATCTCATAATCGGAATTTTAATAGCTGCACATTGTCTCACTGAGTGGACCTATCCTAATTTCCCAATGTTATATCTTCAGTTCTTCTCATATTTGACTTTTATAAACAGTTGTTCAGTGAATATCTGCATGCTCATATAAGGGTTTTATTTTTGGTTTTAAAATAGAGAAGCTGAAGAGCACCTGGGTGGCTCAGTTGATTAAGCATCCAACTCCTGCTTTCAGCTCCAGTCATGGTCTCAGGGTCATGAGATCAAGTACCATGTTGAGATTCTCTCTCTCTCTCTGTCTCCCTCTGCCCCTCCCACCTCACCCTCAACCCGTACTCTTTCTCTCTCACTCTAAAAGAAGAGAGAGAGAAATAAGCTAATATTTTTTTCAATAGAAGATCACTACTCAGTGATTGACTTAGCAGAGAAGAAACTAATATCTAAAACCTACTCCCCACAATTCAAAACCAGAGAAACCAAGAGGGGGGAACTGATGTGACCTCCCAAGGTCCTATGGCCAGGAAAGGCAATGAGACCTTTGAGGCAAAGGCCACAAGGAAAGGGAGACTCAGGCTAGTGGTCCAGATATAACATGGTGGATTCTTGGACTCATCACGTGGCTGATGTCGAAACACCTCTGGACCCTGCCACTCCGTCCTGGGAAGGATGCTGTTGTTCTGGGAAGGATGAATGAACATGACAACATAGGTATCTGAGCTGGAACCTTAAGAGCCAAAATGTGGAGATATTAATAAGCAGCACTGAGGCATGTGATTATGTTTCAAAGAGCTCCTGTGGCAAGTGCTGGTGCTCATAGGGACCTCAGTATGACCCTGGACATGGATGCTCTGGACCGTTTTCAAAAGTAGAACAGGTGCTAATAACAGAAGCAACAATAACTGAGCCTGGAGGTTCTGCTGTGGACTAATCCGATTCCCTTCCTCTCTGACTCTCTTTGGATTGAATAAAGCACCTAGTATTCTTGACCAATAAAGGGGGTGATGGGAAGTCTCAAAAAGTAAAGACTCAACTTCCTGCTAATGAGCATTGGAAATTCAAGTAACCAACTAGAAAATGGGTATTTGCACCCTACCCCCACTCTACTGTGGAGCAGGCTTGCAGGTTAAATGTGGGATTCTTTTCTGAGGCTAGATTCCTGGAAAAAGGATTATGGATTCAAAGGGCATAAACATTGTTATGACTCTTGGCTAAAAGTACAATTTTTTTCAAAGGGATGCACTAATATCTACCATTTATTTCTCTATACTCTCTCCAGCAATGAATAATTAAATGGATTTTTTTTAAAACAAGAATTCTGGAGAGAAGCAATCAGTGTGAGAAGCAGCGACCCACAGAAGGGTCAGTGCACTTGTGAAGTCAGCAGCATTTTGAAACCCACTCATTGCCACTGGTTTCGAAATGTACATTCCCAGGCTGCCTCCCATGTGCCTTGTCCACTCTCTCAGGGCTCCCCTTTTGCACCACGCCCATCGGATTCTCAGCCCCTTGCCCTCCTTTCTCATGCTCGTTAAAGCCAGCACAGGAGCAGATACGACATCGGTCACTTACCTCTTCGTGTGGCTCTAAATCAAAGTCTAATCTCTCAAGCACATTCTTGCGGATCTTAAAAATTTAGGAATGAAAAGCTAAGGGAACTTTGAGCTTAGATGTCCCAGACTGAGAATCCAGCAAAAGCTGGACCTTTGACTCGAAGGGCAAAGGACCTCATTATAAGGCTGTGATTTGAGAAGCACCAAGAGGCCAGAGCTTCAAAGCCGAGACCCAGAAGGTGGAGTTGGCAGGGAGAGGACATGAGCAACCTAGGGAGACTCTGAGCCCACCAGAGGAATAGAGTGGTGGGAACCAAACTCCAGATAAGGAGCTCAAAGTGGAATACCCAAAGCTGAAAACACACTTGATTGATGTCAGCATTTCGCCCAAAGCTGCTCCAAGGTGAGCAAAGCTCACTTAAGATAGAAACCTGAAAGTTGTTCTTTATGCCAAAAAATAAAGAGCAATTTAATAAATACTTGTCAATTATTTTTGCATCTAATGCATGTGGAGCATGAATCGTTTTAATCTTTTACAGCCATGACACAAAAGCTTTCAGTCCTGTTCATGGTTCTATCCTTGCATAAGTCTGGGCAAGCCTTGCAATCTGGCTGGCCTTGACTTTTATTTATGAGCTAGAGAAAATCACGCCCTGCCTAATGGCCTGAGGAGCTGGTGTGGATGAGGAGGTGAACTGGGTGTTCAAGTTGAAAGGCAGATGTGGTCTTTGGTGGTTGATGCCAAGCATTACTTATGGTCAAGGTCCAACCTTGAGGAGCTCAAGATTAAATAGGGAGAACCAAATGCCTTGTGCTCATTGTCTCATGACATGGATGTGTAGTTTACAGCCCGCTTCCAAGATTTGTAAGATACTGGTGGGAATATAACACAAACCCCATAGAGAGTAAAGGGCAAAGGAAACTTAAAAATAAGAAGCAGGAAATAAATGATATTTAATTTGGACATAAGCCCCCAATGCATCTGGAGGAAAATCAACAAAACAGATATCAATGGAAACCTAGAGAGATGAGCCATAATTACTCTAAAAAGATATGCAGACAGGAAATTGGATAGGAGCTTACAATGTTGTTTGGGGCTGCACAGATGGCCTTTTGTGCCTGCAAAGGGAAATGAGTTTATCTCTAAATAATCAAATGGAATTGTAGATAAAATCAGGCTACAGTTTGCCAAAAGCCATCTCCCCATGGCTGGGGTTTTTATATACCACAGGTCAGTCCATGATCCTTGCAGAGACATGGGTGCAAGTAAAGAGGGTCAGGTCTACAGTCAGATGTCTTCATGGGGTCTTTGCCTTTGGCTAGCTGAGCCACATTAAATGTGTTCTAATTTGTCTAACCAATGGGTTTAGTTCAAGAAAATGGAGAGAAAAAAAATCTTCCATTCAAGGTCGTTGGAAGGACTACAGATAAAGTATATGAAGTTCTCGGCATATGCAAAATAGCAAATAAATGTCAGTCAGTAGCAGCAACATGAGTAGAAATCAAAGTGGACTCCTGAGTTTTCAAACTCATCCATCATGGAGTCTTTTTCTGCCCTATATGCTGCCACAGTCATGATCCCTGCACCTGCACTCCTCACTGGCAGCCAGTGGAAGCTCTGGAATTGTTCCATAAGATGAGCTGGGGAGATGATGGAGACGGGGTTCAGGAGGTGGCCAACTACTAGGAGAATGGGCTGGAGCTGAGCTTACATAGTGGAAGTGATCACTAGCTGCCTGGCTCACCAGCTGATACCAGTGACTACAAATCCACCTAGAGGGTTTCTTAGAATAATAGACTCAAAATCTAGGATATTTTCACCTTTAAACAATCCATTTTTTCAGTAGCAAAGTACGGCACTTTCTTAGTGTCTTCCTTCTATAAATTATGGTGGAATGCATTTTCAAAACACGCTTTGCCAATTATTTTTCAAATGTTGTTTTATTTTTTTTTAAGATTTTATTTATTTATTTGACAGACAGAGATCACAAGTAGGCAGAGAGGCAGGCAGAGAGAGAGGTAGAGGCGGACTCCCCACTGAGCAGAGAGCTCGATGCAGGGCCCCATCCCAGGACCCTGGGATCACGACCTGAGCCGAAGGCAGAGGCTTAACCCACTGAGCCCCCCAGGTGCCCCTCAAATGTTGTTTTATATAATAGTTTTAATCAGATGTTTTGCCAACTATTTTATGTGTTTATTCATATGATAATTTTGACGACATGCTTTGCTACACACTTGTTGCAAGTGGTTCTAAGAAAAGCCGTTAGAGATTGGGGCCCTAGCACCCACCAAGTCACCCAGTGGCACCAGCACAAACTCCCAGCTCCAGAGGTAGTTCCCAGGAAAGCAGGAACCTATCGGGACAATAGCCTTGATTCTGATACCAAGGTTACCAAGGGGACCTGGGTCTTTTGTAGCATTCTCAAAACAGAATGATAGCTGTGCCCATCAGAACCTGCAGAGCCCTTGAACAGTGAGGGAGGGAAGCAAGATGAGGTAGGAGCAGGCTGGTGGGAAGATCTTACCTCCCTGACTTTCCCTATCCTTGAGCACTTCATGCTGAAAACTGATTACACCAGACAGTCTCTGGATTTGTGCTAGATGTCGACGCTGTGGATGAGTCAGGGTCTCTTGCCCTCCCCCCAAAACTGTCCCCATGTTGAATGGCGCTTTGCCCTCTGTTCCCTTACTTCATTGATTTCATACAAATGTAACACAGCCTTTGGGTCAGAGGACTTTTCAGAAAGGGAGAATCAAAACTAAAGCCTCTGGGAACACAGAGAAAAAGAACAATTAGAAATTAGAAAAATAGATCAAATATTGCATTATAAGAAACTGGAGAAGAAAAAAATGGAATTCAGAAATTATAAGTTATGACTGACTTCTCAAACACTGGTAGAAAACTTGAAGCCAGAGTGGAGAATATAAAGAAATTAATAAATGGTCACTATTTTAGCTAAGTTGAGGAAGAAGCACGAACTTCAAAAGAAAATAATGTTCCGAGATGAACACAAGGCCCGTTCAAGATGTGGAGGAAATTAGGAGCAGAGAGATACATGCAAAGGGAGACTAGATGGTATTTTAAAGAGAAGTGGGACTCAAATAAAAGTTCTCTCTCTCACACACACACACACACACACACACACACACACACAGATAAAACCCAAATATTTAGTGATTTCCTTTTCCTGTGGTCTGCTTTAGAATTCACCCCAAAGCCATTTGCTTTTGTGGTTATTCAGATTTTGTTTCTCTTCTTTCCACCTCCTACTGTCTAGTCCCTAACCCCCAGAGTTGGGGGAGAATAAGGGAGAGGAAGTGAAACTCAAATCTGTGTTTTACCCCCTGCTGGCCTTTTGGCTGAGCGATGTGAGGAGTTAAAGACATGTCTGGGGCTCCAGTGTGGTTCAGAGAATGTGTTGGTGCTGTTTATTTTTGTTTTTAGCTGCTCTAACTCAGATGACCCTAGTTTACCACATCAAGAACTGACTGGGCAGGAAAGAGAGAGACTCAACAAATGTTGAGTTGAATGGCTCAACTCCACGTTGCTCCTTCTCTTAAGCATTCCTCAGTGGAGTCCAAGCAACTTCCCAATACAAACTCCATGCTAAAAGCTGATTAATCTGGTTGTTGATGATGTGCTCATCATTGGCGGGGTACAAAGTGGTCTAAGGTTTATACCATCAAAAGGTTTTATAACATATTCTTTACTGTCAGCAGCAGCAAGGGAAATAGGAGGAAGTCTAAGATACTCAGGAGCATAAGCTGTTTCCAAATATTTCAACAGTAAGTATTTGCTTACCATCAAGAAGCATGGCAATTCTCAATTCGTTAAAGCAGCCAGCACACCCTCAACCTGGCGGTGCCCAGGACACTTCTTTAGCCACTAGTTCATGTCCCTATTTATACATGTTAGTAATAACCTGCCTTCTTTTGATAATTCTCAGTATTTCAGATCATCTACTCACTTGGTCTACCCTCCAGTCATTCAGAGTTGGGTTTTACTATGTTTTACAAAACTATGTAACAAGGCAGGAAGAGGTATGTTCATCTCACATTGACTGTTCCTTTCTCTTTGTTTAACTTGGAAAGGACCCTCCCCACCCCTTCCCCCAAAAAGCAAAATTCTATCCAGCTAGATGACTTAGGGCTGGATGAAAAGATGAAAAGACAAGTGTCTCTGAGGTCAGTGAGGGCTGCAAATGTGATTTGTAAGAGAAGAAGAGATCCAAGAAGTTGGAAAACCCAGATCAATGTGGAAAGCCTCTTCTCTTAAAACATGGATTCCAATTCTACTCTAATTCCGTACCGAGCTGGGTATAACCATCAGGAAATGTAAAGTCCCTCTAGGCCATGTCTCATAACCTGGGGGAAAACCCTACCCACCAGCATTCATCTGGAGAGGCACCAGCCATGTTAGGCTCCCAAAGAGCCCGACACCTTGGGTTTTCTGAGAGAATCCCACGTTACACAGGAGAGATACGCTTCTTGCCTCTACCCTTGGTAATAAGCATTTCTTTATTTTATTTTATTTTATTTGTTTATTTGACAGACAGAGATCACAAGTAGGCAGAGGCAGGCAGAGAGAGAGGAGGAAGCAGGCTCCTGGCCAAGCAGAGAGCCCGATGCGGGGCTCGATCCCAGGACCCTGGGATCATGACCTGAATCGAAGGCAGAGGCTTTAACCCACTGAGCCACCCAGGTGCCCCGGTAATAAGCATTTCTTTAGAGTCATCAAAGAAGATAAGTGTGTGTGTGTGTGTGTGTGTGTGTGTGTCCTTTGAAAACTTGACATCTGAAAAAGGAAGCAAAGAGAAAAGAAAGGCATAGTATATATCAGGAGTCTCACATTTTCATAGCCTCTTCATCTGTGAAACTACTTTCCACTGAGTTCATGTTTGCCTGACTGACAATCAGTGACTGACAGTCAGTGGACTGACCACTCTATCCCAAATTCAACTCAGTAACTTGGGCTGACCACTCTACCCCAAATTCAACTCAGTAACTTCTTCATCTTTGACCAAGAGACATTTTTAAGAAAAGTCCCATAAAAGCATAACATTTTGATATGGCAAAGGCAATCAATACCTACATAAAACTGATAAACATGCATGATTCAAAGAAAGACATTTTCCTCTATGTATTATCTACTATTGAACTTAACATGGTTTATAAATCTTTGTGGTCAATGAACCACCTCCTCTGATTTTCATCCATCCTCTTCACTATTCTTGGAAGGATGGGTCATATCCTGGGATACTTCTCCACAATCTCACCACCAATAAGTCAAGGATTCAGGTTAGGGCAGGTTTAAAAAAATCAAATTCAGTTATTCAAGCACAAATACGTGACTACATGATGACCTTCTGGCTGGTATGGTCACTAGGTTCTGGGCTAAGCAATCCTCAGAGAGAATAGGGAGTACCAGGTTGGCGGACATCCCTATAAGACTTGGCAAGGCAGTGAAGACCAAGTTCCATTTTAATCCACTCACCATCCATCTCTCATTCTCCTTCGCCAAGCCATTTTTGTCTTCTTCATACATTCTCACCTAGCTTTCCCTAACCCTGCATCCTAAACAATCCAAATTCACTCCTTGACCTCCCTTCCTCCATGAAAATAAAGAATAGATAAAAACTGTAGATGAGATGTTTCTCATGAATGTTAATTCTTATTTTGAACTTGGAATCAGCACAATGAGCCATTGTATACGTAAGTATGCCCCCAAATCAGCCAGTGAGATAGACAATACCTAGAGCCATAGATAGGCTATCCAAACAGTCCTTCAAATGAATGTTTATTCATTCTTTCAATCTACAGCAGGAAGCCAAGGGCTGCACTTCATCCCAGAGGGGGGATGCTGAAATACTGAACGAACTGCATGCAGGTGTCCAAGCTTCAGGAAATTCTAATTGAAACACTGACTGAAAAAGTCCATCCTACTTGCATACATCGAGCTGTTGTTTAAGCCCTTTTTCACATGCAATGAGCTCATATTCGGAATGTTTTGACTCAACATGCATAAAGGCTTGGCAGAAGCTTTTGGGGAGGAGCACTCTGTCGCAGAAAGCAAGAGAAAAACAAGGCTGGGGCTCAGCACATTCTCTCGGAGCACACAGGCCTTCATGGGCCAGGGTTTCTGTTATTAAAAAAGCAAATAGAGACTCTCTCCTCTCAATGCAGCACTAATTCCCAGCTTCCAATAAGTCAACAGACACTTTTTCCATGACTTCTGACTACAGAGTGTCTCAAGAAAGTATATATTTTATATACTAACACATGTTCTAAGAGGTAGAATAATTAAACATGAACTGCTATCTGTTTTGGTTATGTTCAAGTCACAAACGTTTAAAATGGCCATCATTTCAGAGTTGACCACATGCAAGATATATATTGCTTTAATAAGTTTATTTAACATCTGGGAGGGATACAATTTTGCAAGGACACACTATTCTGGAGAGTTTATTAAGGTGGTGCTCACAGGGCCTGGGGTTGTTAGCTCTGAGGCTATTAGAGCTGGTACTCACCAGCATAAATGCCCACAGACTTGCTCTCAGATTTCAGTGCCTCCTGAGAAAGCCCCTGGAAGGGACTATGAACACAGTCCATGCATAAAGTTTTCATCCTCAAAAAAGCCAGTCATTCTAGGGCACCTGGTTGGCTCAGTTGGTTAAGCATCTACCTTCAGCTCAGGTTATGATCCCAGGGTCAGCAGAAAACCTGCTTCTCCCTCTGCCACTGTCCCTGCTTGTGTTCATGCTCTCAGTCTCTCTCTCTCTCTCTCTCTCTCCCTCTCTCTCTCTCTGTGTCAAATAAGTAATTAAAATCTTAAAAAAAAAAAAAAGAAAGAAAGAAAGAAAGTCTCTGTATTCCTGTGTTTCAGTTGAACCAGGTTAAAGAGCTAGAATGGTTGCAATGAATGGACTGCACAGAACACCAGGCTGAGTGATATTCACTTTATTTCTCCATTAATGGGGAATTCAGTAAAGTTTTAAAAGTCTCTTTGGGGATATAAGTCCAGCAAGAGTGAGGAAGACGGATTCAAGGGAGCAGACAATGTAGGGAGATGGAGAGAGCAGATCAAGGCCTCGATGTGTACAATGTTGGTGAGAACACAAAGGAAGGGAAGAAAAGAAGGGACACTTAGAAGAACTGACAAGCCTTGATTCTCAGCAGAATTCCAAGCAGGGGTCTTGAAATTTATACTAGTGGGACCGGCTTAGTCACATGTCCACCTAGAACCAATGGCAAGGAAGGACAATGACCAAGGAGTCAAACATGCTGATCCAAGTCACATGCTCCACCCTCTGAATCAGATTCTGTCGAGACAAATGGATCCCCAAACTGAAATGAGGACTAATGGGAAAAAAAATAATAGAAGCTGCAGGATCAACCCCAAATATCTATTATATATTGTTTGGCTGAATCCTTTTCTCTTTTTTCCCATATTAAGTTTATGAGTACCATTAGATACAATGATTAAGTGGTTTGCCCAAAAGTTTCAAAAATGTATTATACAGAAATCAGAATTTCTATCCTTACCATAGTGTTGAGAAAATAAAGCAAGTGTTTTAAAAAAACTTTTGAGGGGCACATGGGTGGCTCAGTCATTAAGTGTCTGCCTTCAGCTCAGGTCGCAATCCCAGGGTTCTGGGATCAAGCCCCACATCAGGCTCCCTGCTGGTTGGGAGGCCTGCTTCTCCCTCTTCCACTCCCCCTGCTGTGTTCCCTCTTTCACTGTGTCTCTCTCTGTCAAATAAATAAATTAAATCTTAAAAAAAAAAAAAAAAAAAAACTTTTGAAAGGGTATGAAAAGTAGCTAAAGTGAATAGATTCAAATTCTACACAAATGCAACAAGTTTTTGCCCCTGAAATATATTTTCAGCAGCATTCCCTAAAGCCAGGTGAAGTCCAAGGTTGCCATGTTCTGGGCACTTTCTCCCTCAATTCAGTTGTGGGCTGGCTTGGTGATTGGTAACCCTGTTATATGAGGCCACTTGTCATTCTCGCATCGATGATGAGTGGTATGACAAGGTTGGTGTATCTCTGAAAATTATTTAAAAATGACTCCAAATCACCCAGTTCTGATTTTTCCCCCCTACGCTATTATATAATAGTCTTTAGCAACCAACGGTGTATGCTACTGAGAAGCATTTGACAACAAGTGTCTTAGATTCAAAACATTACTTTGTAGAAAGAAAGGCATCAACCAGCACACAGACCCAACCTAATTTTGAATGGACTTAATTTCTGGATTCTAGACACTGCCTCACAATGCTATTAAAAACAGCAAGAGCAATAAAACTTCAGAGGCTAAGCCCACAAACATGGACTAACAGAGTTCCTAAGGAAGGGTATCTGCACGGCATTTCTAAACTTTGAGCTGTCTGGTTGGCTGGCTAAAGCAGATGATCTCATAGCAGGAATGATTTTCAAAATAATCAACACTGGGGTGCCTGGGTGGCTCAGTGGGTTAAAGCCTCTGCCTTTGGCTCAGGGTCCTGGGATCAAGCCCCGCATCCGGCTCTCTGCTCAGCAGGGTGCCTGCTTCCTCCGCTCTCTGCTTGCCTCTCTGCCTACTTGTGATCTCTGTCTGTCAAATAAATTAAAAAAAAAAAAAATTCAACACTGACCAATCAGGGCAGACAGCCAACCAACGTAAATGGTCACTGATTCGGACATGCTACTTTTCCTCACAAGCTAAATATCAGACCCGCTCCACAGGCTGGGCAGATCTGAAGAGGGAAACCAACACAAGACTGTGTTGAAACAAGAGAAGGCTGCTCTGAATGGCAAGATGAAGAACCATCCCACCCCTCCTAAGTCAATGGAGCCAACATGTTCCAAGGAGGAGGCACTGATGAAAAGAAAAAGGGAAAGAAGTGGAAGAAGAAGTAAGAGATGGGTGGAGATGGACTAGGATAGAGAATAAGCAGGGGAAGGAGGGGGGATGAATAGAGAAGAGCATGAAGGAATGGGGACATGGAATAATAAACAAGGAACAAGCAAGAACAGTGAAGGAGACTGAGGAAAGGGGAGACTAGAAATTCAGACATTTCGAGGAGGAAAAAGAATAATGATGAAAGGGAAAACAGAAAAAGGAGAGGTGTTAGATTATCAATGAAAAACCGTAGTGTTTATGTTTGACCATTGTCTCTCACATTATGTGACATAGGGGTCAGCAAACTTTTCTGTAGCGGAGTAGACAGTGACTATTTAAGCTTTGTGGATGGTATAGTCATTGTTCAACTACACAATTCTGGTTGCATGGAAGCAGTCCCAGACAGTAAGTACACAAAGGGGCTTGACTGGGTCCCAGTGAAACTTTACAGAAACAGGCTTTGGGCCAGATTTGGTCCATGGGTCATAGCAGGCTGACTCCCACAGACAATGGTGGTTCTGACATTTCTGGTACCTCCACAGTGCCTAGCATAGATCCAGGCATAAAATTCTAGAAAATATAAGAACCTCCCAGAACAGCCATTTTACAGGCCCAAAAAATGATCAAAATGGGAGCCACTCTCAATAGCATTTTGTAACTTTTAACCTACAAAATGGGAGTTTCCTGTATTCAACCTATTTGTTACCCAGCCCATATGACATCCCTGTGGGCTCTCTCTCCTAAATAGATCCTATAACAATGTACACAGAAGAGAAGCACTAGGTGGCTGATTCAGAGCTACATTCACTACTGACTGTTAAGTTTTCAGATTGGCAGAGTTCTCCATCCCCTGCAGGTAATGACTCCACAGTCCCAGTACTGCTTCAGACACCAGCACCAAAAACTAAATAAATAAATAAAATTTTTAAAAAACAAAACATTTTTTGTCGCTTTAATGCATACCCTCCCCCATTTCCTCACCTCTGACTCCTAGACTGTCCCACAGCTTGACTGCAGAGCCAGGTTCTTCAACCACGCAAACTGGCCTATGGTACTTGAGAATGGCTTTGGCAATGGGAGGTGACAAGATGTAGCCAAGGGGCGCTCCCCAGGAGTCGAAGCATACTTAGCTCTCAAGCTCAGTATCAGAGAGGTAGGAGCTGACTCTCACCTCAGGCTCAGACTTCTGACAGTGACCTCACATTCTCTTGTTTTGTGATTGGGAAGAGCACCTTGCAGCCTCAGGATTGCAGGAAGTTCCTGCTCGGGAACTGGTTGGGGAAGCCAGAGCCACTATTCCACAGCCTCTGAGGCAATGTGCAGGACATGTGAGGTTGATCTGGTGGCTGGTTTTCTTTCATTTATGTTCATCTCCTGCCTGGCACCATGGCCATCCTTCCGTTTGTTTTGGCTCCTAACTTCAACCATTCTTCAGCCACCAGGGGTTTTTGAAGTCCTTCTCACATCATTTCCCAGGGTAGTGCAAGCCACTTTGTGAATTACCAGAGTTAAGAAGTGGTCATGAGGGATATTGTCTTGAAACCACATGAAGAGAGATGCGGCCACACAATTGCCTGTAAGTAAAGCTTGATGATACCAAACATTCAGAAAAGGAAAATCTAGCACGGGTCTACCATGATCACCTGCTCTGCATTCCAAGTTCCAAGGGGAACACACAGCTCTTGCAGGAAGGGAAACCTAATGTGTTACTCTCCAAGTAAATAAAACGCAGAAACACTTTTGTAGGCATTTTGGCTTTGTAGAAAAAAAAGCTCAGATTGTATTTAGGAATGAATGAGTACGCATGGGTGTGTTTGCATAAGCATATTTGCTTCGAAACATTTTCTAGTAACTGCTGACAACAGCAACCCTAGGCCACCAGACACCAGCTCTCCGCATCTTGAAATGGACAATTTGCTCCCCAGAGCACCAGCTGTTATGCTCCACAGAGTCATTCCTGGCCTCCGCAGTCTCTGAAATCTGCATATCTTAACTCTTCCTCTCTGGCCTCATCTGTCTCCCCAGCTTCCCTGCTCCTGTCACGCAAAGTTACTCAATACCCAGAAGGAGCTAACCAGAGCCAAGGAACCACGTTCCCACGGCTCCCATCTTGCCACTCACTTAGTGTGGCTAGGTTCCTCTGCACTGCCACCCTGGGGCACAGACAGGGAGAGATCTCCACATTTAAATCCCCAGCTTTGGGAACCAGATCATTCCTCCTCCTTTGTCCTGTACCAGTCACTGCTGCACCTGATTGAACCCCTTCCCCACACCCTGCTCTCTATAGCCCAGAACATGTTGCTTCTCTTTGTGACCAAATTTCACAGCAGACTGTATGCAATTTAGAAATATCACCAGCAATGCTTTAACTTTTTCAATCTATTTAGAGCTCAGGTTGAAATTTACCAAACTAGGGGTGCCTGGATGACTCTGTCGATTACGCATGTCTCAGGTCATTCTGGAATTGAGCCACACATCAGTCTCCCTGTCAGTGGGGGGCCTGCTTCTCCCTCTCCTTCTGTCCCTCCTCCCTGCTCTCTCTCTTTCTCAAATAACTAAATAAGATCTTTTAAAAGAGAAAAAGAAATCTACCAAACTAACTCTTTTATCTGCATTATCTTCCATAGTCCTTGCTCTTTGGGGCTTTATTTCATACCATTTGATCCTGTATAGGAAACAAGCTTTGTTTAAGACACTCAGATTAAATAAATCTAGTCTCTCTATCTTCCTCTATAAAATAGTGATGACACTGATTTCCTGCCTCTCTAGGAGTAAGGAAATCTATATAAAATTCCTAGCATAGAACCTGATTCACAGCTGCTGCTCAACAAATGTTAACAGCAACTGTCCCGCCACCAGCAGTGTGACTGAGATAAATTCAGATCAGCAAGTCACACCCTGGAACGACACTTCCCAACCTTGGGAGCAGAGTGTGGTCCCCTAGAGAGCTCTAAAAATTACTTGTATGGGAGCCATCATCCCCTCCCCAGCCGGGGTGCTGACCTCCCTTGTTGTTTGTTTGGATCTCAGGCATTAGCATTCCTAGACTGCAGCCCCCGCCACCAGACCAGACATCTGGTTTCCTTCCTCTTGCTTCTCTCTCTGCTTTCCACAAGTTTGGGGGCAATTTGTTACACAGCAATAGACAACCAGTACATTCCTCATATCATAGCATGGCACGGTTATGTCTCTTTCAGACAGATTTCCATTTTTGTGTGACTTGTTTCCCAGGAAATAAGGTGGTCATTAAATTTGCATGACTGATAAATTTGTGTCCGGTTCTATGATTTTGATGTGTTGGCCTGCTCTGTTAATTGTAGTAAAAAGAAAAATGCATGCCTGAGGCCACTGGGCAAGGGAAGGAGGGGCACCTGTGCTACTCTGCACCCTGGCCCAGGATGCATGGGCAGGAGCATCCCACCTACAAGTTCCTGAACCTGCAGGAGCCCTCAAAGGATCTGAAGTCAGTGACTGACAGGGCAGCTCAGACCCTTCTGTGGACTGAGCTCATTAGAGGGCTGGGCAGGGTCCTGAGCAACCTGCTCCGGGAAACCACCACCCCCATCATATACCCACACCCGAGAACAACCCACTGGATCCAGGTGTCCATGGGGAACATGCACCAAGCTGCCACCCATCTATCCATCCATCCATCCACAGGGAGAGGAGAGGCACACTGCACCGCAGGCCGGCTCTACCAGGCTGCCTGCCCCTAACAGGCCATCACCAGTGAGGCTGAGCTGCCTCACTGCCACCCGCCTCACATGCCACCTGCCTCACATGCCACCCGACATGGCAGGGCCCACATCACCCGCAGGACCACCCACTCTGACATCGGCAGGACCAAGTGCATCTAGTGTGGCTTCTTCCAGAAGGCCTGCCCTGTGGGCCGCATTGTTGAAGGCCCCAACCTCGAGTTCTCCATGGAGGTCCACCAGGAGCTGCTGCACAACGGGGAGAAGTGGCTCAAAAACAGGGCTTCAGGGGAGGCCAAGATCACGGCCAACATCCAGGCCCACTACCTCTGCTGTGGCTGCCCTTTACCTAGTGGCCCGCAACCCTGGCTGCCAGATAAAAAAGCTCTGTCCTCCCCCCACAAAAAACCAATGCCATCTTTAAGCAGTCATTTCCTCTCATCAGTGGGGCCATCCTGAAGCTTCATCTCTCTTTTTTCAAAGATTTTATTGTATTTATTTATTTGACGAGACAGAAATCACGAGTAGGCAGAAAGGCAGGCAGAGAGAGAGGGGGAAGCAGGCTCCCCACTGAGCAGAGAGCCCGAAGCGGGGCTCGATCCCAGGACCCTGAGATCATGACCTGAGCCAAAGGCAAACGCTTAACCCACTGAGCTACCCAGGTGCCCCTGAAGCTTCATGTCTTAAGAAAGATGACCTCCCCTCTTAAGAATATTGGATAATCCTCAGTGGAAAGCTCGCCATGGAGCCTTCTTTGTGTTCACTAACCCCCTTCCTACCTGATCAGTAAACACAACCGCAGATGCCCATGCATTCCTTCTGTTCTTGGAACAGCTCCTACTTCTTCAGGACAGCTTAGCTGACTCAAAGTTCCCGGTGTTTCTTCTCTCCTGAAACAAACACCAATCAATACTTTAAAACAGTTGTGTACTTAGCATTTTTTAAAAGAATAACTACACATCCTAATAAACTGTTCAATTACATTCACCTTTCTATTTCATTAGAAATACATCTTTATATACTTATTGCTTTGGAGTATTATGATGAATGTGTGGCCTCTCACACACCCTGTACCAACTTACCATCATTATATTCATTATTTGATGTTCACATGCCTTTTTCTTTTTTTCCTGTCCTACAACTGGACTCAACAGACTTCCAGGAAATTCTAATTGCTTTGAGAAAAGAAAAATATGAGACACAACAGTCCAAGCTTCTTGTGTGTGTGCTGCAGAGAAGGGCCAGGACTTTAGCCACTCTTGCTTGGGGCCCATTTTTTGACAGAGCCAAGAAAGAAGTTGTCGTAGGGCAGGAACTCATGCTGATTTTCCTCATACGGCAGACTGTGTTGCTATAGGTTTTCGTCAGCCAGGGTCTCATAAGAAAAAAAGAGAGACTATTCCTAGAAAACCTAAAGGTAGGTAGTTCCCCAGCCAAGCAATGAGGCAGAAGCCCCTGGAGACACCCCTTCCTCAGGATAAGGCCACACAGCTTTACCTGGGCCCCTGAGAAGAACAGCAGGGCTCACGACTTCCTCAATGGCACCACCTGGACACCCAGTTCCCTCCCAGAGCTGCATTTCATTTCATTTCACTTATTTCTTTTTTTAAAGATTTATTTACTCATTTTAGAAAGAGCGAAAGAGAGAGAGAGCACAAGCAGAAGGGGCTGAGGGAGAGGAAGAGAGAATCTCAAGCAGACACCATGCTGAGCACGGAGCCAAATGTGGGGTTCGATTGCACGACCCGGAATTTTCAGTTTTCAAACCAAGATAGTCCCAGGCCAACTGGGATGAAGGGGTCACCCCATCACCAGTGACCTGACAGCAGGACCACTGAAGGAATTCATTGTTTCTGCACTCTGTTCAGTAGGCTGCTGGAGGACAAAATAAAAATATGCTTGAGATTTACATGGCCATCATTCATGTGAATTGAAGAGTCACACTGCAGTGTGGACAAATTCTCCAGCTTCTACAGCCAAGATAATGATGTGCAAAGCTGAAAGAGGCAGACCTGTTTAACCTAGAAAACACACAGCTGTAAACAATTTTCTCATTCAAAAAGCCCTGGTCTTCCAGCCTGGATTCTCTTCCCTATCTCCAAGGGTCCTAGAGAAGATAGGTCTGAAAAACCAGTGCCGGGTGGCAGATTCTCCAGGAGGGAGAGGTACAGAGAGGAGAGCCTTTAGAAGTCTTCTTTCCCCACAAACACCCTCCCTCCTTACCCACAAACTCCGTCCCAACTTCCACCTTTGCATGATCACAGGTCCTTTGAATTCCATAATCAGCCATTTCAATATAAGACTTATTTTTCCCTTTGAAACTTGAAAACTTGAAACACACAGAATATTATTTTACCCACTGTCTGTTCATCACACTGGTTTTTGCTGTGCAGCCATCCAGTTGAAACACAAATGAAGGTAAACCTTCTATTTAAATCCTTCTTCATGAAATTTTCCATTCATCAAATAACTGAAAGCCTAAACCACTGATCAGGTTGTAAAATTGTGATCAGGTTGTAAAATTGTGAAATTCTCTCAATTCTGAGAAGTAGTTTGAAATTACACTAAAAAATAACTTGCAGTCTCTTAGGAACAGACACTAACTGTGGTTTGTCATCCAATACGCAAAGAGCTACAGAGAAAATGATGACCTTGTATCAGGTCAACCCTTCCTTAGAGTTCTTCCCTTTAGGGTCAGGGGGCTGATCTCATCACCTCACATGGTCCCCTCATGGCCAGGAAGTACCCATTCACCTCCAAGTTTACATCCAAACACTAGTTTACCATAGCATACTTAATTGTGTTTTCTGAAAGAAGTACCTCAACATCATATTTTGGCCCAAGCTAACTACAAACATACAAAAGAAAAGGATCCCATATCATCTGGCCATTTATGGACATAGTACTTGGGGGGGAAAAAAACTTGAAATTCTCTGTCTCATACATGAAGAAAGTCCTCTGTAAGAGCTCTTGTTGAATTATAGCTGACAACAGCATGGACAGCCCAGTCACGCCACGGAATTCTTTCCAGATCCAGTTTCATAATTCACTCTCTCCCATGTGGCCTCTTTTATTACATTTAGAAGACTTTCCTTAATAAGGGTCACTTATGGGATCCTAATTGGGGATGTGAGATGGAAGAAGCTTAATAGCTATTCCAGGACTCATGACATTGTAGAAAACAAATGCTGAATTTTAAAACTCAAAATTTAGCACTGAGTGCAATTTCCATGAGACACTAGACGTGCTGCCCCAGGAAAGATGCTTGTTCTCTTTGAGCCTCAGTGTTTTCAATGGTCAATTGTTCAATGGGTTCGGTCATTTGCAATCATTTCTATTATTTTCTAAAGTCCCTTTTAGGTATTGTGAGAGATGGATGGATGGATGCATGGATGGACAGATAGGAAAGTGATGGATGAGTGGGCAGATAGATGGATGGGTTATGGGAAAACAATGTCTCCTCAAAATCCATTTGATGATGTCTTAACTCCCAGTAGCTCGGAATGTGGCTGTATTTGGAGGCAGGGTCTTTAAAGAGGTAATGAAGATACAGTGAGGTCATGTGGGTGGCCCCTGGTCTGTTAGGACTAGTGTCCTTATAAGAAAAGAAAATTAGGACACACACACACACACACACACACACACACACACACACACACACACAGAAGATGGTCATTTCTAAGCCAAGGACACAGTCCTCTTGAAAAAAAAAAGAAAAAAAACAACCCTGTTGACACCTTGATCTTAGACTTACAGCTTCCAGAAATATGAGAAAATAAATTTCTGTTGTTTAAACCAGTCTATGATACTTTGTTATGGCAGCCCTAAAAAACTAGCATAGGTAGATGGAGGGATGGAGGGATAGATAGACAGATAAATAGACAGACAGACAAAAGATAATCTGGGCCAGAGACACCTATTGTTAGTAGGTTCTGGTGTTTAAAGTGGGCAAACCAAATAAGAAACATCCCCTTTTGTAATGCTATCCTGGCAGAGTCAACAATCTCTGTGTAAATGTGTTATGTATTACAAACATTTTGGTTGCACTTCCAAAATATAAAACGATAATCAGCTGTGAACCTCACAGCCCCACTTTTTCAAGCTATAAACTCTTTCTACAAGCTCATGAGAAAATTATGAAAACAGGAGACTCCAGAGTCATGTAAACTTTTTATTGCCAACTAGACCTTGGGCCTGAGCCTTAGCTGATCTGGGCTGAACATGTACACAGAAAGGACTTCTTCTGCCCAGAAGCCTTGAGCAGCAAGACCAAAAGCAGTAGAGGAGCCAATTTGGCCTCCTCCCTAAGGCTCACACTTTCACCTTAGCCTAAGGTCTAACAATTTGAAAAAGTCAGGAAGGGTGAACCCAGAGAACAAGAGGAACAAGAGCTCTCCTCCAGAGAGCTGAGAGCAGGCTGGCCTGGGTTATCCTCCCCTGTGCCCTACTCTGTTCCTGCTTGGCTTTCCCAGAACAGGATGCTCCCACACGTAATACAGCCCTAAGCTCTTTGTACCCCTCGAGAGGCCTGGGAGCAAGATTCCAAATGTGAAGAGAAGGATCCAAGAAAGAAAGGCCAGAGTAAATGGCATAAATATGTACATGCCTTTAAACTCCCCTAAAATCTCCCCAGTAGTAGCCTCCCCCTTGATATGGATCACACTCCTTTTTCTCAATCATGGAGCTGTGAGAGTAGAGTAGAAAACAGAGGGAGCAACCTGGAATAACACTTTATGAATGCAAATAAGAGGTCATTACCAAGAGGTTTCACTACCAAGATGTCTATGTTTTTTCACTAGCAAATATTCAGGGCCTCTTCAGGCCAGGCACTGTTCTAGGTGCCCATCCCACTGGAGCTAATACTCTGGTCCTGGTAAGGAATGTGAGAACAAAGTGTGGCACCTGAGAGCCTGGCAATAATGAATTGTCTTACCTCTCTTCTGGACTCCACTACCCCTTCTTTGAATCATTCTTTTCGTGTTGTCTGACATTGGCATCCTCTGTCCATCTTTCCCTCTAAAGTCCTCTGGAAACAAGGCTATGTTTCATTCACTCGTGGGTTGTCATTAGCTCCCAGCCCAACACCTACTCACTTGCCAGTTGGTTAAATGTTTGTGGCAGGAAGAAAGGGAGGAAGGACAGGAGGGAATAGGGGAATTTCTCACGGCTTGCTCCGGAAGACTTCTTACATGTTCAAGGAAGAATCAACTTTCAGTGATTACTGGTTAATACATTTTGAACTCTCCACCTCACAACTGCCATACATGTATACTATGGACCAACCCAATGGAAATAGACGTACATTTTATATGTAAATGTCCTTTTGCAGAGCAGAGAATAAATCAGCCAGGGGCTCTCAGAAACAAACCATACTTCTGTATCACCAAGAGTGATGATCTCAGCAGCAGCAAACTAGGGTCTTGGGCACTGCATGTCCTTAACATGGGAGACATTCATTGGAGGGGCTTTCCCAAGTGTTATTTTCACAATCAGATTAATATAGGGGATTTTCCTTACATTTGTGTGGAAACATTTTATCCTGATGTAGAACATTCAAACTCCACCACTTACAAATAAGCTACAGCCTTTCCTCTAAATTGTCCCTTGGCCTTCGATCTTATCCCAGCTGAAGCAACAAGTACACTTAATTTTGTTTGGTTGTCCTTCTAATAGAGAAAGCACTTCAGGTCAAGAAACTGAGAGAATGTGAATGCTGACCCTACGTGTCTTTGATTATTTGTGGTTTCCTATGTACTTACCCTAGTGTAGACTTTCCCCCTACCCATTCCCTTAACCCCCAGGCGCTTAGGATTAAACCAAAGTATTGTTCTAGCCTTAAAGGAACGGCTTTATTACTTACTTAAAGCTATGAGAGGCCAACCAGATTTCAACAACCACAGAATTCCATCAGGAGTCCACATTTCTCAATCACAAGTCTGAGGAGCTTTCCCGGGGCCGTCAGGCACAATGCTGCCTCCTCAGAGGGCCCATGGGCCACCCGAGATGGCTGGTTGTCTGTGTCACCCTTTTTTTTCCCCCAGCCAATTGTCTTTGAAAGAGAAAAAGAAAAGTTCTCTGAACACACCCATTTCTTTCCCAAATATTCCATTGAATGAATTCCTTATTAGGCCAAACCCAATGCTCTGAGGTAAGAGCTGAGTGCGGCATTCTGCACAAAAGGGGTCTCAAAAGAGCCAGTGGCGAGTGTGAGGAAAGCACACGTGAAAGGACTTGGCGAGGAGGTTCCCATCGGCGGCTGGGGGTCCACCACTGCCTCGCTGTTTGCAGATCTGGGCTGAGCTATGCATCACATTGTTCCTGTAAAGAAAAAGCGGCTGTTCTCCCTCCCTGAGTGCCCCTTCCCTGCTCCCAATGGCTGCGATCAACAGCTCCAAGACCCTAATTGCCACAGCCTATTAGAAATAATGAGACTTCCATGGCAGAAGCCAAGGGTAAAAGCGACATCTCACAACACGAAAGGTTACTATCAACATATACTGCCAGTGAGTGCAAAGGGCACGTCAATTGGTGGCTCATTACCGCGGGTTGACCCATGGGGAAAGTGTCATTCTGCAGAGAGGCTTTCTCAGGATGTGGCAGCAAAAGTTACAAAAGATAAGGACTTGCCTGTGGAACACGCTCAACTAATGAGAGCTGAAAATTGTTTGAAACATCCCAATGACCTCACAGATGGGGGATGCTGATTAAGGTGGCTACATGAGGCTCCTTTCTTGTCTGACAGCCCATTGAGAAGCTTTGGTGAGATGTGACTAACCGGCCGTGAAGGTGTCTCCATCTTCCCTGACATGGTCCATGCTTTGGGCAAAACAAACATGAAAAATAAGTCTAAACCGACATGCATGTTTGAGTTTAGTTTTCAGAGACATGTCTTGGGAAAAGAGCACTGATGGGGCTGTGAGCTAGGATTCCTTTATGGCGAAGGGGGCTTGTGACTACTTGCGTGACTAATCGCATGACTGCGCTGGGGGTGAGCCAACGGCAAATTTAGGTCTTGAACACTTGACAAAACAACTCTACTGTTCTGTGGGTGAAATTCTATGGCGCTTCATGTGTAATTAAATGAAAGTTTCACAAGAGTCTACACCTCAGTCATTCAATGCTGATATGTGGCACAAAGAACGGATTTTTCCACATCAAAATACAACCATGGAACAATAGGAAAGTGAAACGGGATTTTTGTCTGCTTTGCCGGACGTTTTCTGAGACAGAGACATTCAAAGAAGAAACCCCGGAGTTCTCTTGACGTTCATTTAGAGTCTGAGACCCTGAAAAGAGTTCACACTATGGATGCCCTGCCCCTTTCTCATTCTACAGATAAGGATGAGGGTGTATCTCAGCCTGTTTGTCTGAACTCCTTCTCTAGAAAACCCATAAGTAACACCTGCCCTTTACGACCTCACTTAAAATTGCAAGAATCACTCATGTCTTGCAAAAATAGTCAGATCTCAGAAAAAGAGCTTATCACTGAATTAAATAAAGTTATACCAGGGTTTTTATAATGAGATTTAGGAAAATTTTGTTCAAGCATTTCTAACTGGTTGTACTAGTTACAAGTTGCTTTATAAGAAATTATCACAAAACATAGTGACTTAAACAACAACAAATTTGTATTATCTCACACAGTTTCTAGGGGCAACCTCATAGGGTTGCAGTAAGAGGTTGACCAGAGCTGTGATATCGTGTGAAGGCTTGTCTGGGGGCGGAGGATTTGCTTCCAAGGTAGCTCACTCACATATTTGGCAAATTAGTGTTGGTTGCATTTGAAGGCCCTTCAGTTCTTGCCATATCCTCTCAATAGAGCTACTTGAGCATCCTTACCACACGGCCATTAACTTCCCCCAGTGTGATAATCCAAAAGAGAGAAAGATAGAAGCCAGAACTTCTTTAATGACCTTGCCTTAGAAATCATGCACCATCTTATCCACAATATCCTAGTGGTTACACAGCTCAGCATATTTGATGTGGGAGGGGACTACCCATTTATATGAACACCAGGAGGCAAGAGTCTTTGGGAGCCACCTTGGAGACTGAATACCACCCCACTTTTTAAAATATTAAAAACGTATTAGACTGGTTTAAAAATATATAAGGAATACGCCTGCTGATCTAGTCACCCAGAATTCTACAAAGGAAACAAAACCAAAAAGTCCATGGTAAAATTTCTGAAGAAAATACACTCCACTCAACTAAAAAAAAAAAACCTTTTGTACTAACGTATACCTATATTTTGTGCCTGTAAAGCCAAAATGAAGAGACAAATTAAGACATTATTCAAGAGAAGTTAATCTTGGTAGATTTTTAAGAAATGAAGTTCTTTTGAAGCAACTCTTTTGACCCAAAGAGCAGGATTTTTTTTTATCTAAAGCATCTAGCAAATTTCATATTCTCCCTTTTTAAGTGTATATCCGTGGAGTGGTTTATAATCAATCATTCGCCAATGTGCTAAGCAGAAGCGAATTCAAGAGGAACAAGGTGGTGAAAATCAAAATTGGCTAATCCATTTTAGGGAGACACATGTTCTTCAGGGGAATGGACTTCAAACTTCTGAGGAGTCCCTGTAAGTATGGATGTGACCAAAGTTTATACATGTTCTATAGATAGGAGGACTAAACTGATTTAGAAAATACATCAATATTTTATGTCATAAAAGAAATTCTTATTTAAGTACTTGATGAACCAGTTTAATGAATCAACTTTTCTTGTTTCTTTATAGAATATTATCTTGATCACCTAGTTCATTATTATCACAAAATTAGATACGCCATGCTTTAATTTATATCAAATTCCTATTTTCTGAATAAGAACCACAACTTTCTTAAACCTCTTTTCTTTTTGTCTCCCACCACAACTTCTCTGACCTAAAAAATGGGGAGCTATACCATGTTCAGAGATTAGAAAATGCTACATTATTAAAATGGTAACAATGCCCCAATTCTCCCCAAGATTCAACTTAGTCCCCATCAAAATTCCTTCAGGTGCTTTTGTAGAAACTGACAAGCTAATTCTAAGATTCATATGGAACTTCCAGGAATGTAGAATAGCCAAAGCAATTCTAATAAGGAACAAAGTTGAAAAGCCTATTCTGTTTGATTTGATTTGATTTTTTTTAAAGATTTTATTTATTTATTTGACAGACAGAGATCACAAGTAGGCAGAGAGCAGACAGAGAGAGAGGAGGAAGGAGGTTCCCCACTGAGCAGAGATCCCGATGTGGGACTCGACCCCAGGACCCTGGGATCATGACCTGAGCCAAAGGCAGAGGCTTTAACCCACTGAGCCACCCAGGCGCCCCTTGATTTTAATACTTACAATAAAGCTATAGTGATTCAGACTGCCAGGTACTATCAAGGGATAGATATATAGATCAACAGAAAAGAATAGAGTAAAAAAAATAGACATAGTGATTTTTGACAAAAATGCCCAGACATTTCAATGGGGAAAGAAAAGTTTTTCCAGTAAATGTTCAATACACTAAGTATCCATATTTTAAAGATAAACATCAACCCTTAATGACTTACAATACACAAAAATGAACTCAAAAATCCTGTAGCTTAATGTGAAGCCTGAAACTACAAAACTTCCAGAAAACACAGGATATATTTAGAACTTAGGGCAGGAAAAGTTTTCTTATGACACCAAAAGCATTATCCATAAAAGAATATTGATAACTAAACTTTATCAAAATCTAAAACTTTTGCTCTTTGATCAGACACCAATAAGAAAACAAAGAACAAATACAACACTGGTAGAAAACATTCACAACACATCTACCTGATAAAGAACTTCCATTCAAAATATATAGAGAACTCTTATAATTCAAAGTGATATAACAGACTCTCCACCAAAGAAAAAATATAAATGGCCAATAAATACATGAAGAGATGTCCAACGTCATTAGTCCTCGTTGTAGCAAATACATAACAACACAAAGTCAAACCACAGTGAGGTTCCACTACACACATATTGGCTAAGATTAAAAAGACTGAGCACACTCAGTCTTTGCAATTATGTGGAGAAACTGGAACTCCCACACACTGATGGTAGGAATATAAAACAGCACACGCACTGCCAAAACAGTTTGGCAGTTTCTTTAAAGTTAAATATACACCTACCATGCTACCCAATCATTTTGCTCCTAGGGAGGTAACTAATGAAACAAAAATGTATGCCCACAAAAAACTATACATGAAATTTCTTAGCAGCTTTATTTGTAATAGCAAAAAAAAATTAGAAATAATCCAGTTGTCCATCAACAAGAAAATGGATTAATAAGTTATAGTATATCATACAAGGGAATACTATTCACCAATTAAGGGGATGATCTATTGATATACACAACAACGTGACTGAATCTCAAAATCATTGTACTAAATGAAAGAAGACAGGCAAAAAGAAAATTTTTTGAAAAGGCGGATGCCTGGGCTCAAGTTCCAACTCCATCTGGCTATGTAACATTGAGCAGTGTTCTACTCTACCTACTTTAGTTTTCTCACCTGCTAAATGTGAGTAATAATAATGATAATGATTAATAGTAATAATAATAGCTCTTACTCACTGAGTGCTTACTATCTTTCAAAGTCTTCAGTTGCAATATGCCACTGAGCCCTCACAATTCCATGATATTTGAGATAATGCATGTTTAGCACTGACCACAGCACTCAACAAATGGTAGTTGTTTATTTTTTACTACTTTCTTGTTAATAATAAATAGATAAATGTCAAGACCCAATTACATCTAAGGCCCTATGGAGTGATACAAAAATAATAAGACTGAGGCCCTATCCTCCAGAATCTAACAATCTGTGATTGGAATCAAACACATACATGAGTAACTGTAACACAAGGTAGCATTAGAAAGAAGCAAATACAGTGCTGTGAGCAAGGATCATGGAAATTCCCACAGAGAAACTAGTGCTCAAGCTGGGATCTGGAAGGGTGTGGCACCTCATCAGGAAAAGCTGCTGAGGGATGAAGAAACTCTGGACATAATAGCATGAAGAGAGAAAGCAGGAGCATTGGGAACAACAGAAATTGGACAGTAGTGGAGACCAAGTTGTGTGAAAATAAATATAAGCAATGAGGGTCAGACCCTGGGAGACCTGAAAATAGGCAAGATGTTTGGGCTACGATCTGAATATACTGGGGTACTCTTGGATGTTTTGAGGTGAAGAGTGAGATTATGGTGTGTTTTAGCGGGATTACTATGGCAGGGATATGGCCAAAGGAGAGAGGAGAGGTGGGAAAAGCTACTAGGAAGCTTCTGTGATGAGCTAAATGGAGCCTGAACAGAGGTGGTGATTGAAAGAATGAAAAGTATGTAAGAATTAATTCTAAGGTAACATCAGATAGCTCTAGTGACTAATTACGATGGACCACAGGAGAGAAAGAAGTCAAAGGGATTCCAAAGTGGCAAACCTGCTTGACTGAAAGGAACAGGAAGACCGTTACTAGACATTCTGAAGTCCAGAATAAGAGAATATTTGAGCAGGATACAAGAAGCATTAATAATAAAGTGAAAAATAAATAAATCTTGAATTGCATTCCAATTAACTTTTTTGTTCACAAAACAAAACACAACACCCCCTAGGAAGATGAAAAGCAAACCACAGAGTGGGGAGAAATACCTAACAAAGGATTCATTTTCAAAATATATAAAGAATTACTATAAATCATCATGAGAAAAACAGACAACCCAATAGAAAACCAGGCAAAAATCCTCAAACAGCACTTCACAGGACAATATGCAAATGGACAAAATGAAAAGTTGCTCAACTTCATTAGTCATTGAGGGAATGCAAATTAAAATCCTAATGAGGCAGTGCCAGGGTAGCTCAGTAAGTTAAGCATCTGCCTTTGGCTCAGGTCATTATCCCTGAGTCCTGGGATGGAGCTCCCCCAGCTCAGCAAGGAGCATGGTTCCCCTTCTCCCTCTGCACCCCCCTAACCTGCTCATGCTCTCTTTCTCTCACTCTGTTCTCTCTCAAATAAATAAATAAAATCTTTAAAAATAAATAAGTAATAAAACCCTAATGAGATGATACTGCACACTCATCAAAATAAATAAAATGAAAAAGAAAATACCACATATTGGCAAAAAATAATAGAGCAAATGGAATTTCCATACATTGCTGGTGGAATTATAAGTTGGCATAGACACTTTAGCAAACTGTTTGGTGAACATGGGCACATAATAAGGCTAGCAATTCTACTCCTAGGCATGAACAAGGGAAACACATACGTACCCCAAAAAACAAACAAACAAAACCACCCAAACCCTTAAAAGAATGCTCAAAGTACGTTATTAATAACAGCCTGAAACTGGAAACCACCTAAATGTCCATCAACAATAGAATGGATTTTAAGAATTGTGATATATTCACATAATAGAATATTATACAGCAATGAGAATAAATAAACTATCTCTACCTGCAAGAACTTGGAATGATATTATAACTATGATGTTGCATGGAAAAAGTAGTTGCAAAACAAATAAATATGATTCCATTTATATGAAGTTCAAAAACAGGAAAAACTAATCTATTGTGCTAAAAATCAGAATTGTGGATATTTGGGGGGTGCAGGGGACAAGGACTTAGAAAAAAGCAAGAAGGGTGTACCTGGGGCACTGGTAATGTTCTGTTCCTTGGTCTTGATGCTGGTTACAAATGTGTCCCCTTTGTAAAAATTCCTTGAACTCTATGCTTATTATTTGGTGTACTTTTCTGCATTCCTGTTATACATTAATAAAAAATGTATCCCTGAAAAAGCAAGTTTTAGGGTTAGGTGATGTAGTTAGAATCAGAAATGATGATTTCTGTAGAAATACAGATGTTCCACAAACAGGAGATGTGGACATGACTGGAGATAAATATACATGTGTCATTCATTACAACAGTCATAGATAATGACAAAGGGAAAGAAGGGAAGAAGCTAAAGAACAATCTTGGGAAATGTTTACCAATACGTGTTGGAAGAAGAAAAATAGAGAAAAACAAAGAGGTAGGAAAGGGTCAAGAAATGCATGCACATAGGGGCGCCTGGGTGGCTCAGTGGGTTAAAGCCTCTGCCTTCAGCTCAGTGGGTTAAAGCCTCTGCCTTCAGCTCAGGTCCTAGGATCGAGCCCCACATCTGGCTCTCTGCTCAGAGGGGAGCCTGCTTCCCTTCCTCTCTCTGTCTACTTGTGATCTCTGTCTATTAAAAAAAGAAAGAAAGAAAAGAAATGCATGCACATAAACTAAAGCAGAACAGTGCTTCAAAAAGGAGAGGAGCAGCTCAGAGCAATAGCAAATACAGCACAGTGGTTTGGAGCATGGACTTTGGAGCCAGAATTTCTGGGTTCAAATCTTCCATTTCCTCTTCTGCCAAATGGAGCTACAAATGAATACCACCACATTGGGTTAGTTCATCTGAACAATGCTAGCGTCTACTTATACAGAGTCCCAAGAAGTGTGGGAAAGGCTTTAAGTCTTAGTAAGACCTGAAATGAAGCCATTTTTGGAGAGCAATGGGAGAAGGGGGCAGAAGTATGGTAAGAAAGTAAATACAAAGAGTGCATCTGTGATGAACACCCAGTGTCCCTAATACTACAGGTGGCTCTTCCAGCTTCCTAACATGACATAAAGAATCTGGTCAATCTCTTCAGTTACCAGGTACTTACTTGTACTCCAGACAAGAGAATGAGGCTACAGGTTGGCTAGGGTCCCCATTAGACAGGGACCTTCAGGCATGTGGCCCAGGAAGAAACAGCAGTTTTCTCAGTTGGTTGAGAAGTTTGAATTCAGCATACTTATCTCCTAGAAATAATGCGGGGAATGTAGTTCCCATTTCTCAGATTAAGAAGCCTCCCCATTAAACACCCATCCCAGGAAGGAGAGAGGAGAAGGAGAAGTCCTAGACAATTGTACATAAGAGCCAACTTAACTGTTCTCTCTGAAGTTTCTTTTCCAGTGGTGTCATTGATTGGCAGTCCATGAAGTGAAACTAAGTTTTGCTGTAACTAAGTATTAACATATTGATGTACTAATGTAAGTATTGATGTAACTAAATATAGGTCCTGTCCTAACTTTCCTGTTATTTCCAAGGGCCCCTCAGCCACTTACATCAGTTCTTTCAAAAACACATCTTTGAATGAGATTCACTAAATTTCTTCGGTGCTTCTCTGTTCTCTGTGAGCAATCAAAGATATCTTTCAAAAATGTCTTTTTAGGGTGCCTGGGTGGCTCAAGCTGTTAAGGTCAGCCTTCAGCTCGGGTCACGATCCCATGATTGAGTCCCACATTGGGTTCCCTGCTCAGCTGGGAGCCTGCTTCTCCCTCAGCCTACCACTCCCCCTGCTTGTGCTCTCTCTGTCAAATAAATAAATAAAATCTTTTTTTAAAGTCTTTTTTAATGGCATTGAATTCCTTAAAATTTATTAGATTCACTAAAATTCCTACATCATTCAGGAGGCTTTTGTGTCAATGCTGATAGTAACAAAAAAAAAAAAAAAGAAAAGAAACCTAGAATAATGATCATCTTCATCTTATATGCTGGCAAATGGATCCAAAGAAGCAAAAAAAAAAAAAAAAAAAAACACCAGACTGGATAATAGAAATTTGCCTTTCCTGAAAGGTTCAGTTGTGTTTTTAGAAATCTTGCTGTTGTAAGAGTTAGGGTAGGAAGGTTATCCCCATGATTTTGGACAAGTTAAATTCTTTGGGGTTTCAAGTAAGAATAAGACTGGACCATAGAGAACTCAAGTAGAAACCAGAAGAGACAATGTTATGAAGAAATTGCTACTCTGAACTTTGAGCATGAATTCCTATATTTTTTCCAGAGAGTACCAGGGCCACAAATCATAAAACTTGTTTTAAAAGATCCTTTGACCTGAAAAACTCCTTCCTAAGAATTTATTTTAATGTAAGAAGTTCAAGAGAGGCCAAACAAAAAGCTATATATGGGAAGATAATTTTGCAGTGTTACTGCTAATAGAAAAAAAAAAAAGTGGGAGTAACAAACAACCAATGGGACAAAGTTTTGTAAAATAGGAGGTTAACAGAGTAAGTGTTAGTGACTTTTCAAATGGTAATTATGAAGTCTACAAACACACAGGGAAATGTTTTCCATGTTTTAAAAATATAGTAAGTTGAAAAAAGACATAAAAATGTACATACACTGATTACTAACCTGTAAAAAATTATATGAATGTTGGCAAGAAATGGAAAGGAATATGTAAAAGTGAAAATTTATGTTAAGACAAGATCATGAATGGATCTTTTTCTTTTCTCAAAAATGTGTTAAGACTTCTGCTTCCAGGAAGATATAATAGATGTACTTTTCCATTCTTCCCACTAAGAACAACTAAAAACCCTGTACATTATATATAAAGCAAACACAAGAAAACTCTGAAAGGTAGGGAGAAGAAGGCAGCCAACTAGGGATGTTAAGATCCATGGACCAACACGGTGGTGGGTTCCACGAGTTCTCCTGGCTTCTTCTTGGATCCAAAGAAGCTGGCAGCCCAGAAACACCAATAGGTGCTGACAAACAACACAACACAAAACAAAACAAACACAACAGAAGACTGCTCTCTCAAGCCAATGGACTAGGGAAAAGGTGGCCTAGAAAGACAAAAAAAAGTTTAGACAATTTAGATAAATATTGTTTTACTCTAGCCAAACAACACAGAAAAAACTGTGGGCCCACCCTCATTCACATATGCAAAGGCTAAGTGAGAGCCAAGTCTTCCACTCTTGCCAGGTTGTATCCAGGCTCCCAGAACTCCTGCTAGGGGTGTTAGAGAAGACCAGTACTTTAGGGAAGTGGTACTTTCGTTCTTGCTGGCCTATAGCAAACATTCCCTCCCCCCTTGTGGGGAGCCTGGCTTTCCACTCCCACCTGGTGATAACATGACCCCTCCCTCTTCCCTAGAGGGAGGTGTCAGAGTCAGGTGGAGAGTCAGGACTTTAATTATCACCCAGGTATAATGAGGCCACACTTACCTAGTGTCATTAAAAACGATCTGGAGAGCTGGATCTCCCTCCCCTGCCCAGCAGCTATGAGGAGACATCCTGCCAAGTGCCAATGAAGGCTAAGTGGGGACTCTGGACTTCTACCTATGTTGGAAGTAACAAGGTAGTGCTCTCTCCTACCTTCCTCTGCCAGAGTGATGTCGGAGAAAGCCAGCTAAAACAGATCACTTAAATAAAATCCAGTGTCTCATAATTAGAAAATGTCCAGGTTTTAATGAAAAAAATCACTCATCCTACCAAGTACCAGGAATATCTCTAACTCAATGAAATAAGAAAATCAAGGCTGTCACTAGGATGAGAAATTGACTAAAATTATCTGACAAAGATTTGAAAGCAGCGTATGTACCCAGAAGAGCCATTAAAAGTTATACAAGAGATACACTTTCAAACACTATAGATAAATCACAAAACAATTCTTTAAAATGTTAAGTAACCCACAGGAGGACAGAAAAATGAAAAACAGAGAAAAGAGAAATGGAACAAACAGAAAGCAAAAAATAAAATGGCAGACTTAAGTCCTAATAAATCAATAATTACATGAAATGTATATGGTCTAACTACACCAATTAAAAGGCATAAATTAGCAGAGTAGATTTTAAAACATGACCCAACTATATTCTGTAAACAAGAACTCACTTCCAACATTATAGAGGCAAATTGAAAGTAAACTGCATGTAAGATGTCACTAAACATGTCTGACAATGCCTAAAATAAAAAGAACAGCAATGATGCCAAATATTGACAAGATGTGGAGAAACTGAGTTACTCACCCATTACTGGTGGGAATGTAAAATGGCACAGCCACTCTGGAACAATTTGACAGTTTCTGAATAAACTAAGCATTTCGTTTTCTTATAAAACTAAACACTTTTCTTTTAAAACTGAACTATCACAAAATTTAGTCATTGTACCCGGGAGAATTTAGCCCAGAGAAATGAAGGACATTTATACAAAAGCCCATATACAAATGTTTATAGCAGCTTCATTCATAATAGCCAAAACTGAGGAAAACTCACATGTCCTTCAAAGGATAATTGGCTTAAAAAAAAAAAAAAAGCTGTGGTAAACCCGTACTTAGGAATATTACTCAACAATAAAAAGAAACAAACTATTGGTACACACAATAAGCTGGATGAATCTCCAGAGAATTATGCTGAGTGAGAAGAGCCAATCCCAAAAGATCACATACTATATGATTCTGTTCATAAAACGACAAAACAACAAAATTACAGACCTGGAGAATGAATGAGTGGTTGCCAGGGATTAAAGAGGGAATGAGGATGAAAGAGAAGAGGGAATGGTCCTAAAAGAGCAACAGGAGAGATCCTTGTGGTGATGGAATGTTCTCAATCTTGGCTGTATTGATGTCATTATCCTGGTTGTAGGGCTGCCTTATAGTGTTCAAGATGTTACCTTTGGGAGAAACTAAGTAAGGGGTGCACAGGATCTCCCAGTATTATTTCTTACAACTGTATGTGAATCTCTAATTGTCTCAAAATAAAAAGTGTTTTTTCATGTGTCACAGTCTTTTTTAGAGGAGACTCTTGATAGTTAAGAAAGTAGGTCCGAATCTTCAGAAATCCCCAAATACCAGAAAACAGACCTGCTCATGCAGGCTTTCTCCCACATTACCCTTCCCGGAGAGTCACGCATCCCCTGACTACATCCTAGGTCCTCCCCACTGCATTTTCAACTTGTGCTGGAGTTTTACCCCTCTCTTGATGCTCCTTTCCACAGTGAGATCCTCGTGTCCCAAGTCACTGTGCCCGGGGACAAATCGGGAGCCCCAGTACTGCCTCAGGGAACAGCAGATGCCAGGTCCTGGGCTGCTCAACTCCACACCTCAGTAAAACACCCAACTGCTGCAAAGAATAGTGAGAACAGTAGTACTAAATGCAGGAATGCCAAGGGCACACCATGTCTTTTTTTTTTTTTTCCCATGACTAAAACAGATCATTGGTGTCTATTCAGATGTGCCAAAGACATATAGGATGCCCAGTAGAATTATTCAGAAAAGCTAACAAAGGCCTTCCATTTATGGCACAATTTTCTTAGTCTGAAGTTTACCTGAATATTTCAGTGGAGAGCTAAGCCACGATCTTCATCTGACTCCATTTGACTTAGAAGTTAAACACTAGGAATGCAAGCTGGTGCGGCCACTCTGGGAAACAGTGTGGAGGTTCCTCAAAAAGGTGAAAATAGAGCTACCCGATGATCTAGCAATTGCACTACTCGGTATTTACCCCAAAGATACAGATGTAGTGAGTGATACGAAGGGGCACATGCACCCCAATGTTTATAGCAGCAATGTCCACAATAGCCCAACTATGGAAAGAGCCCAGATGTCCATCAATAGATGAATGGATAAAGAAGATGTGGTATACAACGGAATACTATGCAGCCATCAAAAAATGAAATCTTGCCATTTGCAATGATGTGGATGGGACTAGAAGGTATGCTAAGCGAAATAAGTCAATCAGAGAAACATAATTATCATATGATCTCACTGATATGCAGAGTTTAAGAAGCAAGGCAGAGGATTATAGGAGAAGAGAGGAAAAAAATGAAACAAGACAAAACCAGAGAGAGAGACAAACCATAAGAGACTCTTAATTTTCAGAAACAAACTGAGGTTTGCTGGAAGGGAGGGCAGAGGCTGGGTGGTGGACACTGGGGAGGGTATGTGTTGTAGTGAGTGCTAGGTGCTGTGTAAGACTGATAAATCAGAGACCTGTACCCCTGAAAGAAATAACACATGTTGTATGTTAATTTTTAAAATAATAATAATTTTAAAATATATAAAAAAGCAAGCATTTAAAAAAATAAAAAAGGAGTTAAACACTCATCACAGCTCACTAAAAGCTCCTACAGTGTTTTCTTTGCTCAGGCTGCCAGAACAAAAACACCAGACACAGGTTGGCTGATAGATGACAGAGATGTATTTCCCCCCAAGTTCTAGAGCCCAAAGTGTCAGCGTGGTTGGGTTCTGGCAAGGGCCCACTTGCTGGATTCTCCAGCTATCTCCAGATAGCTGCCATCTCCCTGTAACTTCAGGTGGTGGAAGGGACTGGAGCACTCTCTCAGATCTCTTTTATAAGGACACTCATCCTGTGTCACTTGCTGGGTGATTATTTTTATAAAAGAAAAACCAGGAGCAGTGCCTTGCCACTGTCCGAACGCCACAGTAGCATCCAGAGGGCTGAGACACTCTGGAGGCAATTGGGAAAGGAAAAAAATGAATCTCCCTATGGAGTCAGACTGACAAGATGGGGGTCCTTGGCAAGAGCAGGATCAAAAAGACCGCTTAGCTGGCACCTGGTCCAACTGTCCAAGGGGCCTGGGGGCTGTCAGTGGCTGAAGGCCCTCTGAGCACTCCCCCAGTGAAATCCCAGCTGGACGCCAGAGCTGTTTTTTTAACCCTAACAAGATCTGTCATTAAACGTTACTGGAGCCTGACTTTGCCTCTTTCCCTCCAGGCCCTGCTAGTGGGGGTCAAAGGTCACATCATCCTTCAACACAGGCTCCTGGGCCCCAGCTTTTGTTCACCAGGCCTCACAGGGATGATGGGCAAGCTCCCTCCTGGCCCTTGGAGGCTATACAAGAAACCAGCGAACCATGGTCCTTAACGAACAGGGCCCCTCCAAGGCCAGCCAGCAACAACCACTTATGATATTTACAGCCTTCTGTCTGCACAGATTAAACACAGGGAACAAAAAATGGACCTCCTTTGTCTGGTAAACTTATGTCATTCCTCATTAAGAAAAATTGAGAACAAACCTTGATTTTGTTGGGAAACAACGTTTGCTTCTAAAGACAGTCTTGGATAAGGCTAGGAGCATTTTTGGGGACAAGGACATCTTGTACAATATTATTAATAAGTGACTGTGTTCTGATAATTTCATAAACACTTCAGCTGTATTGTTTTCTAGCAACAGAATATACTTAGGCCAAGGGCACTATTTCTCACTTGTTCATTGGCAATTAGTGCTGTAAACAGATACCTTGTGGGCACATTCCTCAGCAAAGAATCAACACCAAAGGAGCAAGATCTTGGCAGCTTGAGTTATCACTTTTTGTTTGAAATGTGGACATTTTTCTAAAAATCCCTCAGAGCTTCGGGTGCTGAGGTTGAGGGAAGCATTCTGTTCACTGTCTGCAATCTGAGAACCATGGCTGTAGGGACAATAAATTTTGGCAGAAAAACCCTCTTCTTTTTCCAGAGAAAGCATATACATGAACCCAATATGTCCATTTAAACACAGAGGTGCTTTGATTTAAACCAAGTAGGAGACCAAAGCTCCCCAACCCACAACCCTACTTCAACCCACACCAACCCCACTGGCCCGACCCACGGGCGTTCTCTGAAGAGGATTTGTAGAACACAGCCTAACAACTGCACATCTGTCAACTGTGTCTGGAACTAGCTGTCAAAAAAGACCGGGATGCCTCACTGATCATCAAAGTTTCAAGAGCTGGGGAAGGCTCCATGCTCTCACTGTGGCTGGCTTTCTCATCTAGTAAATGTGACTTCCTTATTCCACCTGCCCAATGAGGCTGTCATCAGTATCGAGGTATGGGGGTCACTACTCATAATGGTTGTTGTATGAAATAACTTAATTGAGACATAATCCACATATAACTTCCCCATTGAAAGTATGCAACTCAATGGCTTCAGTATATACTATAACCATCACCACAGTCATCAGAACGTTTTCTTCACTCCAGAAAGAAACCCCATACTCAGTGGTGGTCACTCCCCATCTTTCCCCAACACATGTTGCCTTAAGCAACCACCAATCTACTTTCTGTCTACATAGATTTGCCAATTCTGGACATTCATATAAATGGAATTAGACAGTATGTGATACATGGCAAATAGCTTTTATCACGTGGCACGTTTTCAAGGTTCATCACTATTTCATGTCTTTTTATTGCAGAATAATCTGCTATATGGATGTATGCAGTTTGTTTCACTGAAGGACATTTGAATTGTTTTTGTGTTTGAGCTATTATGAATAATGCTGCTGTGAACATTAAAAACACGAACAAGGTCTTGTTTTTGTGGACGTGTTTTTTCATTTCTCTTGGCTATATACCTAGGAGTAGAACTGCAGGGTCACATGGTAACTCTATGTTTAACTTTTTGAGGAGCTGCCAGACTGTCTTCCAAGACAGCTACACCATGTCCCATTCCCACCAGCACTGTGTGACGGGGTCCAATCTCTCCACATCCTTGCTAACACCTGTTAGTATTTGTCTTTCTGACTATAGCCACCCTATAAAGATGAGGTAAAGTGGTATCTCATTGTGATTTTGACTTGCATTTCCCCAATGGCTTGAAGTGTTGGGTATCTTTTCATGTGCTCTAATGGGTCTTTACATTTACTGTTTCCTTTGTCCAAAATGCCATCCTAGACACTAGCCAGGATAATGGCAGGCAATCTAATGGTGAAAGGTGTGCAGATACACAGAACTCTGCAGGTGTCCTTTGTTTTCTGTGTCTGCCAAGTATACTTCTTATTTGAAACCTTGAAATATTTTTACTAAAATTATGACAACAATCTATCTCTCCCAGCATCCCCCCACCCCATATACCCCTTACTCCGTTCCTATGCCTTGAATTGGGCCAAACTGTTGCAACAAAGCTTTTTCTACAAAATTCCCTGAAAAACAGATGAGCTCCAAAACCTAGCCAATAACTTAATTTTTCAGTAAATCCTAGCATACCAGGTCATCTAAATTTCACCAGGCTGCCACTCTGCCCGCCCTGCAGGGTGTGATTCACGTTGTCATCTGTGTGCTTGGAGCCCCTTGGAGTGGTGAGGTGCTCACCCTGTGAGGCAGCTCTCCCTTCCCCCACACACCCTCTACCCTGCAACACATACCTTTAACAGGAAGTGTCCTTGAGAGCTGTTGTTTAGCCAATCATGGGAGTGATCTGCACTGATCTAAAAGGCATCTGCAAGGTGGCCAAGTCAAGCGAAGAACAGAGTAACACTGGCCATCTGGATCTGTTCTGACCATCTAAATGTTGATTTCACAGACTTGCCTAGAGCAATGGTCACTCCTCTCAGTCACAGCTGGTTACTAAAGGCAGCGCTCAACAGCAGTTAAGAGAAAGAGCTCTTTCTGGCACTCAAGGAGTCTTCATCCAAACTCCTCCCACCGCACACCAGCTCTGTGATGTTACAAAGACTCTTTCATCACTCTGAGTGTGTTTCCTCACTTGTAAAAACAATCAATATCTTGCTCAAAGTGCTGTGAGAATGAATAGAACACTATTTAAACTACATTTCGCAGAGTGCTTAGGAAATGTGGAATACTAGAAAGAGATCAAACAAAGGAACAGAAGATATATTTGAAGTAATAATGGCTGAGAAATTCTCAAAATTAGTGACAGACACCACTCACAGAGTCAGAAAGCCCAGAGAACACCAAGGAGGATAAATATACAAAAAGCTATACCCACACATATCAAAACACAGTAAATCAAAGACCAAGGGAAAATTTTGAAAGAAAAGAACACTTGACCTGTAGAGGAAAAAAGGTAAGAATTACACTGGACTTCTCTTCAGAAACCATGTGAGCAAGAAAGAGTAGAGTGAAATATTTAGTATATTTAGAAGGAAAAAACATCAACCTAGAATTCTGGATCCAGTGAAATTGTCACTGGATCTACAAAGAACTCTCAGAACTCAGCAATAACAACAACCCCGTTAAAAAAATAGGCAAAAGATCTGAACAGACACTTCACTATATAAGATATACAAACCTTAAGTAAGCATATGAAAAGATGACATTATATGTCACTAGGAAGTTGCAAATTAAAACAACAGTGAGATACCACTGCACACCAATTAGGATGATTAGAATATAGGTGGAAAAACATGACTACAAAATGTTCCACACAAATGCAAGATGTTTATAGGAACACTAGGTTAGTGGGGAGGAATCATATATATGAGGCCTCTCTATATTATTTACTCAATTTTTTTTTTGTAAATCTAAAACTCTTCTAAAAGATAAAGCTATTATCTAAAAAAAAAAAAAAAAAAAAAACCACTCACACAATACAGGGTAAATTGAGACCACATGGAACCTTCACAGAATAAAAGAATGACAATGATCAAATAGATTTAAAGCCAGAAGAGACCTTAGATTTGGTCATTTGTTCTTCCAATATTTATTGACCACTTACAGAGGGTCACTCTCTGTGTGAGGCACTACAAGGACAATGAAAACAAGACATCCCCACCACAATACAATCTAAGTGAGAAACGCCAAAATGACCCATTTTTGATAAGTACTTCTGTATGGGGTAGGGAGTAGAGAATGCTGAGAGGATAATCACTAAATTATTAACGGTAGTTATTTAGGGATGGGCTTTTGTTCCCTTTTACTGGTTCACATTATTTCATGGTGTTTCATGACGAGCATGCTTTGCTATTGTAATTAAGAAAATAAAATAAGAAAAGTCATTTTCCTTTGATTCTATTTGGAGAATCAAATAGATTCACCTCAGAGAGTACTCCCAGGTAAAGGTGAATTTGGAACCAGGATTGTAAAAGCATATGAAATGGAGCAGTGTGGCTGGGACAAGGTCCTTTCCCTTAGGAGAAGTGCACAGTAAGAGAGAAAGTCCCCTGCACAGAAGTATTTTTGGTCGCGCAGAGGACAGATACCAGTGGTTGCCACTCAGTGGCAGCAACACTTGACCACCATTAATCACAGCCAAATTTGTGATCCTGATAGTTTTTGACACTTGTTAATTTCCGGTAAGTTTTCTCCACCACAGTGTTTTCCAAAGGTTATTTTATAGAAAACTAGTCCCCAAGATATTAGTAGGTGGGTTTCTGGGGTTAAATGCTTTTGAGAAATACTGGATTGAATAATGAATAGCAGTTATTTATAGCAGAACATATCAAAGCCTTTATTATTCTATGGTACAATGTGTGTCTCCAAAACAAAGCATAGACTGTTTCCCAAATTTGTTTTGAGAAAAAAATCCACTACCTCCACCACCTACCCACCGCTTGCTGTATTCATTTGTTTTGTGGAGGCAAGAGCATGTCATGGACTTGGTATCATCATTTGGTACCCATTTTGAGAACTGTTACTCTGCCATATGCCACATCAGTGGTTCATGGGCTGTGATTTATCTTGTCAGTATCCCCTCATATCTCCAGCAGCTAGCACATAGATGGCTCTGTGTAAGAATTTGTCAAATAAAATAATAATTGAATTTCATTAAGCAAAGCTGACTTGGAGTGTGCCTGGCTGGCTCAGTCAGCAGAGCATGTGACTCCTGATCTCAGGGTCATTAGTTCAAGTCCTGCATTGGGCATAGAACTTACCTTTAAAAAGAAAAAGAAAAGGAAATGGAAAAGGAAAAGGAAACCCAACTTACCACAAAGTTCTACACTTCTTATCGTTCTTCTGAGCTGTACTTTCACTTCCCTACAAAGAAAAGAAATCACCCAAGATCACAATGAACCATCCAATCTGGACAGTCCATGTAGGCATCTAAGAATTCAAAATCTGATCTCCTCACCAGGACTCTCTCCCAAGGGTTCTGTCACTTATGAATGAAATTCTCTCCCCAGCTGAGAGTTAGGGGCAAACCAAGGCAGATGGTTCTGTGGTTTATCTTCCCAGCCACTTTCAACAAATCCATCTTGCTTCCCAGAGCCCATCGGGAAAGGCCTCCAAAGAAAACAGCCACTTAGATTATATGAGGTTACTGCATGATTGTCAAAGCAATAAAGCCTTGCCTCTCCTTTTCTTCTTCTCCATCAAGAGGTCAGTGGGGACATGCTTTCCCCATGTAGCCTGCTAACAACTGTGCTGGTGGATGGCTTGCACATGGATTAGAACCAACTAGAGTCAAGAAGAGGTCACCCACAGTCTTATAAAAAGGGGTGCCCCTGGGGCTGACAGAGTGCATGTGCCCTCAAATACCTCCCTGCCGCCAAACGCTCAGCCCTGTGGTACTTGATGTTCCTATCTTCTGCAGGTTTCTGTCATTGAATGACCAAGGAGCTATTAACCTTATTGTTTTTTAGAGGCTGAAGGAGCTCATTAGCTCCTCAAAATACAACAAAGGGAAACTCTGTTCGGCCAAAAGTTCAAGCCTAAATTTGAAATCTAAATACTTGAACTTATCAGTGATGTCCACATGCTACAGAATTATCACTTTCTTTAAAAAAAAAAAAAAAAAAAAAAAAAACCCTGCTGGGGCGCCTGGGTGGCTCAGTGGGTTAAGCCTCTGCCTTTGGCTCAGGTCATGATCTCATCCTGGGATAGAGGACCGCATCGGGATCTCTGCTCAGCAGGGAGCCTGCTTCCCCCTCTCTCTCTGCCTGCCTCTCTGCCTACTTATGATCTCTCTCTGTGTCAAATAAACAAATAAAATCTTAAAAAAAAAACTCCGCTGACTGCACTGTATTTAAGCAGAATGCCTTTTAAGTCTAGAGCCATTTTAAACTCTCAAAACTTTACATATGCAAGAACAGCAAACTGAAAGCAAAAGTCACTAAGTTTACTCTTATTTCTAAGATTAATTTCAACCTCCCTTGTTTTCAGCACTCCTGCCATTGTCCAGACTACTAGATGCAGCTAGAATGAGGGATTTCCAAAGTCACACAGGAAACCTGGACTAAATTACTACAGAGAAATATGTGCCACTGCTAAGTTTGTGGTTTGCTTAAAGCACAGGTTAAAGCAAAGGTTATTAGACATTAATGCTGCACAGGTTTTCTAAATATTCTTTATTGCCAATGACAGAGCCAGATGTGAACCACATCAGGAGAGACATGTGTGATGGCGTTTTCCTAAATGCTTGTGATGAATTATAATTTGTAAAGGGGAAGATGGCAGCTGTGTGGTGCCACAATCATTTCTTCCAAATACCATTCTCATCAGGGTATTTCCTCCTCAGGGACAGTTGCGACTCCCTTTTGCGTGAAATCTAAAGACCCTATTGAAGACCTCAGTCATCAGCCTGCCTTACCTTGAGGCGATCGAAAGGGAGCCCTGTGCCCCTGGACAATCTCTCTACTTTCCTTTACGTATTTGCTTAGGTGGCTACCTCTGTGGAATCCATAGCTCTAACATCCTTCAGAACCTCACTCAAACCTCATCATGTTCAAGGAGCCTCCCCGCCCCAGCCCCTCTCCAGGCTCATCATTCTCCTGTATTTGTCATTCCCTGTAGTTATTTATACTTGTCCTCCTGACTATTGGTGGCTGCCAATGGAAAGCTTAGCATCATATCTGTGGCCCCCTTAAAGCAAGTGTGTGGAATGGACTCCCTGGTGTGTATTTTCTTTTTTTTTTTTTAAGATTTTATTAATTTATTTGACAGAGAGACACAGCGAGAGAGGGAACACAAGCAGGGGGAGTGGGAGAGGGAGAAGCCAGCACCCACTGAGCAGGGAACCCAATATGGGGCTCGATCCCAGAATCCTGGGATCACAGCCTGAGCCGAAGGCAGACACCCAACAACTGAGCCACTAGGCACCCCAGTATTTTCTGTCCTTCCTCCTTCCTGCCTTCAGGGAACAATGTATGTCGCCACCCTTGATTTTCCTTTGCCTTTTCATCCTTCCATCCTTACCTTGTTCTAGCTTATCTATTTTTACATGATATTTTCCATCCTCTCTGGGCCAAAATGGGAGTATCCATGTGACTCTGCAGACTACATTAGCATGTGCTGTTCTCTCAGAATGTCCTCCGTGAGTGCCTGAGCTCCCAACACTTTATATACTTCGCTGAGGAAAAAATTACCTCAGAAGGAAGTTATCTTCCTATTCTAATTGTTTTCTTGTATCTAGTTATCTTCAATATTCAAATTTTTGAAAATAAAAATTTTTTGCGCCTTTAATTAAAAGATTAAATGCGCAAGATGTCTTATATATATTATCTATTAACCAGAATTATCATCCTATGTTATACATGAAGAACCACGGAATCAGAAAGGTTAAGTGGTTAGCCCAATGTCACCCAGCTAAAAAGGTAGATAGAGACTTGAACCTCAGTCTACCTGATTCCAAATCCCTTGACTTTGTATTTCCTAAAAGTGTCTGGCTCTGTAACAGGAACTCCACGGTTTATACTAATTGATTATTGAAGTATCACCAGGAAAACTTAGTCCATAATTGAATAAAACACTGGAGGCAAAGCTATTGCAAGTTGAACTTGTAAAGCTGATACACACTGGCTTCATAAAGACTGTGAGTAGATCCTAAGCAGGTCTAGCTGAGAAAGACAAGTCAGACATACTAAAGTAAGCAGGGGGTAGGGGGTAAAAAATACAAGAAGGGAAACCATGCACTGATGTCCAAGTTTGGACACAGAGAAAGAATAGATGTGGCACACTGGTTTGGGTGTAGGCCCAGGGCAAAACTGATCCAGCTGTGCAACCATCACAGCAATTCTAGCCCAAACCCTGGATTTCAATAAGGGTAGCCTTGGTGGTTATCTCCGGAGGGAATCTGATAAAATGGAATAGACAGACTTTGCATATCTGAAGCCAGAATACAGAATCTTTGTTCACTAAGAATCTTTACACATGTTACCTTCTTGTAACATTTTCCCAACTCCTCCCTGGTATTTCATGTTTATGTAATGTTTACCACATGGTATTACAAAGATGTGTCTACATCTGTCTTCCCCACTAGACCATCAGCTACTCAAGGGCCATAAAATAATCTTTTGGAAATATCATACATATGTCACTTCTTCCCAAACTGACCTAAAGACTGGATGCAATTCCAATAAAAGCCAAATAGAATTGTTGAAGAACTTGACCAATAATTCTCAAATTTACATGGAGGAGCGAAGACATAAGAATAAACAAGGCACTCCTGAAGGGGATGATCAAGACTCATTACAAAGCTGTTCTAATAAAGACAGTGTTGGGGGCACCTGGGTGGCTCAGTGGGTTAAGCCTCTGCCTTCGGCTCAGGTCATGATCCCAGGGTCCTGGGATCGAGCCCCGCATCCGGCTCTCTGCTCAGCAGGGAGCCTGCTTCCCCCTTCTCTCTGCCTGCCTCTCTGCCTACTTGTGATCTCTGTCAAATAAATAAATAAAATCTTTAAAAAAAAAAAAGACAGTGTTGTAGTAGTATAGTTATCGGCAAATTGCCCATGGAATAGATTAAAAAGCAGAGAGGAGAGAGGGGGTGGGTCTTTGAGATACAGGGGAGAAGACACTGCGAATCACTAAGGAAATAAGGATTTCATCAGTAAGTGATGCAAGGCCATTGAGAGGAGAGGAGTGGAGAGGAAAGGAGAGAGATTAAACAGAGAAAGGAAAGGGGGTGGGTCCTTGAGATACGAGGGAGAAGGCACTAAGGAAATAAGGAATGAATTCATCAATAAATGATGCAAGAACCATCGGTTTTCTGTATGGCAAAGAAATCCTGTAATCAGATCCTGCTTCACACCACACAGAAATGTCAAATCCTAACGGATTTAAGACTTAGATATAACCCGTACCCCCGGGGCACATAATACATTATAAGCTAATTTTTAAAAATGTGAAAAAAAAAAGACAGATATAAAAGGCAAAACAATGTAAGAGAGCATCTCCAGAATCTGAGAGTGGTAAAGATTACTTTAAAAAATACAAACTAGGGGTACCTGGCTGGCTCAGTCAGTTAAACATCTGCCTTCAGCTCAGGTCATGATTCCAGGGTCCTGGGATGGAGCCCGGTATAGGGCTCTCTGCTCAGCAGGGTGTCTGCTTCTCCCTCTGCCTGCCACTACCCCACTCTTATTCTCTCTCTCTCTCTCTCCCACTCTTTCTCTCTCTCCCTCTCACAAATAAATACATAAAATATTTTAAAAATAATAATAATAAATAAAAAGTACAAACTACAGTGGCACAGTTGGTTAAGCAGCCAACTCTTGGTTTCAGCTCAGGTCATGATCTCATGGTCATGAGACCGAGTCTGCTTGAGATTCTCTCTTCCTCCCCTTCTACCCCTCCCACTCACACTCTCTCTTTTTCTCTAAAATAAATAAATAAATAAATCTTTTTTTGTTAGTACAAACTACAAGAAAAAATAAATTCTGCTACATTCAAATTAAGAACATCTGTTTAACAGATCCCATGATGAAAGTGATCAGAAACCCCACAAACCCAGAGAAGATAATTTGCAACATGTATAACCAATAAAATGTACATAAAGATGATTTATTCTTTTTATCTTCAAAGTCTAATAAATAAATGAATAAAGCCCAGTAGAAAAATGAGCAGAAGACAGAAACAGGTTCACAGAGCAGGACACATGACAGGCCCACAAATGCATAAAAGAACAGCCTCATTAGTAATCAAGAAGACACTAAGACACCATTACATTTCACCCAATGGATAAGCAAAAATTAATAAGTCTAACACTGTCAAAGTCTTGGTAACAGCGTGAATCGACCAAAATCTTTACATACTGTTGGCAGAAGCCAACTGGTACAACCACTTGGGAATACATAAGTTGAACACTCACATACTTTATAGCCGAGCAGTTCTACCTTAAAGAAATTCTTGCACACATGCCCAAGATTCATGTGCTTCTACTTCTAAATATAAATCCTAGAGAAGCTCTTGCACAGCATTTACATGCAGGAACATTCTTTTTCTTTTTTCATATTCTTTTTTTAAAATTTTTTATTTTTTATTAACATATAATGTATTATTAGCCCCAGAGGTACAGGTCTGTGAATTGCCAGGTCTACACACTTCACAGCACTCACCATAGCACATACCCTCCCCAGTGTCCAAAACCCAACCACCCTCTCCCTATCCCCGTCCCCCCAGCAACCCTCAGTTTGTTTTGTGAAATTAAGAGCCTCTTACGGTTTGTCTCCCTCCCGATCCCATCTTGTTTCATTTTTCATGTAGGAACATTCTTAGCAGCACTGTAATAACAACTGGAAACAACCCTTGTCCGAAGCGACTAGACAATGAATAAACAATGATTTATTCATACACAAGAAAATGTGGGGAAAAAAGCAAGTGAAAAAAAACTGAGTATAGTACAATACCATTTTAATTAACCAAGCAAAATTAAATAATATGCTATTTGATATCGTATACATATCTTTTTAACTTATCTTCTTAAACCAAGCATTCATAGAAATCAAATTCAAAATGTTGGTTATTTCTAGGGGTATACATGGCATGATAAAGGAAAGGAGCCCACCAACAGAAGCAATGGTATTAGCTGTGTTCTCAAAGCTCACAGGTCCTCTTTTTGTTATTATATTCACTTACCTGTGTGATATTCACATTCTTTTGTATATATCAACTATTAAATAATAATAAAAGGAAAATCTGGAGGCCAGGCTTTTCTAAGAACACAGAAACAAGATCCTTCCAGTAGTGCATGATTCTGCCTGTGCTCAGATTTGCCAGCATCCAGTGTTAGAGGCATACAGGGCAGTGAGGTCATGCAGTCCCGTTGCTACTTTTACAGATGAGGAAACTGAGGCTCAGAGAACACAAGCCACTGCTCCATGATCACCTGACAAAGGCAGGAGCCAAATCCAGGTCTTCTGACATATCCTGCCTTGGACCAAGTTGCTGGGCCATACCCTTGAATCCGTTGAATAATAACAAGAAAAGAAAACTCCAATCTCCTTTATCTTTGCTTCTCTGAGACTGACACAGGTCTGACAATTTATGGGTCCTCAATATATTTGTTAACTATATATCACAGAATTATTGATGGATTGTCCACAAGGTATCTCAAAAAGCGATACCAAGTACTTTCCTCTCCAAGGTCAATGCCTTCAAACCAAGATTCCAGGAAGTGAATCAGAAGAAATGATCAGTGATGTGATCTCTGCAGCAGCCATGGATGCACCTCCCAGCCACCCAGCTTCGCGTGACTGACTTGTGTAGCTTAAGGTGCAGAATTCAGGAGAAAGGAGCCAAACCCTATGAATTGTCTTTGTTGCCTCCAAGACAAGGTGTTGCCAGGATCTGAGGTTTGGCTGTGGAATGAGCAGTGAAGCACTTCCTCTTCCATTATATCTGCATAATACACTGGCTGATCCCATGCCAGGTTACTAAGTTCCTAGCAAGGCACGGGTTTCCATGTAAACTTCATTGATGGCATCTCCAAACCCCAGGGTTCCCTAGTCCCTGATTCTGTGTGGTGAAAATTCCAGGTATAATTATTTTTCCTCCCTCGTTCTTTCTAGACCTTCCCTATCACCAGAAGGCTGAGCCAGAGCCCTTGTGTGTGGAAAATTTTCAGTCAGCCTCCTTCTCCAGCTCCTGTCTAGAAGACAGCTCAGCAAAGGCTCTTTATTAAAGCAAAGCTGTAGGAGTGGCCTCCCCTGAGTGATGTTAGGGTCCAAGGTGTCTCAGGGTGCCGGGGTTTCCTGACTGCAGTTAACCGTAGCCAGGATAGCAGACTTCACCTCAACACCTTCTGGAGTGCCCTGGGTTGACACACCCAGAATTTTGAGTCTTCCCATCCAGAAACATATCTCTCCCTTTATTCAAATTCCCCCTCAATAAAGCTTCTTATTTTTTTCACCAAATTCTATTCATTTCTCAGTAACTATATTCCTAGGTATGCTCTGTTTGGGGTGACTCGGGGCAGCAATCTAATGAGGGAAGGTAACAGGCTGCTTCTGCACCAAGGTGCCCGTTGGCTGCTAGGAGTTCCAATGATGACATTAGCCAGGATGGCCACCCTTCATTTACTGAAAACAAACTACTTCTCTCCAGTGAAGAAGCACCATCTTCCTGCAGATTGGGTTAAGACCGGGTACTTACTCGTAAATTTCTGGTTTGTACAGGTCTTCCAAGGGTCCTTAGAGAGGGCACTGCCTACTGCAGTGGAAGCTACAGCATGGTTCCTCACACTACAGTAATGCCAAGAGCAGATGTAACCACCAACTGGTCACCGTCTTTGACCCAGGCTGCCTTGGTTACCATGCATAGAAGGGGCTGTGGGCAGATGGCAGGAAATGCTGAATTTTCAGCTGACTCCCCGGGTTGGCTAATGCCCTCCCTCTGCAGACCAGTGAAACTTTCTAACTTGCATTACCTCTCCTGGGCCTTCAGGATGCATGGGCTCTCTGGCTTTGAACCCAGTTCTACTGGGTCTATAAGGCATAATTTACAGATGATGCATGTATTTGTGCTTTTTGTTAAATTGAGTTTTTAATGTCAACACATTTGGGTTTAAACTTCTGTTCTTTCATATTACTGATCCTGATGATCCATCTTTAAGATCTGATTTCACAGGAAATGCTATCCAGACATGGACAGGACACCGGTTGTGTGCAAGAGGAAGTCGTCATTTGGTAGACCTAGGAATGCAAGGGGCAGGCAGGAAGAGGCAGGGTTTCTGAAGCTGGGGGAGGTTCCCTAAGCAGCCCGCCAGCATTTTGCCCTGCCCTACCCATGCTTAGCTCCTTTGCCTCTCTAAGAATGCAAAACAGCCAGCTCCTCTTGAACTGTTTTAATCTGTTTCATTCATAATTCCACAGAAAACTTCCCTTATAATTCACAAAAATAACAGTTCTGGTACTTTTTTAAAGTACCAGACATCAGGGTGGAAAGCAGAAAGAGTATTACGTATGGATTCCAAAGAGCTGTTCCCACTCAGACCTTACTACGACCACCTACATGACCTTAAGCAAGTCATTTGACCTCCCTATGCTTCCTCTCATCTGAAAATGGGAACAGTAATACCCACTTTATAAGACTGTGGTGAGGCACAGATGATTCTGCCAAGAGTTGTACAAACGCTAGGTATTATACTTTTACTCTAAGAATAATAATAAGTGTACCATAAATATCTTATTTCAAAACAAAAATTAGTGATTATATGCAGACAGAATATAAGAGGTTATGGTAACATTAGAAAATCACAACAACAAAAACAATAATAATACTGGTTCATATTTCCTGAACACATACTACCTGCCAGGCACTTTGCTAAAGCCTTCATATAAAATAGCTCTAATATTCAGGCAGGTAATATTATTCACCCATTTTTACTAAAGGAAAAAACCATGCGTAGCACGTTTTAGTAACTTTGCCAAGGTCACAAGTCTTCTTAGTGGCAGAGCTGGGATTCAAGCACAAAATGTCAAGTCTTGAGCCTTGCTTGTTTCAAGAAGCTTCCAAACTATCATGAAAAGTAAAACATATTTGCAAATAAGACATAGTCACCAAAAAAATAAATCAAATTCACAAATTTAAAAATAAAGAAAAGGTATACCATGGGTAATACCATTGATTACCTCAATATGTGCTTTGTTTCCTGGCTCTGGGTCTTTGTGTTCACAGCCTCCCTTTGTCTGGAGCACATTTTTTCTCCTCTACTTGTCAAAATACTCATACTTCAAGGCACAGATAATATGTTACTTTCTCCATGAAGTCTTCCCAAATTCTCAGTTTGCCTTCTCTCCCTCTGGCTCTTTGTTTATAAGTGGATGAGGGGAAAGTGTCCTAGACAGAGGGAGACATGGGTAAAGAGGCCTGCAGCCAGGAGACAAAGCACATATCTGGGTAATATATTTTACGCAGCTGGAATGCTGGCAAAGTAAAGGAAGACATGGTTAAAAGTTAAAACTGGATGGCTGTCAGTTAAGTGTCTACCTTCTGTTCAGGTCATGATCTCAGGCTCCGGAGATTGAGTCCTACGTCGAGGGAAGTCTATTTCTCCCTCTCTTTCTGCCCTGTAGTCCTGCTCATGCTCTCTCTCTCTCAAATAAATAAATAAAATCCTTTAAAAATAATAAAATAAAATAAAAGTAGGAACTGATAATTGTCTCCTAGTATCCATTTGTTCTTCTTCCTTTTGTTAATAAAACCCCAATTTTATCCTGGCACATGGCTACCCAGCTAGAGACTACAATTCCCAGCCTCTCTTGCAGCAAGTTATAGTCATGTGACTAGGTCTGACCCAGTGATGCATAAATTGACATGACTTGCTACTAAAGCAACATGTAATATCCTGAAGACTAAGCCCCCTACCTGAGACTTCCCTTGTTCCTCTTCCTCCCGGATGCAAATGGCAACAAGTACAGCCTTGAACTCAGATATGGAAGCCATAGGTGAAGGATGGCAAAGCTGCCCACCACACCTGGACACTCACCTCTACACACATGACAAAAGAAGAAACTTCTATCTTATTTATGTCAGGATACTTTGGGTTCTTGGGCAACCTCCAGAACCACAAATTTCTGCTGTCTACACCCTAATTAATACAGAGCCCAGCTTTACAGGGCTCTGATTCCAAACCAAATATATGGAAAATGGTTCACAGGCAATAGGAAACCTTTTCTTTTTTTTAACTTGAAACATCTGTATCCACGTAGTGACCTGGTAGCATGGTTTATCTTTCTTAAAGAGCATTAATGTATTAAAGGTGAGCCTTTCTACCAACTGCATTTCCAAATTATGTTAGTTAGAACTTGAGTTCAGAATATGTTAGCCTGGATCACATAGCAGAGAGCTATATTGGCGTTATTGAGAGTTTAGCTTTCAAGACTATAGAAAAGGAAGAGGAAATAAATGGAGAGGTGAGGAACATATGTGGCTGAGACAATTCCACCAAGGAACTATTTTCCCTCAGGCTTCAGTAAAGTGCTATTCTCAGTTATTCCAGAATAAGGTTACTCTAAGGAGAGCAAGATTTACACCGCTGGTACCCAGCTAACATTCGCCATTTTACTTCTTCCATGCAGAACACAGTGAGCAATTAGACTGAGACCTAGAGTAAGATATCATCCATGTGTTTTTTAAAGAAATGGGTATTTCAGACTAACAAATTTTTCTGCTATCTGAAGCTTAAGTTCTCAACTGTTTTATCATTGGCCAACAATTAATTTTGTGCTATTGTTCCTAAGAGGATCATGAACAAAACCGAAAACACATGTACTAAATTGGTGGCAGTAATTATAAGAAGGTGGGCATCTAAATAATCCATCCTTTTTTAGATTGTCATTATAACAAACACAAAAATAAGCATCTCCTAGAGAATCTGGGGTCAATCTATAGTTGTCCTGTTTGAGAAATTCAGGTATACACAGCCAACATTTTGAGACATGTGGTCTATTAACCAATCATTGGTCTTGCATAAATCTTGCCTTATAAATATATGTTCAGGATATTATTCAGCATATGTTGTATGTTAAATATTTCTACTATACAGACTTATTCCTCACGGATCTGCGGTGAGGGAGGAAAACTTTAAGTGAAAAGCAAAAATGTGTAGTTCTCAAATCACACCTACATCAAATCAGCAAAAAGTCAGGATACTATTACTTGAAGATAAAACAGTCCACTGACTTATAGGGCACTTGCATTCTTGGAAAACTCAATGTATTTTATTACCATGTAAAAAAGTATTTGTATTTCTAAGTAAAATGGAGTTGACATCTACGTTCAAGCAATTCCAAGTGGGTTTTTACACGAATGTGCAGTGAGATTAGAAAGTCGCATGGGAGATGTAATTGTGTTTGCGATATGCAGGAACGAGCTGCGCATGGCAGGGTGACCAGCACCCCTGACCCCACCCACTAAAGGCTGTTATCACCCCCCATCGTCTCAGAAGTAAAAAATACTCCTAAAATTCTCAAAGTGCTCCCCTAGGGGGCAGTAGCCCTCCCACTCAGTACCACTGTCAGAACGCCAAGCTTCCTTGACTCACTTCCTGGGGCTATCCCACTGCACCAGCAGGGCCTCGGCGGGGGCGTGGGCATTAGAAAGCTGGCATAGGGGATGTGTTTAGACAAATTGCTTAGATCCAGCAGGCGCTAAGCCTGAGCGTCCCACCCTCCCAGGGAAAGGCTTCTCCCACATGGAAAGAGGCTGCACAGTGGAGCATTCTCATTTTGGGTAAACCTCTGCACAGAGCCCCCCAGTCCTGGCTGGAGGAGGCAACTACCCAAGTGCATTTTAGCAGCACTGATAATGACCATGGCCCCCAAAGCTCTTTTTTTCCCAGCCTAAGGGAGAGCTAGGCAGGTGATAGGGAATGTGGAGGCAGTGGGGGCTGGGAAGCAAGAGGTCTAATTCTGATAAGAGAGGAGGGGGCGGAGGGCAGGGAGACAGTGTGGACATAAGATGCCCAGTCTAGAAGAGTTAACTTGTGTCCTTTAAGGCGAGGGCATTTGTTGTTTGCTCTGCCCTCCTGTTCTAGGGACAGATCTGGGTGGCCTATGTACAGGGAATATTTGCAGACAGCAAGTCAAAGGAAAGCAGAAGAATCTTGCAACCCAAGATCCCCACAAAGAATTAACTCTCCAGTTAACTGTAACTCTACAAATAGTTTTGTTTAATTGAAACCATGTCATATCAAAGATTCAAATGTCTTCTAAGCTAAGCATACATATCTGCATGTCCTCAGGAAGGAGGGGACACAGGATTGGAATGTCAAATAGGGGAATAGCTGTGAGGCACCTCTCTGTCTTCCATGTTTTGCTTTGTAGTGACATTCTCAACTCGACTGCTATCCTTGGCATTCATTCAGCTCTGTTCAGGCTGGTCCCAGGGGTCAGAGCTGCCCTCCTGCCTTCCTGCTGATAGTCACTCAATCGCACCTCACCTTGGGAATCAGACAAGGCATTACACTTAGTTGAGGGGAGAGCAACTGCCTCAACTAGTGTATGAAATAGAACCCCCCAAAAGAAACTCAACATGTGTTAAAAACAACAACAACAACAAAAAAAAAAAAAACCCGAGTAGGAAGTGACTTGTCAAAAGGAATATAAAGCCGTTAAGACTACTTAGCTTCCAGAGGCGCCTGGGTGGCTCAGTGGGTTAAAGCCTCTGCCTTTGGCTCAGGTCATGATCCCAGCGTCCTGGGATCGAGCCCCATGGATCAAGCCCCACAGATCGAGCCCCACGGATCAAGCCCCACGGATCAAGCCCCACATCGGGCTCTCTGCTCAGCAGGGAGCCTGCTTCCCTCTCTCTCTCTGCCTGCCTCTCTGTCTACTTGTGATCTCTGTCAAATAAATAAATAAAATCTTAAAAAAAAAAAAAAGACTGTTTAGTTTCCAAAACTCCTTGTGTCACCTGTAACCTTTCAAAAGAATACTTTACACTGTAGTTTTTTAAGGCCATTCATTCTTGAGATAGAACTATAATAATATGGAAAGATCTCTAAGGAATATTAAGTGAAAAAAACAGATTGTAGAACAGTATTTTTAGTATGATCTGATTACATATATCACTTAGAACACCTTACTCATTAGGTTGCTTAGATCTCCCATATCCTTATTTATTATTATCCACTTGTTCTATTTTTTAAGATCCGTCGGTCAATTCATAGAAAGACTAAACTCATTTTACAGAAGGTAGAGAGGGGAGGTGTGTAGTCCACGTTACACAGGCTGGTACTGCCTCTTAATCTTTAAAGCCCTTTACTTTCTTTTCACTTTGCTCAGATTTTTCATTTATAGCCTCTACTCTACATTCAGCAGTGTCTGTTTTCCTTCATGTTCCTTCCAATATAGCTTAATTTCAATCCTAGGGGGTTTTTTGCTTTTTTATAAAATTCTGGGCTCTGTGCTTCTTGAAGATAGATGTTTGGCGGCTTTCTCTATTTCTTTTAATATAATTGGTCTATATAGATATTCTGTCTTCCGTTAAATCTTACTTCATAATTTTTATTATACCTATTCACATTTCAGCAACTTTTGTTATTACAATCTATCACCCTATCCTTTGTATCTCTGTTTTGGGCTTTTGCTTTGATTACTTTTGAAATTATTCCAAAGTATTTGACATCTTTTTTTTTAAGATTTTATTTATTTGAGAGAGAGAGAGCAAGAGAGAAAGCATGAGCAGTGGGGGAGGGATGCAGAAGGGCAGAGGGAGAGAGAGAAGCAGATGGTCCCCACTGACCAGGGAGCCCAATGTGGGGCTCGATCCCAGGACCCTGGGATCATGACCTGGGCCAAAGGCAGACACTTAACTGACTGAGCCACCCAGGCGACCCAATTTAGTCATATTTTTAAACTTTATTTTTTAAGGAAGTTTTTTTTGTTTTGTTTTGTTTTGTTTTAAGATTTTATTTATTTATTTGACAGACGGAGATCACAAGTAGGCAGAGAGGCAGGCAGAGAGGCAGGCAGAGAGAGAGAAGGAAGCAGGCTCCCTACTGAGCAGAGAGCCCCATGCGGGGCTCGATCCCAGGACCCCGGGAACATGACCTGTGGAAGTTTTTAAGTCCATAGCAAAATCAAGTGGAAGAGTACAGAGAGTTCCCACACACTTCCTCTCCCCCCGCCCCATGCTCGGCCTCCCCCACTACCAACATCCCACACCAGAACTGGTACATTTGTTACAACTGATGAACCTACACTGACATATCATTATCACCCAAACTCCATAGTTTAACAGAGTTTACTCTTGACAGTGTACATTGTATGGGTTTTGACAAAGGAATGATGACATATACCCACCATTATGGTATATAGAATAGTTTCATTGTTCTAAAAATCTTCTGTGCTTCACCTATTTATCCCTCCCACCCCACTAGCCTCTAGCAACCACTGATCTTTTTACTGTCCATAATTTTGCCTTTTCCAGAATGTCACATAGTTGGAGTCATACAGTATGTAGCCTTTTCAGATTAATGAATATAAATAATATGGATTTCAGGTTCTTCCAAGCCTTATAATGGCTTATAGTCCTTTTTTTTTTTAAAGATTTTATTTATTTGACAGAGAGAGAGACAGTATAAGTAGGCAGAGTGGCAGAGAGAGGAGAAGCAGGCTCCCCGCTGAGCAGAGAGCCCTACATGGGGCTCAATCCCAGGACCCTGAGATCATGACCTGAGCTGAAGGCACACGTTTAACAGACTGAGCCATCCAGGCGCCCTAGCACTGAGTAATATTCCATTGTCAGGATACACCATAGTTTATTTATCCATTCACCTACCGACAGCCATCTTGGTTCCTTCCAAGTTCTGGCAATTATGAATAAAGCTGCTATAAACATCTGTGTCTAGGTGTTTGTGTAGACATAAATTTTCAACTTGTGTGGGTGAATAGCAAGGAGTGGGATTGCTGGATCATATGGTAAGAGTACATTTAGCTTTCTGAGAAACCACCAAACTGTCTCCCAAAATTGATGTACCATTTTGCATTCCCACCGGCAATAAATGAGAGTTCTTGTTGCTCCACACTCTCTCCAGTATTTGGTGTTGTCAGTGTTTTGGATTTTGGCCATTCTAATAAGTGTGGTGTTGTTTTATTGTCATCATTGTTATGAGCAAGACTGCAGCATTTGTTTTGGAGTGTGTACTTTGCTAGATACTTGTTTTTACTTTTCCTTTCCTTTTTTTTCCTTATAACATCTTTGTATAGTACATCCTTTTTTATTACTTTTTATAGAAATAGGTGATATTTTCCTGTATCAACTTTCTTTCTTACTCATGTTACTTCCCTGTCTAAGTCAACCACTTACACTGAAAATGACAGCATAGAAGGAAAGGGAAAAATGAGCCCCTCGATGTTCCTCTTCTTCTCAGGCCCTCCTTACTCATCAGAAAGCCAAAGGTTGAGAGCATAGATAGAATGTGTACCTATCAAGAAGTAAAGTGTAAACAGCTAATTTAGTTGTGTGCAGTGCTTCTACTATTCTGGTTAAAACAAAATAATATACGTGCATGTGCAAGCTACAAAATGTGAACTGTATGATTTCGTGATTGTGCCTGTAATTTCGGTGCTCTCATAGTTAATAATTTATTTTTTTAAGATTTTATTTATTTGACAGAGAGAGACACAGTGAGACAGAGAATACAAGCAGGGGGAGTGGGAGAGGGAGAGGGAGAGGGAGAAGCAGGCTTCCCACCGAGCAGGGAGCCTGATGTGGGGGTCGATCCCAGGACCCTGAGATCATGACCTGAGCCAAAGGCAGATGCTTAATGACCGAGTCACTCAGGCGTCCCAATAATTTATAATTGACATTGTACAATATAAAGATGAATGGTAAAATTCATGCTAATAATATTAAACTTTAATTTTTCATTACTTAGAATAACATTAAATAGTAATGAAAAAGATCATGACTGGTTGAGAGAACACAGGAAAAAGTTAACACTTCATATTTTAGGACCTTGAAGAGTACTTTTCCCCTGATTTTTGAACAAGGGCCTTGCATTTTCATTTGGCAGTGGGCGCAAAGTTATGTAGCCAGCCCTGCTCAGGAGCTTAGTGCTAAAAAAAAGGCCTTAGAGATGATCTAGTGCAATCTCTTCATCAGACAAGGAAGATGAGGCCCAGAGAGGTGAAGTAACATCTTGCTTAGGAAACTGAAAGGGGGGTAGAATGAGAGGAACTTCTTCCATCCTCAGACCTTGAGGAATGAACTGGGGCTTCACTGAAATGTGCTAAATCCCCAGGGACTCACCCCTCTCTGCTCTGTCCCTGTGTAGGTTCTCTGGAACCCAACCCCACCCATGATGATCCTGGCTTTCCCAGAGCCAGCCTTGTCTCCAGGGTTGGAGGATAGTGGAGCCAAATCCCACATTCCATGTGCTGCTGCATATTCTGGCCACATTCCCACCATCCTGGATTACTCCCTAAGCATCATCACTTACATTCAACAGCCAGACGAGACCTTATGCCACCCACCAAATGCCTCCTGCCTGCTCTGGGCACCTGGAGACTTTCAGTGGACCTGTTTTCTATTCTCAAGAATATTTGGCTTCTAGTAAGTCCACAAAACCTGTATAGTTTGGGAAATAAACTATTAGAGGTGGAGTTTAGGGGAGCATGGGGTGTGATGTAGTGTCCTGAACCTTCCTGCCTTAGACCAATTTCTTCCTTCCTATGAAGGCAACATAGAGGGGAGAAAGAGCACTAGGAGAACGGAACTGGGAAAGATGTGATGTGTTTTCCTACTGCCCTGGTGACATTCTTGCTGTAAGGCTTGGAAATGTTGACTTTGAAAGACAACAATTTCTTCCCAAGGCAACTGACTAAGTCATATAACATTAGTCTTTTTTCAGATGTCCCATCTTCTGATAGTCCAGCCAGCAGCCCCCCACCCCCCACACACACACTTAATTTTCACTTCTTCAAGGAATAAGAAAATAGGCATTTTTTTCTCAAATTACAGTGAGATAATTTTACCCTCCCTTACAGTCCTAGAGCCAAGGCATTCCCAAAACACAGCAGAGCAATGTTTGAAAGGACACCATGTACCAGTTCATTGTTTTGGGTGTAAACACGATTTTTGAACTCCACCCTGCCTTCCTTCCACCTAAATTAAAACCCTAGAAGGATATTTTCTTCGAATGTTGTGTTTCCTGGGACTTCTTCGTGTTGCCTGAAAAGTATTCCTTTCTAACCAAAACATTTCGGCACAGACCACTGCAAGTGGTCGACTGCAGAAGCAGATTGGGCCCCTGGCTGCACAGCAGAGGAAACAGCCTCCCACCCCAGGTCCAACATTCCCTCCACTCGCTTCCCAGCCCTTCGTGCTTTCTCAAGGATGTTCCTTCCGCTGCCACCAGCCACAGGTTTCACAAAGAAAGACCACAGCCTCTGCTCCTGGGCTGTTGTGGGGCCGGGGCGGGGGGGGGGGGGGGGGGGGGGGGGGTGCTTCCGGCTCCACTTCCTGACCCTCTGGCCCTTTGCCGGCCCCATCCCTTCACTCATGGTACCTCCTAACAGACCCTTTGCTTTGGTCTGATTGGGTCTTTCTCCACTGACTCCTGAGCACCGCACTTCATATTCTCGCTCCTTCCGGAGCCTTCTCTCTGCTGGGAACTCAGTCCTCCCACCCTGCCCGGTTCTCTGACTGCTGGTCAGAACCTGTGCCATACGGCTGGCCCCACACAGCTTCCTCTTTGCTCTGAGGAATGGTTTAGAGCATTTGAGCAAGGCCTGTATTCTAGCACATCATCTTCCTCTGCTGCTTGCTTCGCCCACTGACTGGAACTCGGGAATAATGACTTGTCTCCTCTGCCACTTCCGTCCAAACGCCTTGTGTGGGACCTGCATGCAGGCCCGGGGCTGGGGGGGGGGGGCGGGTGGCTGTGTCAGGGACAGCTTCCCACCGCCAGCCCAGCGCTCTCTGTCAACACACCTGCACGAAGGCCCAGGAAACACACGTGCTGGTAACTTGGATTTCAGTTCGGTGCCTGTCTTCCAGTGCGTTCCCAGCGCCCCTCCTCCATCCCCGGAAAGGCCACGGGGAGGCTGTCACACCCGAGTGAGATCTAAGAAGCCACATGGGCCACTCTGCCCAGCTGCAGAGCACCAGGGTCTGCTGGGGAGCTTTGAACAAATCCTGGGATTATTTATAATTGAAAGTCGGACTGCGAGCTCCTGCCGAGCCACGAAGGGCTTTATTATTCTCCGCGCCCGTGTGCATCTGGGGGCGGGGCGGGGGGGGGGGGAGCTGGAGGCGTCCTAGCCCTCGCCCCCCTGTGGCGCTCACAGCCGCTTCCCATTGGCCTCAGAGCACGGGTGCCGGCGTGGGGAACCCGGGCTCAGGGACTGGAGAACCCCCTGCACCGCCCGGACACTCCTGATCTGGGTGGGCATCGCAGAGCGGAAGGGCCGGCTGGACTGGCTTCCCCCTGGCTTATCTCAGCAGAGGCCTGCAGCGTCTGTCCCCGCAGGGCTGGAGGCCATTGGGAGAGCCCTGGGCGTAGCCTGCGGTGGGGGTGGGGGAGTTCCTGTTTCCCTGTCCTATGCCCTTGACCTCTAACGCCACCCACAACTACCTGAGCTGCAGAACCCTTTCTTCCAAAGACCTTACCAGAAAGCCAGTGAGAACAGCCCACCCTTGTGCCCTCGGGTTTCCCTCCCACCAGGCCAAGGTGTTTGCATTTTACTCTCCTCCCTCCGCTCCCTTCCACTCGGGACCACCAGAGGTACCTGGCACCTCGGGCCCAGCGTCAGGGAGCAAGCCAGCAGGCAGCCCACAATTGCCCAGGCAGGAATGGTGTTTATGGAAAGCCGGAGAAGACAGGCACATGGACTGGGTGCGTTAGTCAGTCTTCATCCCTGCCAGTGGTAGAAGCCCAGTTCAAACAAGCTTCATTAAAGAGGGCTTTACTGGAAGGCTCCTGGGGCGTCCGCACACGCATCCCGGTTCTCGGTGAGAGAACTGGGCCTCACCGCCATGAGGACCCCACCCTCTGTCTCTCCTTACCTCCACATGGCTTTTATTCTCTCCAGTGGACATAAGTTTCCTCAGCGTGACTGAAAACACAGCCTCTGGAACCCTAGACTCGCAGCCTCCGGATTAAGATGCTGCGGTCCTTAGCTCTTCTCGGAAAACCATCCTCAAAAGGGCCCCTGATTGGCCCAAATTCTGTCATGTGCCCAGCCCTGAACCAATCACCATAGCCCGAGGGATGGACCGATGCTTACTCGGTAGCCAAGAGCGGGGAATGCTGGGATTGACAACCACTAGGAACCCCAGGAGGGAGGACCCGGAGAGGTTTGCCCTAGAAAGAGGGGCACCTGTTAGGTTAAGGATGGTGAACAGCATAGGTTCTTTTTTTTTTTTTTACACTTTTATGTTTTATTTACTTATTTATTTGACAGACAGAGATCACAAGGAGGCCTAGAGGCAGGCAGAGAGAGAGGAAGGGAAGCAGGCTCCCTGCTGAGCAGAGAGCCTGACCCAGGCCTCAATCCTAGGACCCTGGGATCAGGACTGGAGCAGAAGGCAGAGGCTTTAACCCACTGAACCACCCAGATGCCCCAAACAGCATAGGTTCTTAACATTTTGACAAAGGCTTTCTTGGAAACAGTGCCTTAACCAAAAGAAATGCTCCAAACGAGTTCAACCTCAAGCAGTGGGCCCAAAAAATTAGAGATTGGGGCAAGCAGAGTCTTGCCGAGGCTCTCAGACCACCCACAGAAGGAGCCATCCACACCGGTCCCTACACAACCCCAGCTAAACCCAGGCATTAGCTGGGAGCATGTGTGTTGCTTTTCCTTTTAAATTTAATTCAACTTGAAAGGGCTCTTCATCTTATCTTGTGCAAGTGAGCAAGGGAGAGTGTGTTGGTTCAGTGGTGCAATAAATAACCTCTCATTATGAGAAATGTGATGCCTCAGTCCACTAAGCCATTTGGTAACCATAATCTGACATTACAGAAGCTTTTCTTGTGAGACCAGAGATATCTGAGCCACTTCCCTTTTCAAACAACCACAGCTAATGGCTTTGCGTGCTATTAGTGGAATGAGTCCAAGCTATCTTTGATTTGTGGCCACTTGATTGGGTCCTGAAAGCAGAGGCTCAGCTCTGTGAGGAGGGATAATTGCCTGGGAACACTGCAGAAAGATACAATTCCTGTGGAGTCAGAGGGACCACAAATTTAGAGAAACTTAACTCCCCTGGAAAGATGAAAACATTTGTAAAGTTTTCTCACCCCCATGCTGGCCCCTTCCTCACTCTGATAGCTCACTTCAGCCCTCTCTGCCTCTCCAATTTTCCTGACTCGGGGAATGTTTTCTTAGAAAGGAGGGGTTCTTCTTGGATCCTACTACACCAAGCCAGAAGGCATTTAGAAAATGAGCCAGCTGCCCAGCCTGGCGAAGGGGTCAAACCTCCATATCCTTAGGCAAAATGTTAGCCCTCAGGGTGCACCTAAGCCTCTGCCTATGAATTTCAAACTGACTCCAGCTGCTACAGGGCAGTTAGAGTGGGAGGACAACAGTGTGTGTGGCCGCAAAGTAGAGCTTCTCTTACTAATAGGAAGAGAGACGCCATTTTGCACAGCAAAGTTGCATGACTCCCCGCATGTGTCTGGGCTCACTTGCACACCCATTTTAGAAGCCTTGGTACTCTGTGTTCTAGAAGAAAATAACAATAAAGTTCAACACTGTGCTAAGCATGCTTCCCAGGTTGAAAGAAGGACTACCAATGGGACAGCATTTGAGCTGGAAGCCCAGCTTCATTTGCAGAACCAAAACAACCAAAGGTTATCTTGCGCTTAGAAGGGACTTTTTCTTTTGAATAAACTTTTGATTTTGGAATAATCTTAGATTTACAGAAAAGTTACAAATATAGCACAGGGAGTTGCCACATACCTTTCACCCACTTTCCAATAATATTAACATCTTCCATTATGCTTCATTTCTCAAAATTAAGAAACTAATGTACCATCAACTGAACTCCAGACATTATTCAGATTTTCACCAATTTTTCCACTAATATTCCAAGATATCACATTGCATTTAGTCATCATGTGTCCCTAGCCTGCCTGATCTGTGACAGTTTTTCGGTCTTCTTTTCCTTGTTTATTAAGACCTTGAAATTTTTGAGGAATACTGGCCAATATTTCATAGAATTCCCTCCATTTGGGTCGTCTGATACTGTCTCATGAATAGAGTAAGGTTATGGGTTTTGAGGAAGACTACTCAGACGTGAAATGTCCAGGAAACAGATTACTCAGAAGTTACAACCTGAGCTGCTGTCAAACCAAATCATAATTTGTTTTTTCTGTCTGTATTTTTAAGAGATTGTGTGCCAATTTGGTGCTGACTTTTTTCAATTCAGATTTCTAGCTGCTCTTAAAAACTAGAAAGAGCTGATGACTGGGGGCTCCCACGGCATTCAGTGGGCACTGAGAAGCCATGACCCCTCCCATGGCATGTGTCCTTTTGGGGCCCTACTTGTCCCATGGTCTCCCCAACTCTAAGGCCCAGTATCAGCTGGTGTTGGTTATCAAATCCACAGTGTTGGATTCTACACTAAAGAGGTGCTTTCTATATTTCTATCACAACAGAAGTGGACCCAGATGGCTCCACACTTCAAGAAAAAGAAAGCAAAAGCAAGAAATGTGGAAAGGGGAATCTCAAGGAAACCGCATTTTCCTGATAATGGAAAAGAGCATGAATGCACACTCTGAAAACTACATGTGATTTTTGATGAAAATTTTCTACATAACATAGATCTCACCATTTCTTTGGCAACAGAAAGGAGTATGGGTCAAGAGGGAAGCCAATTATGAGGAAAGTAGATGAGTTAGGGGAAAGAATGTTGAAACCTCCCCCATGCTCTGACTTGCTCCCAAGACCCTTCTATAGACCAAATTCATATCATTACACAGGGATGTCCCTGTCATCTAGCCACAGCCATCCAGTACAGTCTGCGCATACAGGTCTAACCTGGACAGGGATTTCTAGTACCACCAATCCCACCCCAGGACCTGTGAGCAGAGAGAGGGTCTACCATGTCTTCTCTATCCTTGCTAACATATGACTTGCTAGAGGCAGAGTCAAAGTCTGCCTGATTTCTCCTCTATTGCCCAACCCCGCTGTCCACAAGTCAGTCGTCCCTTGCCATAAGAGCTAGAATTCTGAGCTCCGACCTCCCCACCCCAAGCAAAGTGACAACAAGTTCCTCAACTCCTCTTCCTGGTCCCCACCCCATCACCCCAGCCTCGCAGGCTGTAGGATCTGTAGAATGTGACCACACCAGGCATTGAGGTAGTGACCGAGCCAATCTCCAAGTCTCAAGCACCCCACTCATGTGATGAGTTCTACCCAGTGTGTTGCCAGAGCAAGCCTGAAAGGGGAGAACTCGTGTGAAAGGAGTGAGCACTGGACCAGGAGTCAGAGGATCTGGACCGGGTCTGGATTGCAGTGCTGTGTGGTGTCAAGCTAATCACCTGACCCCTCTCAGCCCTAGTTCTCTTAGCTATCAAATGATATTTTTACCTGCCTTGCCAACCTCCTGATTTCTGTGATGTGGAAAGATGATCAAGCCACAGAAATAGCTTCCTGACTTGCTCCCTTTACTCCCAAGAGCAAATTTTATCCTTCTGCACTGTTCACAGCAGCCTCACTTTCTCTATCAGTGCACTTCCATCACATTCTCAATTTGTTTGTTTACCCTGCACCCCTACTCCTAATAGAACTGCCTTGAGAACAACATACTCTTATTGGAACTTGGGACCTGGTACTGTGGTCCCTACTCCTATTCTTGGTACAGGCCATGTCAATGAATGTTGAGTGAATGAATTAAGCAAGCAAGCAAGCAAATTAACATAGCGTATGTAAAAAGAACTTTGTAAACTATTGGGCCTTATCTCAACGTGAAGAGCTAGCGATGGTACAGGGCTAGTTCCTGGGTAGCTGACCTGATCAACCAAGCCCCCTTCTTAGAGGACCTCTTCTGACCCCCAGCCAATGGTTATTACCCGACACTGCCTTCTGTTCAAATCTAATTGGACCAATCTTTTGGCTGACCAATCTGTCAATCTACTGGCTGAGAAGCTGCCATTCAGACTCGTCCAGTCTTTGAATTATCACAGAGATTTTAAAAATCTTGAAATGAAGGTAAGTGATTGAACAGAAGTGTTGTGTAGAGCCATGACTGGGGCAGCCATATTGGTCCAAGAAGCCATCAGAGGAGATGGAGAAATAGAGGTGAGAGAGAGCAGCTGAACCTTACAACTTACAGAGGGCAATCTCTGTTCCCAACATTCCAGTTTCATTTCCAGTCTGGTTGCAGTTTGTGTCTTATGCTTGAATGTCTAAGAGATTTTCCCTTGACGTTGTATAATAAGGCCCTCTTTGCTTAAGCTGGGGGTGAGGTGAAAATTGGAATATCTGTTCCTTATACCCAAATAATCTCCCATGTAGACACCGAGCAAACAAGACACAGTCTCTTGTTAACAGGTACAGAATTACCTACAGGGAGAAGGAAAAGGACACAAGGCTAAGATACAAGCAGTTACCTGAGGCATTTACCTCAGATATTTCCTGTGGCCCAAGACAGACCCTGTATCTCAAAGTTGATAATGGGACCTCCTAAGAAGCCTCAGAGATATTTCTCTCTAATGGCGGGGGAGGCTGAGCCATAAGCCAGCCAAATATATATAGAGATAGATTCCAAAGAATTAAGCGTCAGCCTGGCATGTTACTGTTGGAGCTGAAGGCCAACAGTTAGCAGCCAGACCAGGAAGTCTCCCAGGACACTGTCTGGAGATTGGCTGGCTCTGAAGGGCTGGGAATCCACCAAATCAGGAGATGGCTATGCTCACGATAGGCAAAAGTGCAAACAAATCAGATGAGCAAAGCGACAAAACCAGGAGGAGACAGCCAACTCTGGGCCTGGCCAGTGGATCCTGGTAAGAAAAGATTCCTCATCCAGGAACTGTAAGTAACTCAGATGGTGTTTGTCAGAAGATTATGAAACACTGTGAAACTTTTGTTTCCTGTAATTTGTCTGCCTCAGAAGATTTTCTTCTGTAAGAGGCAGAATCATCGATTTGGTTTGCCTGGATTGAAAATTCTCAGGTTTCCAGAAGTCAGAACCGAAAGAATTGAAATAAGAATCTCTATATTGGTTTTATTCTTATTCACAGAGAGCACTCCAATCTCACTCTTCACAAACAACCCAAATCTTATGCTTTTCCAAACACTCAGAAGTTGAAAATGTTAGGAAATGAGCATTTATTGAATACTGAACATGTGTCAGGCCCTGAGCTACGTACCCTTTCATGAGTCAAGTGCGAATTTAATCCTCCCTGCAGGACCTCCAAAAGTTATTATACCTATTTCAGTATAAAGAGAAAACTAAAAAGTTTTCTTTAAATATTTTATTTATTTGACAGAGAGAGAGAGAGAGAGAGACAGCAAGAGAGGGAACACAAGCAGGGGGAGTGGGAGGGGAGAAGCAGGCTTTTCCATGGAGCAGGGACCCCCATGCAGGGCTTGATCCCAGTGAGCCAAAAGCAGATGCTTAACCAACTGACCCACCCAGGGCCCTGAGAAAACTGTAATTTAAAGAACCTAAATAGCTTGCCCAAGGTTCCACTTCTAATATGGAGCCAAACTGAGATTCTGACAACATGTCTGTCTGTCTCAGCTTCCTGATCTTTCCATGGCACAGACTGCCTCTCTGACTGGCCTCCCCAGGGCTTTAATAATCTAAGCGCTGTAAAGAGAATTTCTTTGGCTGATTATTGAGTCCTCGCTTCTGATCTAGTTTTTAATGACAATCTTGGGTCAAGAATGTAGGAAAATATCGAAACCCCAAACTTTTATTAACTTTTTTCCTAATGTCATTTAAGATTGTGAATCCATCTGGCACTTATTTTTGAGTAAGGTGTGAATTAGAGGTACAGCTTTATTTTGTCTTAACGGACACCCACATACATCTGGTACAGTTGATTTTCTTTTCGAAGCTTCTTTTTCCCACTGAATGGAAACGGTCACCTTTAGCGTTCATTATGTTTCCATATTCACTGGTTCTACTCCTGACTCTCTTCATCCCACTGATCTATTCTAGCACCATTTTCCAGCTGTCTCAGTCTCGTAGCTTTAAGTTGGACTACCTGGTAATGCAAGGCACCCTTCTTAAGTTCCTCTCAGGTGTTTATTCTTCCATAGGAACATTAGTATCTTTCTGTCTACATCCCTCCATGAAGGAGGGATTATTATTATTACATTATCTTGTGTCCCAAGATAATGATTTTTATTCCTTCAATTTTGAATTACACTTGTATATTAATATGCATCATTAATAAAGATTGACTTTGCAAATTAAATCATATATTGGTATGTTTCCCCATTTTTCAATCTTGCCTTATGTCCTTTGACATGACTTTATAGGTTTTTTATTAACATATGTCTTTTACCCATCTCATCAGATTCATTCCTAAGTATTTTGCTTTTTTTTTTCTATTAAGAATGGGATTTATTTTTATTTCTAACTGGTTATGCTCATTAAGAGAAAAGCTATTGGGGACGCCTGGGTGGCTCAGTTGGTTAAGCAGCTGCCTTCGGCTCAGGTCATGATCCCAGCGTCCTGGGATCGAGTCCCACATCGGGCTCCTTGTTCTGTGGGGAGCCTGCTTCTCCCTCTGCCTCTGCCTGCCACTCTGTCTGCCTGTGCTCGCTCTCTCTCTCTCTGACAAATAAATAAATAAAATCTTTAAAAAAAAAGAGAGAGAAAAGCTATTGACATTTTTACATGTTTATCATATCCATACTAAATTCTCCTCTTCATTCTAGTAGGTTATTAACATCACTAAGTTCTGAATATATGTTTATAGGTCTGCAGAAAAGGATCATTTATTTGATTTTTCTCTAATACTTCACATATTTTATTGCTTTATTGTGTCAGTTAAAAGTTTCAAAATAGCGCTAAGTAATGATAAAAGCTTTAGTAGTCTTTGTTCCTGATCTTAAAATGGCTTTAATATTTCAAAGTTTACTATTAATATTACTTGGGAACTACTTCTACCTTTTTTTCATGGCCTCGGATAGTTTAAAAATAACCCACCACAGTCTCATAAATGCTGACACAAAACTCCTGGATCAGAGACAAGACAGTTTATTACAGCAATAGCAGCAGTGAGAGATCCCAGTGTTTGTGCCAATCTCTTAAGCCCCGATTCCCACAGGGCAACATGAAGAGGGGAAAAAGACACCTGCATTGAAGTGGTTGGATTACCAAGGCAGAACCCTGAGTTTAAGGAAACTGATTATTTTACAGTGGGCATGAAGCACTCCTGCTCATGGAGTGGGACATACTCTCTATCTTCCACTGTTATAAGAAACCTGCCCTTTACTCTGAAGGAATCATTTTATCTTTCATGGTTGTTTACAATACAAACATCTTTGAGAACATAGTCCAGAACAAGGAGCAGTCAGGAGCTCATTCACAGATGTTCAAAAAGGTGAGAGACCCATGGAAAGTTATTTCCCAATGACGGATAGCTGAGGCAAAATGGACAACACCTTGGTGCTCGTTAATTCTTAGGCAGTGGGCATATGAATACCATTACATTATTTCTTGCTTTTTTCTATATTTCTATAAACACCTGCTCCCACCCTCCAAAAAAAAAAAAAAAAAAAGGAAAAGAAGCAAGAAGTGTCTAGTAATAGAATAGCTACGTCAAAATATGGTGAATGTTCAAAAAATATGAGTGACTTCCCTTTAAGGACACTGTGGAATCCCAAATTGGATGGGCAGGGCGGGGCAGGGCCCTTCTAATTCAAAGAATCTAGACTATTAAATGGCCAAGTCTGAAGGCATTTCAGAGTTTACTTACCTACTCCTACTTACAAACCTCTGCATTTCCCATCATATTCATAGGTAGGCTAGAAGACAGATGATTGGGAATCACACACACAAATTTTGAAAGAACTCGTGGCTGGGATTATCCAAGTTTCTTAATCTCTTTAGTCTTTCTTTAATGAGGTCAGTGGGAGGGCTGTTATTTATGCTCCTAAAGCACTGGCATATGAAAAATGTCATGGGCACAGGAAAGTCAATGTGAGCAAGATAAACATGATGCTGTTCCACAGAACTTACTATCTAGTGGGGAAGATAAGTAATTCCACAGATTATGAGATGTGATTGGCTCTCAGATTCACCGGAAATTGATTTACCTCCCTCCCCTTCCGCATCTACTCACCCACTAGCTCTCTAGGAGGCCATACCCAGAAAGAGTTGGTGCTATTTTCTTGTGTTTGTCCCACCAAGCGTAACTGGAGGGCCAAGGAAACCATAGGTTAATAAAAGATCCAATAAGGCACTAGTTGGGGAGGGAGGGGGAGGCTGTCTGCTCAGGTGATTCTAGTCTGACTCAGATTTTCCTTTTCAAAGGAAATTCTAATATCTTTATACCTCAAATGAATACTAATTGCTTTGAGGCGCCCACCAAATCTAACATAACATTAAAAAGTCCAAAATTAGAATATTCTCTTGAGGTCTTTGCTCAAGATTTAACACCCCACATCCCTAATCCTTTCTTTTCTGATACCTCTGATACCATTCTTGTGGCCATTACAGTATGTAAAACACACATGCACACACACTCACACACACACTTGCTTTCTCTACATTTCTCAAATCTCCTCTTATTCCCTTTCAAAATCTGTGGATATAGACCTACTGTTGCCAAAATAAGAACAAGATTAGCTAATGGGCATCATGGTTTCTTTACCCACTCTCAGTAACAATAAAAATGCAACTACCGGGGCGCCTGGGTGGCTCAGGGGGTTGAATAAAGCCTCTGCCTTCGGCTCAGGTCATGATCCCAGGTCCTGGGATCGAGCCCCGCATTGGGCTCTCTGCTTGGCGGGGAGTCTGCCTCCCCCTCTCTCTGTGCCTGCCTCTCTGCCTACTTGTGATTTCTGTCAAATAAATAAATAAAATCTTTTAAAAAAAATGCAACTACCGTTCCATTCAGCAAATACCTAAATGAAAATTCATAGAAAAAAATAAATTAATATCAAATCCATTGAATAATCTTTATTTTTGAAAGCATTCAGAGTAGAATTCCTTCACTTAGCAAGCTTCTCTTGCAGCTGTTCCAGAAAAATATTTGCTCTGAAAGGTAAAATGCTTGGCTTTTTCTCAAATTTGTTACCAGTGGTACCCCCAGTCAGATAAGCAATGAGCAAAATGCAAAACCAGATTCCAGTTTCCAAAGGTAAACTAAGTAACAATTCTGCTCTGCAATACCTGAAATGCTAGGCCGCCACAGATGATTCTGAAAGACGGACTTCATCTGCCCCCTGCTGTACTCTAAGTGAATGACGGACTTCCTAACCCCAGGAGATGGGGCCAAACTAGGCAGGTCCTGGTGTCCCTTGTAGAATACAAAGGCTGTGGCAAAAGGGCCTGTGCCTGGACTTCACCACTGTGCTCCCAGCAGGTAGTCGGGTTGGAATATAATAAGCACACAATAGATATGGGCCGAATGAGTAAAGATACAGGTTAGGAAGATGGGCTTACATACTCTGCATAAGCCTCATACGGAGAGCATATTGGCCCAAGGAGGGGCGGGAATAGTGCAAATGTTTTGTGATTCCTTCCTCAGAAGTGTCTGAAATAAATTGGTAGCAATCAGCATGCCTATTGTTCTCTAATAATTCCACTGGGCTAAACAAGGTAATAAAATTGGAATATTCAGGCTTTAAGGGTAAAAAGGCTTATCAAATCCATTGAACACTAGCTTTTCTAAGTGTTACTGCTAAGAAATGAATCTTTGAGAGCTTAGGATCTAAAAGCCACGAGGTAAGTATAAATATAAATATAAATATAAATAACTACATTTTTTTCTCCAAGATGGCAGAACAAGTTGAGAGGTCATAAAGTTCTCTCTGTATCTCTCACCCTTTTCTCCAGAGACCCCTGTTTCTAGCAGCTCTCCAATGATCACCCATGTATCTTTCCAGGAGTAGTAAAGGCAAGGATGAGACAGTAGGCATCATCTTTAGTTGAAGATAGATTGGATATGAAAGAAGTCATGTTAGGGCTAAGATTTTGATATTCGATATACCTTTGCATCTACCCTGGAGAAGCCTAGGTTTCACTGAGAAGTCAGCAAGTAAGTATACGCACAACAGTTCTCCAGGAAATATAAGTAAGTGCCAATGGATGGGACATAGAAAATGTCCATGAAAGAAATGTTTTCACCAGGGAATTATTTTTACCAGTTGAGAAAGGCACTTCACCAGTTCAGGTTCCTTATATCATATCACTAAATAAGCAAATAAAATAGGGGCTAGGTGGAGGGTAGGGTGAGTGTTTGCAGTTTTAGCTGAGGTCATTGATCCTGGCTACTAAGGGAAAACAGGATTGGTGCTACATGAGACAGGAAGGAATGTTTGGAAACTAGGGGATCCTCCTTGCCCTACCTTGTTTAGGGGTGAAAGTTAACAGAGGCCTAGAGCAACTCTAGAGAAGTACAGGGCCACCAAGGGCGCAGATCTCTCAGAATAAAGGTTTGTGCTGCTCCACCAGGAAAAGCCAGATGAAATAGTGGCTGATGGCAAAAGAAACACAAATTGGACAAATATCAACTATGGCCATTTTTCTCCATCTTTGACGAGCTGTGTGCATAAGCATGTGTGCTAATTCTTTTTCTCTCTCCCCCCAACCCTTCTATATAGTCTCTGCTAATTTATTTTACATTTTATCCACAGGTGATAGGGTATTAAGATGGGATTTTGTTTAAAGAATGAACATCAAACCAAAATCCTGAATTTAGAGTTTAGATGTAATAATTTAAAGTTTAAGGCTTCCCCTTTTGAAAAACAAGTAGTATATTTTGTAAAAGAGATAGTTGCTTCGTGTGAAGTAGACTGGAGATTGATTTTTTCCCACAGCAGTTACTACATTCTAACAAACCTTACAACTCACTTTACTACACTTGTTATTGTCTGACTTCCCTACAAAAGCTGATGTATTTGTCTCTTTTGTTCATTAATGTTTCCCTCATGCTTGTACCTGGGTCTGACATATAGTACCTGATAAAAATCTGTGGAGTGAATAATTCGAATTATAGAATGAGTAAATGGGTTATCAAGCAAATGAACGAATATTGCTTCTACAACTGATGTACTACTACAACTACTACTACATCCACAGCCCTCCTTCTTGGCCCTTTCAAGTTCACTGTCTGTATTCACCTTGCAAAATTCTGCCTGAGCAAGAAGTGAGGGTAAGAGCAGGAAGTTACTGAGCCAACAGCATAACGTTTCCTTATCAAGAATAAAAGGCTATTAATTTTCAAATGTAGTTTTTTGAGAGGGGGATGGGAGAAAGGGAGGGTATAAAGAGGGTTCATTTGTTCGTATTCAAAATGCCCTGATCAATGGAACCCAGTGACTCAGCTGAGATGCACAATTCTTGAAGGATTAAGAGAGAAGGTAAATGGATCCTTCACTTTTGAGGAATCTGTGAGGTCTATAGAGCCTGTACCACACAGTGAGGGTAATGCCCATGAAACGTTAGCTCAACTTCTTGTAGCAGATGGCCAGCAGCTTTGGCTGTATGAAGCTATTTATAAGATTACCAGGAAAATTTGAATGTTGACTGGATATTTGACACTGAGTAGTATGTTATTCTTTCAGAAAAAATAAGAGTACTGTGGTTGCTAAAAATCAAAGTCTTAATGTTTTAGAGATACGTGAAGTATTTATGATTGAAAAATATAGTATCTGAGATGTCCTTCAAAAATAACTAAGTCTGGGGGCGCCTGGGTGGCTCAGTGGGTTAAAGCCTCTGCCTTCAGCTCATGTCAGGACCCCAGAGTCCTGGGATCGAGCCCTGCGTTGGGCTCTCTGCTCAGCAGGGGGCCTGCTTCCTCCTCTCTTTCTGCCTGCCTCTCCGCCTACTTGTGATCTCTATCAAATAAATAAAATCTTTTAAAAAATAAAATAAAAAAAACATAACTAAGTCTGGGAATGGGGGAGTGGGAGTGCATAGATGGAATCAGACTGTGTGCTGGCAACTGGGCTGGGTGGTGGGTACATGGCAGTTCATTATACTGTTCTACTTCGTGTGTGAAAATCTTCATCATGATATCTTTAAACATCTCTTTATGGACTTTTACATTGACTTCTCATTTGCTCTCCTCCTCCTGGCACCACACCTCCTTAGTCAGGAGAAACATAGTCCATAGGTACACACATTGACACCACAAACAGCCCAGAAATGATAGCCTGACATTTACTCAACAACAGCTGTTCGCCGACACACAAGGAGTCAACTTCCCTGGGAAATATTACTGAAGGCAAACCAGTGTGAAGCTTACCCGAATAACCTCCTTAATTTCTTTCTCCTCCCTAGAGCTTCTTCTCCACTATTCTACCTACATTGTTTTTGAAAGATTGAGGAGAGTTTTGCTTAATGTATGTATAGTCTCTTTTTAAGCATGCCAAATACTTTTAGTTAGGTATAGTTGACATACAAGACTGTTCGTCTCAGTATTATCCATGTACTTCTCAAGACCCCTCCAAGTCTGTGGTAGGAGGGTGTTTACATGACCACTTGCTGTGGCAGAGACCTGCAGTTGTTTCGTCCAAGAGCTCTGTTAAACAACCACACTCTGGGGCGCCTGGGTGGCTCAGTGGTTTAAAGCCTCTGCCTTCGGCTCGGGTCACGGTCCCAGGGTCCTGGGATTGAGCCCCACATTGGACTCTGCATGGCGGGGAGCCTGCTTCCTCTCTCTCTCTCTCTCTGCCTGCCTCTCCGCCTACTTGTAATCTCTGTCAAATAAATAAATAAGATCTTTAAAAAAAAAAAAACCAGCCTCACTCTGTATTTGAAAGGATCGTTTACAGTTCTGACAATTCGAGTTGTTAATGATACTGTGTTCTGACTCTACCAGGAACACTTCTCAAGTTGACAGTTGGCAGCTGAACAAAGAGAACCTGTATCCTTTGGAAGCTAACATGCTAATATAGGAAGACGTATTATATGCAAACAAATACATTGTTACTAAGAAGAAAATGCTAAAATAGAGTAAAGCAATAGAGCTACTGGTATTAACAGTGGTTAGGAGACATCTCTGAGGAGGTAACTAATGTTTGGGTTGAGATATGGATGCTAAGAAGGGAGACTGGACAAAAGAATGTTCCTCGTGGAACAAGCATCGAAGCCCCAAGATAGTCTTTGAGTGTTCAAGGGCAAAGTCAGTGTGACTGGAGCACAGTGAATGAGGAAAAGGGACGATGAGCTCACAGAGACATCCATGGGCCAGCTTCTCAGCTAAGATAAGGAGCGTGAGTTTTATTTTGGCATTAAGGGGAAATCGCTGGAGAATGAAACAGCACAATATGACCTGATTGGCTTTTTAGAGGGGTCAGAGTGGTTCTGACCACTTTGGGGAGAATAGGATCTAACAGGGTGAGGAAACCAATTTGGGCTGATGACAGATGACTGTGTTATCACCGGAGTTGCAGCAGACAAACTGGAAAGAAATCAGATTCAGGGTATATTCTGAAATAGAACCAAGGAACTCAGGGTGGGCTGAATGTGGATATGAGAGAAAGGATAGAATCAAAAAGAGCTCTTAGACTAGTGACTGAGGCAAAAATGCTTTAAGCAGACTCAGTTGGGGCTGGAAGAGAATCAGTAGTTCTGGTCTTGGCATAAACTGAAACGGACATACAAATGGAGATATGGTGTAGTTCAATAGAGTATGGTGGGAAATACAGATTTAATAGCAGAATCACCAGTGTAAAGATGGTGATTATGGGATCCAACAAAGGACAAGGAGTAGGAGAGAGATCAGTGAGGTGAAATCATCACAAATGTATTTGAATGAAGTATAATCAACTATGTCAAATGCCGCTGAGACACCGTACTTTAAGACTGACTGCTAGCTTTAAAGATGTCTTGTAACCTTAATCTGAACTGTTTCCATAAACTGGTGGAGGCAAGCCAGCTTGGAGTCAATTTAGATGAGAAAACAGAGGCACTGTGTATATATAAATCTTCCAGAAAAATTTGCTGTGAAAAGTGAAAAAGTAGAACTGTAGCTAGAAGGGACAAGAGAGGCTAAAGGGGGGAGGGGTTGTTTTTTGAAGTTGAGTGAAACTAAGGAATGTCTGAAAGCCAAAAGAAATGATGCAGTAGCAAAGAATTTGATGATGCGAGACATGCGAAGAAAAAGGCTATTCGCAGGGTCAAAGTCCTCATGAAAATGGATTCCAGAGCGCACGTGAAGTGCAGACCTTTGATAGGAACAGGGACACCAGCCATTGTGTAACAGAGAAATACAGAATGATGTGGGCACATTCAGAATCACACGCATAGGTCAATTGTGGCAAGATAAAAATGGTCTTCTTGCATGCATCCTTTTTTAGGAGATGTAAGAGAAGTCATCAGTGCAGAATTAGAGCAGGGAAAGGGTTTTAATAATCTGAAGAGCAAGAAGGTATACAATAGCCCCTCAACATACCAGAGACGTGTGGTCAGGTTATTTGGCAGGACTGAGCACCCATTTCAGAAATGCGGTCACGCAATTTAAGGAACTTTAGCCACCAGGCTTCTGTCATCTTCTGTAGTAACATTCAGCTGCTAGAGAAGAGGTAATGATGAGTACCACAATGGTACGAGTACCACAAGAAAGTGTAAAAAGGAATGAGCATAGTGCTGGACCGCTGCATCTAAGGAGAGTAAGAAGGAAGTAAGGTGGGGTGACACGCACAAAGAAGCAGTGGGGCCAAAGGAGGAGATAGATTTGAAAGAATTTGAGATGTCGTGATAGGGAGTAATGGAATAAAGCAGCTGAAAGGATGATGGGTGACTGCTGTCAAAAATCTAGCCAGGGTGTGGGGAAAACCAGCCTTGAGTGAGTTGCACCAGAGACATTCAGCTGGGAAAGTGGAAAAAAAGGAAAACAAGTTTCAGTTCAGGAGAGAAATAAAAACAAAGAGATCAAGTTTTAGGCAAATTTGCTAACAACAGACAGTGGATTATTACAGAGCACCAAGAAAGGGGCAAGAGAGCAGGGAAGGGTTAAGGCCGGGGTAGGTGTAGGAATGGTTCTGTCCTACCTGCGCAACAGAACCACCTGCAGAATGTTCAGGATATTAAGGCCTGGGCCCAGACCACCTCACAATCTCCCATGTTATTGTGTCAATAAGGTATGATCCTGATACAAAATCAGAGTTGAGAACCACTGGCTCAAGTGGTATGTGAAGCAGTGTGGAGATAAATGACTTCATTTTCTTTCTTTAAGATTTTATTTATGTGACAGACAGAGATCAGAAGTAGGCAGAGAGGCAGGCAGAGAGAGAGAGAGGAGGAAGCAGGCTCCCTGCAGAGCAGAGAGCCTGATGCAGGGCTCAATCCCAGGACCCTGGTATCATGACCTGAGCCAAAGGCAGAGGCTTTAACCCACTGAGCCACCCAGGTGCCCCATGACTTCATTTTCTGAGATTGAAGCAGGGAGACAAGTAGTGAGGCATGATGGTGTCGGTCCTAGAAGCACTGGTGGCAGGACGATATTCTCAAGTACTGTTAGAGAAGCCAGAAGTTGGTACGAGACTCTCAGAAGGCAGTGATTTTACCTCCAGGAGTTTGTTCCAATCTCCTGGTTATTAAGAGAGGTGCCTAAGAAGCAGGTACAAGGTCATCCCTGCTGTATTATTAACACAGCAAAAATGAAAATGTCAAAAATGCAATGTTATGGAATGTGAAAGTGTCAATGTAAAAGAGTAACAAAATAAAATGTAGCCATTGAAAAAACTTGGAATACGATTTACTGTCATGATAAAAGATTCAGGATATATTAAACAGAAAATGCAGTTTCAAAAAAAGCATTATGTATATAGCAGCGTATCCAATCAAGAAACTGATTTTTACACACAAAGAGATAACAAAACTGGAAGGCCTTTAAGAAAGGTTATCAGTCTTCATCTCTCACAAGTTCCAAGTACTAATGGTGATTTTTTTTTGTATTTTGAAAATTGCTTGCACACAGTTTACATTGATAGAATGTAGGGGGGTTATTTTAAAGGAATGGGTTTATGATCAGTCCCAATTCCTACTATTTCCAAGGAGAATTTTATCTATCTGGCGCAATCTGTTTCTGATGACAGGAACATGACATGGGCTTTTAAGTATTAAGAAAAATTATCCCAGGAGTGCCTGGGTGGCTCAGTGGGTTAAGCCTCTGCCTTCAACTCGGGTCATGATCTCAGGGTTCTGGGATCAAGCCCCGCATCGGGCTCTCTGCTCATCGGGGAGCCTGCTCCCCCCCGCCCCCCCCCCACCCGGCCTGCTTCTCTGCCTACTTGTGATCTCTGTCAAATAAATAAATAAAATCTTTAAAAAAAAAAAAAAAAGAAAGAAAGAAAGAAAGAAGAAAAATTATCCCAAACTTGGAAATAAAACAAAAGACAGTAAGTACACCTCATCCTTTCAAATTCATACAGGGGCACTGTTTAACATGCCTACCAACGGAATTTCTTACTCTAGGGCAGTGGTTCTTAAAATGTAATCCTAGGAGTCCCCAGTAGGATTCTGGCATTCTGGGAAGATCCTCCTTTTCCAACTACATAACTATGTGAGGCCAGATTTTCTTCATATACTTCAACCAAAACAACATATTGCAACATACGAATGTGGAAGCTGATATGAGAATCCAGCTGTCTTCTAAACCAGTTAAGTGTTCTATTTGCAAACATGTAAAATAATGCCTTTTTTTTCCCCAGAGAGACAGAGGTATAGATGTATTCTCTCCATTTTATAAATGAAGCAGTGGAAGCTAAGCTGTCATGTAGCGTTTACCCAAGTTCACAAAGCATGAAGGGGTGGCGCTGGGACCAAAACTCAGTTTTAACTCTGGTCCATCTCCTTTTCCTGAAATTAAAATGTAAGTATGCTTCCAAGTTTTTAGGTAGTCTTCACATTTTGTGACTAGAAAGTCTAAACTAATGCTCCAACAGTCCTCATCCCACCCACCTTAGCAATGGACAAGCTTCCAGAAGTCATTTACCAGACTACTGGCCAAATAAAGGCAGTACATGGAGCATTAAAACAAGAAAGATTAGGGGCACCTGGGTGGCTCAGTGGGTTAGGCCTCTGCCTTCAGCTCGGGTCGTGGTCTTAGGGTCCTTGGATTGAGCCCTGCATAGGGCTCCCTGCTTGGCAGGGAGCCTGCTTCCCCTTCTCTCTCTGCCTGCTTCTCTGCCTACTTGTAATCTCTATCAAATAAATAAAATCTTTTTTAAAAATGTAAAAATAATAATAATAAAATAAAACAAGAAAGATTAAGAGCGCACATTTTCTATTCCTGCTTCCCAAACACCTTTCACATTTTATTATCTGACTCTCTCACCAATCCTGTGGTAGGGGAAAACTCAGGAAAAATAATAAAAACTATTAGCAGCAATCCAAGGTCTAATGTTCTCTTCTCAATACCCCATCTACCCTCAGAAGAATCAATGCAATCACATGAGCATGAAGAATTACTGAGTAACCTAGGAAAATTCCATTACGTGGAGGGAAAAAATTACAGGGTAATTGTTTTTGTGTAAAATAAAAATCAGGAGTATGTTTTATGCACACATAGACGTGTTAGTAAGCTCAGGAGTCATTTCAACAGCACACCAAATAATGGTTACTGCTGAGGTGCACTAAAGAACAGAACAACTTCACTTCTTGTTTCATATGAGTAATATAATGGGCGATTTTCACCTTGTTTCTGTATTAATAAAACCGTGTTTCCTTCACCTTTTGGTGCTTTATAGAATGCCATCAAGACAGAGCTTTTGGGGCGCCTGGGTGGCTCAGTGGGTTAAAGCCTCTGCCTTCGGCTCAGGTCATGATCCCAGGGTCCTGGGATCGAGCCCCGCATCAGGCCCTCTGCTCAGTGGGGAGCCTGCTTCCTCCTCTCTCTCTACTTGCCTCTCTGCCTACTTGTGATCTCTGTCAAATAAATAAAATCTTAAAAAACAAAAAGAGCTTTCATCTTGAGTAGGAAGGTTACTCATTTGTGTCTGAAACTTCATACTGACTGAAACCCCCCCGAGGTGTGTAGTAGCATCCTCGTTTGCAAGCCTGAGATACACCTGATGCTTTCTTTGATAATGTGCTTTCCTACCAACCTCACAGGGCTGTTGTATGGAAAGTGCCAACATTAAGTGGAAGCGCTTTCCTGAGCTATACAAAGGCTGCGATCCCCTCTTCTCAACCTTTCTGTACATACCTTGAGGCACTTCTGACCTGGTCAACTGCAAGCTTTGGCTCCAAAGAGCCCAGAAAGTCATGAATCTAAAAGAGCAAACAAGAGTTGCACTTCACGGAAGGATGTCAAGGGTTGATCAATTCCTCAACCTAAACTTCAGCAAACCCCAAATCTGAAGGAGAAATCCCTAGGATCTAAGGCTTGCATAGAGAAAGTAGCAACCGTTCTCTGTGGAAAAGCCCTAATTCAGCTTTGTTTGCCCAGGAGGCCTATTGGAAGATTCCCCAAAGTTAAGTTCCATGACTGAAGCTCCAAACTGAATCCAAGAAAGTCATTTGGTGAGCAAACCCTGTGAGATCAGTAAACACTGGCCATGAGAAGATGGCTGCCAGAAGCACAACCCACCGCTCTCCAGGCGGATTTATCATCATCATCCCACAACTATGACAAGAAAGGGAAATCAAGTGCACAGGCTGATTCTGATCGAAGTTTGGGAATTCAACCACCAATAAAGGCTAACAGTGTTGAGAAGAGACCCAAGCAACCTCCACTAGCAGATAAGCAGCTAATCAAAAAGCCAATTCCCTAGTTAGTTAAAAGACTAAGCAAGTGCTTACAAAGACTTTGTGAAAGGCCACTTTGAGTATTTATATAGTGCACCACTAACAGCAACAGCCACACTGTTTACTGAAATTTTGTGGTATATATTTTTAATAGGTTCTCAACCAAGTTAAGACCAAACTTTTTAAAATCCCAAATAATGAAACAACATAACTAACATCAACAGCACTTACACCTTTAGCAAGGATGAAGCCCCTAGTCTGTCCAATTCTGGAAATAACTACAGCCAAGTTCAAGTTAGAGTTCTCTGAAAATAAAACCCTCACAAGTGAAATACTGCTCTTCAATTCTACAAGTAGAGTAAGTTCAGTGAAGTGAGGACTAGCTGTCTTCATGAGAAATACATGACAGGAGTGCCTGGGTGGCTAAGTTGATTAAGTGTCCCACATTTTTTTTTAAGATTTAAAATTAAAAAAAGATTAGCAAGAGAGAACACGAGCGGCGAGGGAGGGAGAGGGAGAAGCAGGCTCCCTGATTGGGGAGCCTGATGCAGGGTCCATCCCAGAACCCCGAGATCATGACCTGAGCCGAAGGCAGATGCTTAACTGATTGAGCCACCCAGGTACCCAAGTGTCCCACTCTTGATTTCAGTTGAGGTCATGATCTTGGGGTGTCATGATCTTGGGGTCGTCAGATCAAGCTCCACATTGTCTCACTGGGCACAGAGCCTGCTTGGGACTCTCCCTCTCCCCCATCTTCCACCTCCACCCCCCAACCTGCTCATGTACTCACTCACTCCCTCTCAAAATAAATTTCATATATATATATATGACAAACTCAGTAGCAGGGTTGTGAATGATTGTCCCTTCCATAAAAGTAAATTATTTGTGTCTTAATTAGGAAGATAAATCACTTGTCATTAAGTATTTCTTTTAAAAACCTTCCATATTAAAGAAACAAAACCTTCAATATTATATGGGTTACTACAAAATTGTTCCACAGAGAATATACTAACACCAAGTTACATCAGTCAACAGTTTTGAGTATGTCTTTAATCCCTTTTATTGCTTCTTACTTAACCATTACTTTCAGAGCCTTCCAGCTGAAACCCAAATGTTTTATCTCGGAATTCTTTATAGAATTTTATCTTCTTTGCAGAAAACACATTCTCCAACAAGAAATACTAACAAATCCATGGTCGAGATTTCACAACTCTTTTGTTTTTTAAAAAAGGTAAGCTCTGTGTTTTTAACTGCAGAAGAACTGCTATTATACAACAAACTTTTTATTGTTTCATTCATAAAAACAGTCCACAGCATTCATAAAACAGGGTGTTAGAAGAAATAAAAAGACCTTTCAAGTGGATTCTTTATGTTTTAAGAACAGATGAGTTGGTAGCAATTTAATACAGATGGAAACAAATACAATCCATATAAAAACAGGATTTGAAAGGAGGAGGGGAGGAGATTATACCAACTGAAGTAAATTTAGAGCTTCAGGCATGCAACTCAACATCTGATTTTTCTTCACTTAAAAACCAAACTAGGTGCTTTAATAATAGGTGTTTATAAAGAAGGCTACAAAAATATTGCAAAAATGTTAGCCTTACATATACCACCAAAAAAAAAAAAAAAAGAAGAAGAAGAAAGAAAAAGAAAAGGAAAGACAGAGCGGGACAAAAGAAATTAACAAATCCCCAGCTATACCTAGGCTAATCACAAGTTTTCCCTAACAGAGACAGACAAAGAAAAATAATTTTTACAAGCTTAGCTTTGGGTACAATACCTTAGAGCTCTCACTTGGGTGTTTCCTGCTCATGCTCTTTTCAGTATGAACAAACATGATTTATGTAATGGAATACATACTTCAAGGATTCCTTAAAAAAGAATCACAAGTTTCATTTTATATATACAACAAATTTTTAATTATGTACTGAAAATAAATTACAGGAAATAACTTTAAAATGCAACAGAGGACAAAGTCACGATAAACATTCCCACTGAATTCCCTTGGGGGTGGGGGTGAGATTGCAGTGCTCAAGGAAGATAAATATCACAAATATATCAAAAACTTCAAATTGTCTATGCATTCACACACTGACATGAGCCACAAACATTCCTTCACAGGGACTGTACTTAGCCTACCACAGAACCAGATTTTGCCATAAACTACAAAACTTTTAATACAAAATCGTATTTATATATTTATAATTCATATACATGCCCTATCTGTGATTTTAGAAAATAAAAGCTACACACTGTACAGACACTCTTAACTCATAGCTGTAGGCAACATTTTTGGATGGAATTTCTCCCCCAATAAAATTAATGGCATATTTTATGTACATGAAGGCTAAACTGCATAAAGACAGTTCAGTTTCCCAGATATGCATCTCCTTTTAGGGCAGGTTTATAAATTTAAAAAGGCAAGACAAATGTACACCTCAGAATCACTTTCTTAGCTACAAGAGTTGTCATGTAATTTCTGTGAAATTTCTGATACATGCACTTATGTAATACTGGTATTGAAGGCAATAAAGCAATATATACTTTTAATGTAGTGGCTCAAGAAAGGCTTCATTGTCATTCTGATCTGATTCTTGATACAGTGATTCATAACTTCACTAAAATTAAAATTTCAATGGGATACTGGTGTTAGACACTAAATAGATTTCTTAAAATATTTCCCTGAAATATCCTTTTACACAAGACAAATGTCACTAACATTAGATTAAAAGGAAGAAAAAAAATAAAAGAAACATGGCACAAATGTGCATGATAAACTAACGCTCCTCAGCCAATCTCCATGTCTTAGGAGCCAAGAACAGAATGCTTAAAACCAACAAACAATTTTCACACTCTGTGGCAGCCATCTGTGAAGCCAGTTATACTAAACTACTTCTACAGTTGATTGTAAACTTTGGTTTATTTTTATTTGAGTTCTCATTGTACAGCAAGCATGAAAAAAAGGGAGAGTGGAGTCCATGAGGAGATGAACTGTCAGTCTGTCTTTAATCTGGCATGATGAGACACCTGGTCAGTCAGGCCTGCTTTGATAGAGTTTGTTACAGACTGCCTTATGTTTTCCTCCATCAAATTATCACCCAGGGGCTTCAATACCTGTGGTATGAGAAATGTGCAAAACAAATAAAAACATGAGGTAAAAAAAGAGTTACATATAAAAATAGATATAAAAATTCAATTCAAAGCAATGACGAAAATAACCAGGAATGTGGGAAATAAAAAGATGCTTCTCCCAAAAAAAGTTATGATGCTACAAATAATGCAGTTAGACATTTGATAATGCAACACAAACTACTTTCCTCCTAATCAAACCATTTACAATTCCTAGGAGACGGATGTGCAATTCCATACCCTATATGCAGCATCAAATCTGGTAAGTATACAGCATTTATGCAGACCGGCCCAGACGGTCCTGCTTATTGTCCTACATGTATAAGTGGGAACACTTCAGATAGAGAAAAAAGTTAAAAATACTGTCTAATTTTTCTTCTTGTTATTGTTGGATGACAGTCTCTGTCGCTGTGCTGATGAAAGAGCACGATGGACCATTCGACGTCTAGTAACTTCAAACAGTTTGGAAAACACCTAAAACATGGAGTGATTCGTTAGGACAATGACTGAGAGTGCCTGAAGTTAAAGAGTTTAAGACTACAAGAATCTGAGACTTTGTGGGTTTCTCACCTTCCTGGGACTCCTCTGAAGCAAAAGAAAAGAGAAATGCAAGAAAATTTAGGCAAGGTTTGTTGACACAGCACAGATCTTCTCTGACTAGTGATGAACTTACCTTAACTACACTAAAAATAATTTTACACACTTTAGATTTTTCTATTTAATTGTTTTGTAATAATGGAACCTCCAAAGTCCTAGAATCAATGCTATATAGGAGAAGGACTGGTTTTCAAAATAAGACACTGTACAATGATTAAAATTCATGCTGCAGAAAATCAGTAATGGTCAAAAATTTTAAAGTAGGTAATTTTTTTAAAAAGTGAGGTTGTTGATAGCTTTTAATCCATCTTCTAGCAGAAGGTATCAAAGGGATATGAAGAGAGAGATTTTTTGAGATAAAGGGTTAAAGTTAACAAATATCCAAACACAAGCTTACAAATCAGATCCGAATAAATTGAGCATTTCTCTGAAGAATAAATACAAAATCCAAATTAATATAGTGGGTCACTTTATAATAATGACATTATTATAAGAAAAGTCAATACCCAATCAACCTTCCTCAAAAAATGATTTTCTTCTTCAGTCTTTAAATTTAAAGCCAAAACCAACATGAACCTGCATATCCTAGATCTTCAAATAAGCCCGATACTGCACTTGCCCAGAAATGATATCTGAAAATGCCTATTATACTGTCCATCAACATATCTGCAGCTTTCATCCTGATCCTCGACATGATGCTCAAGTATTTCACAAAGATCATTTTAATGACATCCCTGAATGGAATTTTCTGAACACAGGCAATTCCAGCACACAGTTGGCCAATATACAACATGGCTTTCCTTAGTAGATTCTTGTCAGGCCCGACTCTGAATTCTCGGAGTTTGAGGTAAAAGACTATGACTAGAATTCTGGCTGAGGTAAAAGATTATGATTAAGAGAAGCTGGTTGGGTGCCTGGGCAGCTCAGTGGGTGGAAGCCTCTGCCTTTGGCTCAGGTCATGATCTCAGGGCCCTGGGATCAAGTCGCACATCGGGTTCTCTGCTCAGCGGAAAGCCTGCTTCCTCCTCTCTCTCTCTCTCTCTCTCTGCCTCTCTGCCTACTTGTGATCTCTGTCAAATAAAGAAATAAAATCTTAAAAAAAAAAGAGAGAAGCCGGTTCTCTTTGTGGCACTTTGCTTTTTGTTCATTAGTGTTTCCATAGTAGAGACATCAAATTCCTTTGGTAAAAGAAATCCCTATAGGATTGTTACTTGTGCATCAGTAAATCACCAGTATTTTCGTGGAAGGCAACAAACACCTCAATGCCATCCACGATTTTTCCTCAAGTATTAAGCATGTATTGCTTCTTGCCAGTATTACTACAAAACTTCTTTTGCTTTCCTAAAGCACTACACTTCCAAATTTCTTTTCCTTATACTGACTATATTTTCTTTTCTCTAAGAAAATAACCCTTAGATACTCTGGCCCTGCCCATGGTCTGGCGTCATCAGGCCTATGACTAAGAATCTACCCAAAGGATATTACAGATTTCAGCCAATCAAAGCACACTATAATTATGACTTGAAGAAAAAAATTCTCCAGTTCATACTTTATATTCAGATTATACAACCAAACAAAACAGAAAACATCCTTTTGACATTCCTCATGTAAAGGAAAAGTAGGTGCGCAAATACTGCAGGAGAAGGGTGGGAAAGTGTCACGGGGATGATATTAGTCACTGAAAAACCAAAAGATAGATACCAACCTGTTCCCATAGTGTTTCAGCAATCTGATCAATCATTGTTCCAATTTCTCTGAACTCCCCAGAGTATTTTACATATGCCCAAGTACAAAGAGATGTCAGTGCTAACCCCATGACAAGGTTACACAAGACGGCTATAGAGTTTAGGCCAATGAAGCCAGTCAGTCCTGAGATTATATACATAGCAAACATGACTGCAAACAGTGTGGCAGGAGTACGAGCAGCATAGAAGATATTTTTGCCATCATTGTGCTTTATAAAATTTGCATAGGTTTCTTCAATTTCAGCTTCAAGCTGGTCCTGATAACGATGGCAGAATTCATCTCCACCCATTTTCTTCACTGAACGAAACTGTTTAATCGCCACTTCCTTGAGATCCAGGTGTTTTCGCTCCAGATCTGAAGGTGCAATGTAAGGCTTGTCCCCACCACATACCTGTCCAGACAGGATTACAGAAGGACACATTACAGGCTAGAAATAATTCACACATGAGAGAAGCTCGTTGCTCACAGCTTTTAGTCTCAAAAGTCAAGCCACCTACATAGTTTAGTTTTAAACTTTTTCATAATACGTCACACATTTATTTCTTGTATGTTTAACTGACTTGGGCAAAATAAGCCTTCCAAGTATGACTAATACCAGTAAAGACAAAACCAATTACACTGCCATCTGCAGCTGACTTCACTTGACCCACCAACACACCATGAGAATACAGAAAGACTGCTGGCAGAGAGCGGGTAAAAGAGAACACAGAAAAAAGGTAACTTTAATTTCAAGTTAGCAAGGTTAGCACAGAAGATGCTATTGGCCTTAAACTAATATTACATGAGAAGCTACTAATAAGAGTGCTCTGAATCATGTGTCAAAACTATTTTAGTACGATTTATGTAATAACTTGCCACCTGTACCCTGTACTCTAACCATGTGAATTATTTTCTTAGTTTATTTCCAGCAGAGATGATAAAAGGGGAATCAGTGAATGATGTAACGTGACAATGCATAAGGAACACAAATTAGCTCAATTATTTTAAAAGTAAAAATCCTCTATCTCAGTCTAGTGTCAAAATTAAATGTTGGTTACAAACCTGCTCCATACTTTTGCAATAGATCTCTCTTGCTCCTGCTACCGCAGCAAGATTATTAGCTTCAGCTGTTGCCTTAAAAAAAAAAAAAGTGCCAATTTTATGCAAAAGATACTCAAAGGCTCTATAAATTTTGATTAACACAATAAATTATATACAATGAACAAGCCTAAAAATGAACCAGAGAAAACATTATCAACTTCCAGTTTTCCTTTCCAATGGAAGGGAACACAAGTATAAAAGATAAACCAATTGCTTCTAACAGGACTTCTAATAGGACTATTTGTTTCACTTAGGTTTATTAAAATGGGTATGCAGGGGCGTCTAGGTGGCTCAGCTGGTTAGGTGTCTGACTCTTGGTTTCAGCTCAGATTACGATCTCAGTCAGGGTCATGAGGTGGAGGCCCACACTGGGCTCTGGCTCAGCGCAGAGTCTGAGATTCTCTCTCCCTCTCCCCGCCCCTCCCACTTGTGCTCTCTCTAGAAAAAAATGAATCTTTAAAGAAAAAAAAAAGAGTTTGTAACAAGCACCACACATGCTCAGTAAGTAATAGAGAAATAGACACAACCTTAAATTTGTCAAGCCTCCAGATGTATAAAACCAAGAATTACTGATAAGCTTGACCTCTCATATCAGTATTACACAAGGACTTTTTAAATCCACAAAACTGCTTACTGCAGGACTTTTAGAAGAAAATACTGTTTAATCTACTATAAAAATGAGAAATTACCCAAAATGGCGAATCTTTAAAAATAGGAACTAAATATATATCTGAAAAAAATTAAACATAAATTTGGGTGAAACGTTAACAGTATGAACACACTGGTATAAAATTTACTAAGAACAGATCAACATGAATATAACACTAATTATTCTTGATTTCTTAAATTAAGCTGTTTTATCTTTTTTCAAAAAATGAACTAGGTTGGGGTGCCTGGGTGGCTTAGTCAGTTAAGCATCTGCCTTCAGCTCAGGTCATGATCCCAGGGTCTAGGATCAAGTCTCACATCTGCCTCCCTGCTCAGCGAGGAGCCTGCTTCTCCCTCTCCCTCTGCCACTCCCCCTGCTTGTGCTCTCTTGTTCTCTCTGTCAAGTAAATAAATAAATTCTTTAAAAAAAAAATAAATTTAACTAGGTTAAAATAACACTGTCCCAAAAGAACACCTTTAAAAAACAAAATTTACTTACTTATTTGACACAGAGAGAGAAAGAGAGCGAGCGCACACATGTGCACACAAGCAGGGGGAGCAGTAGGGGGAGAGGGAAAGGCAGGCTCCTCACTAAGCAGGGAGCCCATGTGGGGCTGGAGCCCATGTGGGGCTCGAGCCCATGTGGGGCTCAATCCCAGGACCCCAGGATCACAACATGAGCTGAAGGCAGATGTTTAACCAACTGAGTCACCCAGGAGCCTCCAAAAGACACCTTTTAAAAAAGAGGGAGGAAAAAAAGGGAAAAAAACCTATATGCACTAGAAGCAGCTCTAAATCATTAATATCAAGAGGAAAAATAAGCCTTATTTCAAACAATCATTGTCAAAGACTCCCAAAACAGAATAAATTTGGTTTAGACAGGCCCATTTTTAGCCATCTCCTGCAAAAGAAATTTTTCTACACTCTTCCAGCAACTGAAGATACTGAAAACTCTTATTTCTGATGGCCTATGTGTGTGCAAGGTCTGCAATCATATAAAAACTTCAGGACCCAAGATGTGTATTGCCTTAAATATTGGAAATTTATCTGCATGCAAAGAAGCATGATGCCATTTCCAGCATTTATTTCTAAACCAAAGACTTTTCTCCTTCATTAATAAATTTATGTACAACACACACACTACCTGAAGCATGGACTTTGGATGTGGAAGTTCCTCTCCTTGATAAATTTTAATGTAAGCCTAAAATACAAAAGACATTATGTTGGCAGGGTAAACAAATTGGCTCTACAGAAGGAAAACCATTAAATATGAAAATAATTCCTACTTTGAAAAGAAAAGTCAAGGAAAAAAATCCTGAATACAAAAATAAATTGAAAAATATAAATAAAAGGAAAATGAAGACTTAAAAATCATATACTCTCATTTCCACAGTTAACCCTATTCTCAACATTATTAAAAACACATGTTGCAGCACCCTAAAATAAGTAATACATTTTATGTTAATAAAAAAAATGTTGCCAAAAAAATTGCTAAATTATATCCTAATGTTTCTAAATGTAATTTTAACATTCAAGTTGTCTCATAGTTAAAAGTTATATATACAATGCCATCTACCTTATGAAAAGAAATCCGTAATTCTCCCCTCCTGCATTGTTTTAATTATTAGAAAACATTTTTACTCAGTATTTCACTTTGACCAAGTTATTCAGTTCAAGAAGAAAAATTACCCAATTAATGCTTTAAAAGTTAGATGAAAGTTTTTGAATAGTTCATAATAGGAATTGTTCATCTCAACTTTTTACTGCCTCTAAATTAATTCATAACTAAAGAAAACCAGTATGAAAGTTACCATCAACTGTCCAATAAATTAACAAAAACACACTCTTATGTCAATTGTTCCCTTCCACCTCTCTGTAACTACTATGAATAAGAACGCTGACAATGGTCTTCCTCTGGTAAGCAAGCAATGATGACTAGAGAAGAGCATAGAGAAAGAAAAAAAAAATCTATGTGTAATTTACTTGAACTCAAAAACCAGTTTTGTACTTTCAACTGCTCTCATCAAATCCTCGAGAACTCAAGAGAGAAGGCTTTTATGAGAACTCAAGATACAGAATTGTACTCCCAATATCTATCATCATTCACAAATGATAGAGTGATATTACAATTATATGGTGAATGATCTTCTCTCTGTATCAGAGCTGGAGAAAAAGTAGGATAATTCCACAAACAAAATCGCTAGGAGATACAAGTTGTCTGCTGTAATTTTAAATATCCTTAAAAAGTGATACAGCCAATTCAAAGCAGAAAAACAAGCTATAAATTTCACTTTTTTGCTTTATAAAGATAAATACATATATGAACATACATATGAGTTTTAAGTCAGCTGTATTTCTAAATGAGACAAAGTCATTTAGTGAGAGTTTTCCTACCTTAAAGTATTCTACAAGATCTCTACAAGTGACTTTAGATCCACTTATCTCTTTTTCTACCAAATTCTCAGGGGCAAGCAGCAATGGAACCAGATTTCGAAGCTCTCGTTTAAAGTCTTCATCAATATCTAGCAGACATGAGATAAAAGTCAACATGTTAGTCAAAAAAAGAAGGATTAAAGGAGTCCCTATTGGTACGAGTTTACATAAAATTCTGTTTCATGAAATGAAAATATACTGTATCTATTACTTAAGTAGATTCATTTAGAGAATCTCATCCAAAGACATCATATCTCATAGGAAAAAAATACATTCTGCTACTCCATTTTCCTCACACCCCAATAATTCTTTAATCTCAAATAAGAAATAGTGGACTACCAAAATAAATTCCATCTCCTTTTCAAAAGGCAAACAATTCATGAAATTGTACTAAATTGTAATACTAGAGTTTGTTTTTCCAGCTATACTGTAAAACTTTCATTATTCCTCCAGCCTTTTGCCATCACGTTCCAATCCTAAAACATACTCAAAAAACTATATCATCCCTAAAACAGAAATTTAAATCTGATTACATGAATATGATATACTGGTAAAACATTTTACAGACTGCAAACAGATGAAATACTGAAATGCTCTCAGTCTTTGCAATTTTTAGAACAACAGTGCTGAGCAATAAACCACATAATAATAAAATATGCTAATCCATACACTAGATGTCTGCGACAAATCAATGGAAAGCTAGACCACACAGAGCATTAAAATCACCTCCTTAACAATGCATCAAAATGTTTTCCAGTAAAAAACGGGAAATTTAAGGAACCGTGTACTTTTTTTTTTTAATTCTCAGCCTCTAAAATTTAAGTTTTGATTTTAGCAAGAATGGGAATTCCCACCTTTCAATCTCCCATCAAAACTAGGATTAGTTGCAACTTTAAGACCAGGATGTGGCAAAAGGAAGCAACCAAGATTTGAGAAACAATTGTGAATGTGCTTCCTTACATTCTGTAGCTCTTCATGTTGATTTTGCTTTACCTGAGGGTAGAAAGAAGCAAGGTGAAGGTGCAAACAGGAAAAAGAAGTTTTAAAGAAAATACACACACGCTCACAAGTGTGCACACTTACCTCAGATGCTACTCCAGATCGGAGTTTTTTCTCAACAAAAAATTTTACTTAACACCTATTTCTGACCACTTAGGTTAAGACTCCATTTTGTCTCAAAACTAGAAAAGATGTTTTCCCCAGGTAAGCTCCCAATGAGTGAAATGAAAAAATACAAATAATAATTAATCGTAATATCCAACACCAGACTAACAAGTAGTGGTTCTGGTTTACAAACCATAAATAAATTAAGAATTTGCCTTTCAAGTACTTATAATGGCAAAAAGAAAAACAAAGTACTAATTTGCCTACAAATAAAAAGGTCAGCCCCTGAGCAAAGTAACAGCCAAAATGAAAAACCTCCAGTGCAGTCCAAAGGACTTTGAAACTTGTTGGGATTTCAGTACTTACCCCAAATAATTATTTTTTATTTACGCTAGTTATCAGTGTTTTGGGAAGAGAGACTGCTATGTATTTTCTGGAAGAAAATCTTTATTAAATTTTTTTTAATAACTATTTATCCTAGTGTAACTCACATACCTTCTCAAAGACTCTTCTCAAACACCATTTTAAAAAAACATGCACCATTTATAATCAACAAAACCTGGAAACTACCTAAATCTCCATCAAGAACAGAATGAAGAAACTGTTGTCTATTCATACAGTAGAATACGGCATAGCAATGAGAATGAATTAAACTACATGCAACAGTATCTCAGAAACATAATATTGAGCAAGAAGCTAGACACAAAAGTGTCTACATGTTGTATGTGATTCCTTTCATAAATGTATACACGAAGCCGGTTAGCTATTAGGAGAGAATTGAAGGGTTTAGGAGCGAGTGGATGAAGGTAGGGTACCTCTGGGTGCTATTACATGGCTTTGTTCATTTGCATAAATTCATCAAGCTGCACACTTATGACTTGAGCACTTTGCTGTATCACTTATGATAAAATCTTATCTTTGAAGTATATAATTCTGAGTATGCCTGATATGCTGTGTGTTCATTTCTGCTGAACAAACCGGAGGAAAACTGATGACTGAAATTATCTCTGACAATAGAGTCCGGAAATGCCTTTCAAATATCCAAGAATGAAGAACTGGTTTTAATCTTTTCATAAGAAAATTATACCCTATGTTTTTGAATGTGGTTGAAAAACTACATGCATCATCCTACAGGCAAACTAAATTTTATTTACCAAAAGAGAAGACCCTACTACTTATGAATTAAGGGATTTTCACATAACTTTGGTGTATGTGAATAGATGGGTATAACTGACCTGAGGGCTTCTGCAAGTACTTCTATAGGAGGGTATGTTTAGGAACAAAGGGTCACGCTGGTGAGGTTATTTTCTAGGAATGCTTTAGTGTAGCATGTTGCATGGGCCAGGAGTCTGGGTATTTGGGTCCTAGTCCCAGTTACCAACAATTAGTTAAGAGATCAAAGGCAAATCACTTTTCTAGGTTCAGTGACATTATGTATCTTAAAAAGAAAGCTGAATTAGATGATGCTTAAGATCCCTCTTCTAGCTCTATATGCTGTCACTCTAGAAGACAGTATTTTTTGGAGAAAGGACCTCAAGTTGTCTGTGTTCAATGTACGCACATTACATTAGCCAGTCTGTCCCAAATGTTCAGAAGGTCAGCTGGGCCAGAAAGAGACCCACATGAAAGCAGATCAAAAAAGTTAAGTCTCCTTCAAACTTTTTTCCTTTGAATATTGATTTATAGTTGGTTCTAAGGAGGAATACTTGTTCCTTAATTTCTATTCAAGGGCACTAGCCTCTTTGGCAGGATACCAATTTACTGCTCATCAATTCTGTATGGAGCCACCTGGGCTAACTTAGGGTGTGCAATTTATGGTGGCGGCACTTAGAAACTGGAAGTGTAAGAGGAGTCCAGACAGCCCACTCCTTTATCTGGCTTGGTGCTTATGCTCTCTTCACTAGGAAATGGGGGCTTACCTGCAATCTCTTTTCAAGGAATTGTTTTCCACCTTCCAAACCATATGAATGTTCATAAGGATAACTCCAATCCCGAATTAAAAACATTAATGTCTACAGATAAAGGTAGAAATCATTTATTACAAAGTTTGATTAAAAAAAAATCACTACTTTAACAATTTAATAATCATGCACTCCCCTAAATAATCCTTTACCAGAAATTATAATGACCAAATGGTTAATGCTGCTCACAGTTCTAGCAAGGGCCTTCTTAAGCCTATAACACTCCCACCCCTACACCAAGCAATTGTTTCCATCTGAGAACTACATGGTATATGAAGAAAGAGTCACCACAGGAAATAATACAGCTTCTTTAAGAAATGAACAAAAGCATACAGATCATAATTTTAAGTCAAGGTTGTATAACTGAAAGACCAAATAATCTATTTCTAGACCAACTGATTCTCTTCACTAAAATTTTTACTCATATATGCTTATGTTTCTCAATCTCAGCCCTACTGATATTCTGAACCAGATAATTTTTAGATGTGCATGGCTGGATGGTAAACAGCATTTCTGGCCTCTATGCACTAATGCCAGTATCATTAACCTCCCTCCAAAACTGTGACAACCAAAATGTCTCTAGACATTGGCAAATGTCCCCAAAATTAACTCAGTTCAGAAAAACTGACATAAGACAAAGAGAGTTTATTTCATCCATATATACAAATAAAGCCATAACCTGCCCAATATCTCATAAAAAGTGATCACTTAAGGGGGACAGGAGGGTAAGGTGGCTGGGTGATGGACACTGGGGAGGGTATGTGTTGTGGCGAGCACTGTAAATTGTGTAAGACTGATGAATCGCAGACCTGTACCCCTGAAACAAATAATACATTATGTTAATTTTTTTTTTAAAAAGTGATCACTTGAGCCACATAAGACTGAAGCAGGATCGATGTAAACCCACCAACACTAAGAATCACCAGCAATGCTGTCACACAGAAAGGACTTCACATACTGAGAAGTAAACAGGGCGGAGTCATTCTCACAGTCTATAACACATCTGACTAAATAGTACTAATGCCAACTTATAAATTACACTTACTTCAACAAAGAAACTATCTGAAATTAGCTTTGCTTTTTTTTAATTTAAATCTCTGTCACAACAGGACTCCACAGAAGCAAGCAGAGCATATGCTTCTCACATAACTCCACCCAGGTTTATTTCTGACTTAGTATTCTGTACCTGGCATTTAAAAGGAATAAAAACATACAGGGATTGAGGGGGTAGAAGGAGGGGAGAGATATAATAAATTGTGAAACCTCTCTGTATGAAACCAAATAAAGAATAACGGGACTAACCTCAACTTGTAATATACCACACACACACACACCAAAAAAAACTGTAATATTTTGTGATAGTTCCCCATGTAAAAAAGAAATTTACATGACTGTCTCAAGTTTAGGAATTGAATAACATCTAATTAAGAGTAACATCAACCTCTCAATCTAAGTATTAACAATCTAGCTATATTCATTTGTTCTATTTCCTACTGTTAGCCTACTACTAATAAGGTGGTAATGGCATTAGTTTCAACTCCACTGAATCTGTTGCTAAACAATGAGTTTGTTGTAATATCCTCTTATCTTCAGACTTAAAAGATAAGATGGCCTGGCAGCTTTTTACATGTAAGTTTCTAAAAACAAGAAAATACTTATTTACCTGAAATGGTTTCTGGTAGATTTCCTCCATTGCAAGTCTGCCGTACTCTGTAAATAACTATTAAAGCAAGTTATTTAAATTAATGCCCCCAAAGAGACTGAAAGAATTGTAAAGCCATTCTATGTCAGAATAGATAGACAACAGAGCCTTTAAAATCATCTGAAAGTCAAGCATTTAATTTTCTAACAGACTGGATATACCTTAAAATTTCTTCTAGTTAAGAAGTTCTGTATCAGTTTAAAACCATATTAATATTGAATTTTCTTACACTGTAATAGGCTTCTAGATGCAAAGTCACAATTAAGTAAGAATTTTATTTTCCATTCTTTGGCACACATTCTTTGAGAAATACATACTTGCAAGTGTTGAAGATCATCTTCTTGAATGTTCTGAGACAGATTATATACCTGTTAAAACAAAACTGTGTTTTTATTCATTTTTTTAATACCCACCTGCGTATAACTTTACTTGCAGAAATGAAGATTATTTTATATGTCAGCACAAATTAATCACTTAGTCATTAGCTTAACCAGTGGCACAAGAAAAAGGATTTTCTCTTTCTTCCTAATGGGATAAAACATTAAGAGGAAAGCAGTGATAGTAAATTATGTAAAAACAATGAATATGTAACATTGTGGTCTAGAAAGCGGGAGACATTTTTACACTTGATCTTAGCCAAAAGGCCGAGAAGCGATAAAGCGGGAGACATTTTTAAAAAGTATATTATGTAGTAAGATTTTTTTTTCTCCTTCTCAAAGTTTCTTTAATGTTATGACATGACTATTTCGAGTGAAAATTGTTTCCACAATTATTTTTCTAAGTTAACGTATGTGAGGGGCATAATTCTACAAAGATATATTCCTTTCTGGTATAATTAATTGTGTGTGTGTGTGTGTGTGTGTGTGTGTGTGTGTGTGTGTGTGGTGTGTGTGTGTGTGTCTGGATGGATGAATGGATGGATCGACAGATATAGTTTATAGTTATTTGAGGGGTGCCTTGACTACCATCAAGTCTACATGGCTCATCTATCTTAGTAACTTAAATTGAAAATTTTAGGACAGCTGAAAAAAACAACAGTAGGTGGCACTCTTGCCCTTTCTATAGAATGTTTTAGGAGGCTTTCCAGGGCAGAGCCCAGAGCTGAAGGTCTACGTGCTGTCAAGGAAGGGAAACCAGAGAAAAGACTGGAATTGCAGAAGAGGTCCAATCCTTCCGAGTCAGGTTAAAAAGTGAAACAGGCAGCTGCAAGAGAAAAGTGGGTGTCCACAGATGTCACTTCTGCTGTGAAGTAACTTATGTTTAAGAAAACAGGGTTACTCCAAAGATAGAACAATTTGTTCTAATGGCAAGTAAGTGATAATCTAGCTGAATCACTTGGATGTCAAGAATAAAAACAGCCAAAATAGGACAGCACACCTAAAATGACATTCTCAGCTGACTATTTCCAAACATGCTACTTAAAAAGTAATTAATGACTGAGGTGATTATACTAGAGCTAAACTTAAAATCTGAAAGCATGACCACCTATTCTTATCCATGGGGGCCTTAGCTTTTAGAAAACAGGTCGAGATACTTTCATTTTCAGGGCCAGGTTAGGGCAAAAAGAGAAGATTTGTTTATCTTAGATCATTAGTACTTAGCACACTGCATTTTACTTAATAGATGTTCAACAATTATTTGTTGAAAGAATAAATGACAAGTGATCTATCAACCAGATAATGTATGTAAGGAAGAGAAATGTAGACTCAAGGCTGAGGGGGAAAAAAATGAAAATAATTTTCACCTTCATTATTTATGGTTTACAAAGTATTTTCTTATCCATTACCTCATTTAGATCTTATTTCTGCCTCCACACAACCATCGCATGCAAGATGGGTAAAAATCCTCATTTTACAGATTATTAAGTGGTAGAGTGGCTTTAAGTAGTTGTCCAAAACCAGGCCTCCTATACTATCATAAAGTTGAATAAATAAACAAGAGAACACCAAGGTACAAATTTCAGGACAGAGAATTCCCTCATTATAATTTAAGGCAAGCCACAGAGGCAGCTAATCTGAAACGCACAACGACTGGCTTCTGCTTGCCTCAGGAAAGCAGCTGCACCACCCTGCAAGATCAGAGGAAAATGGAAGAACAAAAGGGAGAAAAGATACTGTAAGGGTCCCCAAAGCATCACTTAACTGGTAGTACCAGAGCTCCCCAACTCTATAAGAAAACAGAAGTCAAGCTGAAAAGTACTCTTTTTTTATCTCATAGTAATATCCAAAATTTGCTTTCCATTCTGACAGCTAGATACTTCAAATTGAGGAAGGAAGGAAATGGAACTTAAATAGACGGGACATATACTCCAGATATGACCAGAAAGCCATACAAAAATTCCAAGACACTGTGACAGCTTCACCTATGATCTACCATCAATAGGAAACATTATCTCAGGAGGAGCACATACTTCTATTATTCATGTATATACTTCTGGGCTCATCATCACCCGTTAGAGCTAACCATCTTTAGCCGGAGGAGCACCAACCACAGATGATCTCAGGAAAAAGAAAGTAAAGAGATACAAAATGACATGTGGTGGCTTAATTCAGTCTGTCAGCCTAAATTATACAGAGAAGAGATGGACTAGCTTCAAAAGACTAGAACTTGATATAATACCAAATACAATTAAAAGTACAGAGTTAAGGGAAAACAGAAGGGATTTTACTAAATTAAACAGTTCCTATAAGTCCTTAGTGTATTACAGAAACAGCACATACATTTCCTAAGTTAAATATGAATTAATTCTTCCACCTCTACCACCATTAGTTCAAATAATCAAGTATTAGTTGTCATACATACTAAACAGAAAACTAAGTTAATTACTTGAGTTTTTTTTCTTTATTGGTTTAGCCAAAACATGAAAGATATAGATATACTCTACACCTTAATATATCTGGGAACCATATGACTGAATTCAATTAAAGATAACATGCAATATCTTTTCCTTTAAAAATAATTTTTAAAAAGCATAGGGGTGCTTGGATGGCTCAGCGTGTTAAGCCTCCAACTCTTGGCATCGGCTCGGATCATGGATTTCGGGGTTGTGGGATCGAGCCCTATGTCAGGCTCTTAGTGCAGTCTGCTTGAGATTGTCTCTACCTCTACCCCTAGCCCCCTTTCATGCGCTCTTTCTCAAATAAATGAAGAAATCTTTAAAAAGGAAAAAAAAAAAATAAATATATATATATATATATAGCCAGGGACTGGACTGGCTATTGGTTTATTACTTCCGAACCAGTCAAAGTATGAAAGTATATTTCAAAGTATGAAATTTCATACTGTGAACCAGAAAAGCATGGAATATAAATGACCAATAAGAAACATAAATAACTCTATTTTAATCCTTTAATCAAAAAACTTTTCTTTCAATGTGGATTTTTTTTTCAAATTTTTAAATTCTAGTTAGTTAACATATAGTGTAATACTGACTTCAAGAGCAGAAATTTAGTGATTCCTCACTTATGTGTAACACGGAGTGCTCAACAAAACAAGTGCACTCCTTAATCTCCATCACCCATTTAGCCCATCCCCCACCCCTCCCCTCTAGCAACCCTCAGTTCTCTATAGTCTACAGTTCAGTTTGCTTCCCCCTCTTCCCGCCCCCCTTGACCTATGTTCATCTGTTTTGTTTTCAAAAACATTTTAAGAAAGAGCAAAGGTATTAGGATTATCTGAACTGATCATACCACAGCATTTCATGTCTCACCTGGACAGAGCTAGTCATGGTGCTCAAAGCGAACACCGTTGCACAGTCTTTGATAGTTGACTGGCTATCAAAGGCACCCTGGGTATCCATTAGCAGCACAGCCACCTAGGAATTTAAAAGTTTAAAACACTAAGTAAAATACTCACCAATAGTGACTATTAAAACCAAATTTAAAATGATAAATGTCAAAATCAGTAATTAAGAAAAGTACTCTAAGCTAAATATCTCACACATTTTGACATAATAATCCATATATGTTATGTTAAAGTTATCAGACATTAATAGTTCTGCGTTGTTTTGATCTTTAATACCATGAAAAAGCTCAAAAAAATAATATTAAAGAAAAAAACAGTAAGAAATAGGAACAGTATTTTACTTTTGTTCCATTAGGTCTGTCGATCACAAATACTTCATTCCAAACTTGTATGCCTGTTGTTTCTCTCTCACAACCACCTCGCCATGTAAAGCCAGTCAATGGTTCATTGTTTCCACCAATCCAACTTTGGGAATCCTGTCAAAGTCAAGCATAAATGTAAAATAAAACACAAAAAATTAAGAACTAAGGAGAAGTATAAGAAATCACCCATTCTTTATTTTACAAATGAGGCATGTAAGTCCATCAAAATAAAATACACCATAACATTACACATGTAGTTACAAAAGCGATCACAAGTCCCATCTGAGGTGTTCTGTCCTAAAGTTGTAGTCTCCTACAAACTGAACCTTCTCAAATCTCGTGTTTTTCACTCTACTTTTCTAGGTTAAGTGAGGTCATACCTACTTTTCCCCATTTTAAAGATTTCCTAGGTTTAAAAAATCATAAAAAGTAGATACCAGCTATTGTGACATCTCCTCATACATATAAGCAAAACTAAGTTCCAGAAAGAATGGCTGTCAGAAAAGCACTGCTCTCTTAGAATAGCTTATACTAAAATGTTTTCACACTGCCTTAATTTTCTCTTTAAAATATATCAAGTTTAAAAATAACCACAACACTTGCTTGGAACCTGAGTCAAACAATCCAATTGGTTTAAAAAAAAAAAAAAGAAAGAAAGAAAGAAAGAAAAGTCTTTTTCAAAACCAAAAGGAAAATCTGATCCCAGACATGGTGTTTTACTGGCGGTACTTGATTGCTTGGTGTGATAACAGTATTGTAGGTAATACTAACAATAGGAAAGTTCAAAAAAATATACCTGGCATCTGCTTTAAAATATTCTAGCAAAAAAATGAAAGGGCAGGGAAGTATACAGATGAAATAAGACCAGCAAAATGTTGACACATACACTGGGGTTCATAATACTACCCTATCTTTGGGTTAAGTTAAAAACTTCCCACAATAAAGTGTTCTAACTAAAACCATAGGGCAAACAGCTATAATTAAACACTGTGAAATAATATAAAAGTTCATATACTGGGGCGCCTGGGTGGCTCAGTGGGTTAAAGCCTCTGCCTTCGGCTCAGGTCATGATCCCAGGATGATCAAGGCTCTCTGCTCGGCAGGGAGCCTGCTTCCTCCTCTCTGCCTGCCTCTGCCTACTTGCAATCTCTCCGTCAAATAAATGAATAAAATGTTTTTTAAAAAAAGTTCATATACTATAAGATAATTATCTGGAAAATTAATTCTGGAACATAATAAATGAGTAAGTTCACCAGGTATCAAGATCCCTATACTTTAGCCCACATACCCTTTACTCAAAGAACCCCACAGGAAAAATTCCTGTTTCAGAAATACTTCTAATAAGCTTAGATACATAGTCCAAAACAGATAACGAAGCTCACATTACCAGTAAAGATGTTTAGGGTAGGCTCAATGAGGGATGAAGCAAAAAGCAGATTTAAGGTGGAAAAAAAAAGTAGACACCTAATGTGAAGATCAGCCTTAAACTTCAAACTATCTCTAATGATTATTATTCCACAAAACTCCCATCCCTAGTAGGTTACCAATCTTATCAATTATAAAATTCTCTTGGACTCTTCTTCACCTTTCAGTATCTTAAGGCCCCCTCAGCTCTCTATTGGTGACAAAGCTGCCGCATGGCACAACTCAATTCACATTATGTACTTAGGACTTATGCTTCTGTAGGGACCCTTCACAGGATTAGAGGAATAATGGTACCCCCTAAATAAACACAATGGTGGTCTTGCCCCTGGACTATATTTTGGATGCTCTAAATAGGTATTCCTGCACCTCCATGCTATGCTCTCCAACCCATTCCCCCAAAGTCACTTAATTTTCTCAACAAGAAATGGAATCATGCTATTGTCCTAAAAAGTCATCTTCGGGGGTGCCTAGATGGCTCAGTCGGTTAAGCACCTGACTCTTGGTTTCAGCTCAGGTCCTGATCTCATGCATGGTGAGATCAGCCCTGAATCAGGCTCTGCACTCAGCAGGTAGTCTGCTTGAAGATTCTCCCCCTCTGCCCCTCCACCCCATTCTCTCTAATAAATAAAATCTTTAAAAAAAAAAAATGTCATCTGCAGTTCCCCCATTTACCTACAGAATCACTGAGATCTGTTGCATACAATCCACCTTCAATTTACTTTTCCAACCTCTGCTCCTATATACCCTATAGTCTGCTAACACACAACACAAATTTCTACCATACCAAAATGACCACTATTCCAAATATGTATGTTGTTTAGCATATCTATACCTTTGTTCCATCTGTTCTCTGCCTGGCCTAAACCAGCACTCAAGAAACTCCAACTCTTCTCAACTCCTAAAAAATACTGCTGACACTACAGGTGGTTATCTTTGCAACATGGCATTGCACTGCATTTCTTGTGTTAAGTCTTAAGAGCACACTATAAATTCCAACTCTGTTTACCGAATAGTTCCTATCAAAGTGTCTTACACCATTTTTGGCTCTCACATGTGGCTTCTCATTCCCTACTCAACAAATTGATTACTTTTTTTTTTTTTAAAGATTTTATTTATTTATTTGATAAAGATCACAAGCAGGCAGAGAGGGGGGGGGGAAGCAGGCTCACTGCTGAGCAGGGAGCCCGACGCGGGGCTCGATCCCAGGACCCTGAGATCATGACCTGAGCCGAAGGCAGAGGCTTTAACCCACTGAGCCACCCAGGCGCCCCAACAAATTGATTACTTTTAAAAGGTCCAACCTATATGCGTAATTTTAAAGAATCCACCCTTTAGATAAATCGATTTTTACTCTGCATTTCACTTATCTGTCTTATTTCTCTATCTCCTCTATGAGAATGTTAAGTTCCATAAGGAAGGAAGTTTTGCCTGTTTTCTCCTCCCTCAAAACACAGAACAGTATACCCAGGACATAGAATAATGCCTGGCTATAGTAGGCACTCAAAATATTTGTTCAACAAATGAACACATAAAAAAATTTTAATTACTAAGCTTAATAGTGTGTTTCCTTTGGAAACATGGGTAAGAGATATGGAAGAAATATGTCCCTTTTATTATTCCTAAAAACAATTACACAGACAGCAAATATCAATTTTAAAAAGTAGATTGACCTAAATCACAGGCTAACATGTTTGTTAATTTTACCCTATCAAAAACTTTAAAAAGAATTGAGGTCTCAAAAAAAAAAAAAAATTCTATTGACTACGTATCATCTTTTCTTAGTTTACCCTGTAATAGGATGTTTAAAAACCACTAAACCGATAAGTCAATAAAATGATGAAAAAGGAGGCGCCTTGGTGGCTCAGTCAGTTGGGCCTCTGACTCCTGGTTTCAGCTCAGGTCATGATCTCATGGGTCATGAAATCTAGCCCCAAGTCAGGCTCCTAAAGGGAACCTGCTTAAGATCCTCTCCCTCTGCCCCTCCCCCCAACTAATGTGCATTCTCTTTCTAAAATAAATCTTTTTAAAGAAAAAAAAAGAATCACAGGTTTAAAACTTGAAGTTAAGAAATTGATCACTGTATCATAAAGAATACTGGTAACTTCCATAAAATACATTTATACTTTCACTCAGCAAGTACTCACTGAATGTCTACCACACGCCAGCTACTGTTCCAGGTTCTAGGACTACAGCACTGCACAAGAACATACATTCCTGCCCTCCAGGAGCTTTCCAGTGAATTCTAGAAGCAGCCTCACTGAAAATAGATACTGTTTGTCATAAGGTACTAAAAATAAATCTAAGAACTGAAAAACAGTAAAGTGGTGCCATTTACTACTGTGGAGACCAAAAAAAAAAAAAAAAAAAAAACGCCTTAAAATTCAAAATTCCAAAAATAATCTTAGTCCTCCAGTAAAATAAAAAGTTCCTTAAGAATGAATCTTAATGGTAAAAGGTAATCTAAAAACACCTGAACTTGGGGCGCCTGGGTGGCTCAGTGGGTTAAGCCGCTGCCTTCGGCTCAGGTCATGATCTCAGGGTCCTGGGATGGAGCCCCACATCGGGCTCTCTGCTCAGCAGGGAGCCTGCTTCCTCCTCTCTCTCTGCCTGCCTCTCTGCCTGCTTGTGATCTCTGTCTGTCAAATAAATAAATAAAATCTTTAAAAAAAAAAAAAACCTGAACTTTAAATATAGTCCAATACTATAGTGAATAAACGTAAGCTCTTGCCAAAAGACTTACCAATGTAATGTAATTGTCAATAAAGAACCCCTACCTACTCTAAATAATAAGAAACAAATTCTTATTTTACCATAGGAAAGATAACATTCCCTAGCAACAAAGTAAAACAACAGCTAGGTAAACTTTTAAACACAAGAGCTGGTAGTCCAGCCAGGTCTGCATGTGTCAGAACACATACAACTCCTGTTTGCAGACCCACACACTCCAGTGGATGGGCTGGAAGAATAAAGGCCATAACAACTTCTTATAGCTGTGAGGAAAAATGACAAAAGGGATGAAATTAAAGATTTAAGTAACACTACAATAAAAGAAAGAAATCCTTCTTAGTTGAGAGACATTCGCCACAAATGCACCATGGATGAACATCTTAATCTTGTAAATCTACCTAATTTAGGAGGTAGGTTATAAACAATCAACACCCAAGCTGCGGATACAATATACACATTCTGACCACCAAGCATCATTTACTATTTTTGTATCAATGTGTAAGAATACCCTGCAAGTCCTAGAACAAATTAAGAAACATTAGAGTCTTAGAACAGTTTAAAATTGTCTAACACCTTACCTAAGCCCATGTCCAACTCCTCCTCTCTTCTGAGGCTAGACAAATAGGTAACATTATGATTGACCCAAGTCACAAGCTCAGACAAAGGACAACTCTATCAATTTAGGTACACACTCAACAAGAATTAAAATTAAAAATCTACGGTTAAAAAGATATCCTTAACTTTGAAGACATTTTGCTAAGTGAAATAAGCCAGCCACAAAATAACAATACCTTGTGATTCTACTTACACAAAGTACCTAGAGTAGTAAAACTCATGGAGACAGAGGAGAATGGTGGTTACCGGGTGCTGAGGGGGAGGGGGAAAATGGGAGTTTCATGGATACAGTTTCCATTTGAGAAGGTGAAAATGTTCTGCAGACATTAAAAGGAAAGCTATGGACCCATGTATCTCATGAGCATAGAAACAAAAACATTCAACAACATTAAATTAAATTAGCAGATTAAATCCAACAACATATATTAAAACATTATATACCACAGCTAAATGGGATTTAGTCCAGGGATACAAGAACTGACTCAATATTCAAAAAATTAGTAACAAATCATATCAAGCCAAGATAAATCACATAATCCTATCAACAGACACACAGAAAAAACACCTGAAAAAATCCAACATCCATTTGGTTTTGATTAAAAAAACAAAACATAACAAAACCTTCCAACAGACTAGGAATAGAAAAGAACTTCCAGAACTCGGTTAAAAAAAAAAAATGCAAAAAATCCTACAGCTAAAATCAAAGCTAACGGTGAGAACTCAATGCTTCCTCCTTAAAGATTAAGAAAACAATAAGGATATCCACTCTTACCACTTGTACTCAACATTGTTATTAGAGATTCTAGCCAGGTCAGTTAGCCGAGAGAGAGAGAGAGAGAGAGAGAGAGAGAGAGAGAGAGAGAGAGAGAGAGAG